>NW_026652287.1:101200897-101333990 GCF_009828535.3 Hylobates moloch | reverse complement strand
CCCCCCACCACTGTCTCTCTCCAGCAGAGCCCACACGATGAAGACCCACAGGCAGTGACGTACGCCCCGGTGAAACACTCCAGACCTAGGAGAGAAATGGCCTCCCCTCCCTCCCCACTGTCCGGGGAATTCCTGGACACAAAGGACACACAGGCAGAAGAGGACAGGCAGATGGACACTGAGGTGAGTCCTTTCCTCTCCAGGCCCCCAGGCCTCCCCCACCCACACCACGTTCCTTCCATCTCACTCTCCCCCACTGCAGGCTGCTGCATCTGAAGCCCCCCAGGATGTGACCTACGCCCAGCTGCACAGCTTGACCCTCAGACGGACGGCAACTGAGCCTCCTCCATCCCAGGAAGGGGAACCTCCAGCTGAGCCCAGCGTCTACGCCACACTGGCCATCCACTAGCCCAGGGGGGACCCAGACCCCACACTCAGGAGAAGGAGACTCAGGACTGCTGAAGGCACAGGAACTGCCCCCAGTGGACACCAATGAACCCCAGTCAGCCTGGACCCCTAACAGACCACGAGGAGACGCTGGGAACTTGTGGGACTCACCTGACTCAAAGATGACTAATATCGTCGCATTTTGGAAATAAAGCAACCGACTTCTCAATAATCAATGAGTTAATAAGAAAAAAAAAAAAAAAACAGACGTAAAGGCTGGGTGTGGTACTCAGGAGGCTGAGTGGGGAGGATTCCTTGAGCACAAGAAGTTAAGGCTGCTGAGGCTGCAGTGAGCTATGACTGTGCCACTGCACTCCAGCCTATGGGACAGAGCGAGACCTTGTCTCTAAAAAAAAAGGAGTGAGTGAATGTTTTAAACTGAATGATAATGTAAATATTACACATCAAACGTACGAAATGGGAAAATTAAGAAGCATAAATAGCCCGGGCGCGGTGGCTCATGCCTATAATCTCAGCACTTTGGGAGGCCGAGGCGGGTGGATCATGAGGTCAGGAGATCGAGACCATCCTGGCTAACACGGTGAAACCCCATCTCTACTAAAAATACAAAAAAATTAGCTGGGCGTGGTGGCGGGCGCCTATAGTCCCAGCTACTCGGGAGGCTGAGGCAGGACAATGGCGTGAGCCCGGGAGGCAGAGCTTGCAGTGAGCTGAGATCGCGCCACTGCACTCCAGCCTGGGTGGCAGAGTGAGATTCTGTCTCAAAAAAAAAAAAAAGAAAGAAAGAAAGAAAAAAAAAAAAGGAAGCATAACCAGGTGCAGTGGCTCACGCCTGTAATCCCAGTACTTTGGGAGGGCAAGTGGGGAGGATGGCTTGAGCTCAGGAGTTCGAGTCAGTTGGAGCAGCATAGTGAGACCCCATCTCTACAAAAAATAAAACCAGTCCGGCGTGGTGGCACACACCTGTAGTCCCGGCTACTTGAGAGGCTGAGGTGGGAGGATCACTTGGGTACAGGAGGTCGAGGCTGCAGTGAGCCAAGATCGCACCACAGCACTTCAGCCTGGACAACAGTGAGACATTGTCTCAAAAAAACAAAACAACTAACAAGCCAGTGAAATTATCTGTTGATTAGTGTTTGCATAATACATTTTTCATCCTTCTGCTTTTTTAATGTGATAAAATATAAACAACAGGCCAGGCACGGGGGCTCATGCCTATAATTCCAGCACTTTGGGAGGCTGAGGTGGGTAGATCACAAGGTCAGGAGTTCAAGACTAGCCTGGCCAAGATGGTGAAACCCCGTCTCTGCTAAAAATACAAAAATTGGGCCGGGTGCGGTGGCTCACGCTTGTAATCCCAGCACTTTGGGAGGCCGAGGAGGGCGGATCACAAGGTCAGGAGATCGAGACCACGGTGAAACCCCGTCTCTACTAAAAATACAAAAAATTAGCCGGGCGTGGTGGCGGGCGCCTGTAGTCCCAGGTACTCGGAGAGGCTGAGGCAGGAGAATGGCGTGAACCCAGGAGGCGGAGCTTGCAGTGAGCCGAGATCGCGCCACTGCACTCCAGCCTGGGTGACAGAGCAAGACTCCATCTCAAAAAAAAAAAAAAAAAAAAAAATACAAAAATTGGCCAGGCGTGGTGGCGGACGCCTGTAATCCCAGCTACTAGGGAGGCTGAGGCAGAGAACTGCTTGAACCCGGGAGACAGAGGTTGCAGTGAACCGAGATCACACCACTGCACTACAGCTTGGGCAACAGAGCAAGACTCTGTCTCAAAAAAAAAAAAAAAAATCCAATCTTGTAATCTCTTTTTGATCACTTACATTTAATGTAATCACTGATGACATTACAATTGTATGTCACTTAATAACAGGGATATATTCTGAGAAATCCATCATTAAAAAATTTTGGCCGGGCATGGTGGCTCATGCCTGTAATCCCAGAACTTTGGGAGGCCAAGATGGGTGGATCACCAGAGGTTGGGAATTCGAGACCAGCCTGCTCAACATGGTGAAACCTTGTCTCTACTAAAAATACAAAAATTAGCCGGGCATCGTGGTGCATGCCTGTAATCCCAGCTACTTGGGAAGCTGAGGCAGGAGAATCACTTGAACCTGGGAGGCGGAGGTTGCAGTGAGCCAAAATCGTGCCATTTCACTCCAGCCTGGGAGACAGAATGAGACTCCATCTCAAAAAGAAAAAAAAAAAATTCACCATTGTGTGAACATCATAGAGTATACTTACACAAACCTACGTGCTATAACCTACTACATGCACAGGCTATACCATCACATATGCAATGTGTAGTGGACCGAAACATCGTTATGCGGTACGTGACTGTGTTCAGGCGTGCCTTTTTGTCTCCTCTGTTGTGTGTTGTTTCCCCTTTCCTGCCTACTCTTGGATTTTTAGAAATATTTTTAGTTTTGATTTGTTAAAAACTTATGACTCCTTTTCTATTTAATGTTTTTGGACCATGGTTAACCACCAGGTAACCGAAAACACAGAAAGAAAATTACAGATAAAGGAGGACTACTGTATTAGGGTTTTTTTTTTTTTTGAGACGGAGTCTCGCTCTGTGGCCCAGGCTGGAGTGCAGTGGCGCAATCTCGGCTCACTGCAAGCTCCACCTCCCAGGTTCACGGCATTCTCCTGCCTCAGCAAGTAGCTGGGACTACAGGCGCCTGCCACCACGCCCGGCTAATTTTTTTTTTTTGTATTTTTAGTAGAGACGGGGTTTCACCGTGGTCTCGATCTCCTGACCTCGTGATCCGCCCGCCTCGGCCTCCCAAAGTGCTGGGATTACAAGCGTGAGCCACCGTGCCCGGCCTGTATTAGGGTTTTTAAAAAATATATTTTAAATTTTTTTGTAGAGATGGGGTCTCACTATGTTGCCCAAACTGGCCTCGAACTTCTGGACTCAAGAGCCTCCCATCTCTGCCTCCCAAAGTGTTGGGATTACAGGCATGACCCACTGTGCCCAGCTTAAGTTTTTTAATTGACAAATAATAATTGTACATATTTATGGCATACAGAATGGTATTTGATTTTATCTACTTGTGTGTGTGTGTGTGTGTGTGTGTGTGTGTTTGTGTTTTTGAGACAGAGTTTCACTCTTGTTGCCCAGGCAGGAGTGCAATGGTGCAATCTCAGCTCACTGCAACCTCCACCTCCCAGGTTCAAGTGGTCCTCCTGCCTCAGCCTCCCAAGTAGCTGGGACTACATGTGCGCACCACTATGCCCAACATATATATATATTATATAAAATATATATTATATATATTATATAAAATATATATATTATATATATTATATAAAATTTTTTGAGATAGAGTCTCGCTCTGTTCTCCTGCCTCAGCCTCCGGAGTAGCTGGGATCACAGGCACATGCCACCACGCCACCAGGTGAATTTTCTGTATTTCTGGTAGAGATGGTATCTCACCATGTTGCCCAGGCTGGTCTCGAACTCCTAAGCTCAGGCAATCCACCTGCCTTGGCCTCCCAAAGTGCTGGATTACAGGCGTGAGCCACCACACCCAGCCTGGATACTTCTTATAAATGAAATAACGTCATATGTGACCTTTTTTTCCTGACTGCTTTTATCTAGTATATTATCAAGGTTCACCCATGTAGCATGTATGAATACTTCATTCCTTTTTATGGTTAATATTTTGTTGTAAGGATATACCACACTTTGTTTCTCTATTCACAGCTGACAGACATCGCTACAAAAATAAGTAGTGGCTGTGGAGGTGCATGTCTGTAGTCCCAGCCACCTGGGAGCCTGAGGCGGGAGGATCACTTGAGCCACGATGTCAAGGCTGCAGTGAGCCATGATAGTGCCACTGCATTCCAGCCTGGGCAACAGACCTCATCTTTTAAGCAAAGAGAAAAGAGGCCAGGCGTGGTGACTCATGCCCGTGATCCCAACGCTTTGGGAGGCTGAGGCGGGTGGATCACCTGAGGTCAGGAGTTCAAGACAAACCTGGCCAACATTGTGAAATTCCGTCTCTACCAAAAAATACAAAAATTAGCCAGACATGGTGGCGCACATCTGTAATCCCAGCTACTCGGGAGATTGAGGCAGGAGAATTGCTGGAACCTGGGAGATGGAGGTTGCAGTGAGCTGAGATCATGCCACTGCACTCTAGCCTGGGCGACAGAGCAAGACTCTATCTCAAACACAAAAAAAAAAAAAAAAAGAAAGAAAAAGAAAAAAGAGGCCAAGCATGGTGGCTCATGCCTGTACTCCTAACACTTTGGGAGGCCAATGCAGTTTGAGAACAGCCTGGCCAACATGGTGAAACTCCGTCTCTACTAAAAATACAAAAATTAGCCAGGCATAGTGGCACGTGCCTGTAATCCAGCTACTTGGGAGGCTGAGGCAGGACAATCACCTGAACCCAGGAGGTGGAGGTGGTAGTGAGCTGAGATCATGCCACTGCCATCCACCCGGGGAAACAGCAAGACCGTGTCTTAAAAAAAAAAAAAAAGGAAAGGAAAGAAAAAAAGAGAGTACTACACATTAACAGGAAAGTTGGCCGGGTGCGGTGCCTCACGCCTGTAATCCCACCACTTTGGGAGGCCGAGGCGGGCGGGTCACGAGGTCAGGAGATTGAGACCATCCTGGCTAACACGGTGAAACTCTTGTCTCTACTGAAGAAACAAAACATTAGCCGGGCGTGGTGGCGGGCACCTGTAGTCCCAGCTACTCGGGAGGCAGAGGCAGGAGACTGGGTGAACCTGGGAGGTGGAGCTTGCAGTGAGCCAAGATCGCGCCACTGCACTCCAGCCTGGGCGACAGAGCGAGACCCCGTCTCAACAAAGAAAGTCAGTGAAGGGACCTGTTTGGGAAAACAAAACCCAGGCTCGAAGGAAGCTCGTGCTTCCCTCTGTGAGCAAGTTAACAGTCTTAGAAACATCTCCCCCAGCCTCCTTCTCCCACGCAGGTCGTCTGTCCTGCAGGGGCCCCACTGGCTCCTCCCATCAACCAAGGCAGAGAGTGGGAAAGCTCCTCACACTTTCTGCTTCACACACAGTGAACAAATCCAAACCGCGCTGCCCCCATCCCTCCTCACCCGGCTCCACCCGTGTCCGCTGGTCCACCCCCAGTCTAAGCTCAGCTGGAGATGGAGGACGCCCCGTCTGTGCACTGCATCAACCTCCCTCCTGGCCCCCTACTGGCTCCCATCCCTACTCCAGTCCATCCCTCTCATCACTTCCGAGGCCTCTTCTGACAATCTTACCTGGCTGTGACCCTCCACTGCTCAAATTCCTTCAACGAGGCTCCATCTTCCAAAAATAAGATCCACGTTCTGTGCCTCATGTTCAAGCCTGTTGATGACCAAACCGGATACACTTTCCAGCTTCACAGGCTATGGCTCCCCCTCTGCCACACCAAACTCATCACAGTTACCCACCCCCTGCCAGACACACATAACCTCAGTTATTAAACACGTGTAAGTCTTCTGATGGCTGCTCCCTGAGCCAATCTGGATGTAGCCGACGCCTCTGCAGAGCTCGTAGACTATGACAAAGACAAGCCCTCCTGCCTCGTTCCACTCCACTGTAAATGTATGCGTGTCACAGGTCATGAGGAGTCCACGTAAACCACTTAGAATCCTTATCAGCACATCGCCCAGCGGCTGGGCTCACACTAGCGTGTGGTTATGGTTAACCATTAGTAAAACTCTCCCATATTGCATTCTGTGCAGTGATGGGCTTGTAAAAACAGACACCTGTTTCTACTGTGCTTTCTAAAGATTCCCTGTTCTTTTTTTTTTTTTTTTTTTTTGTGAGACGGAGTCTCACTCTGTCACCTAGGCTGGAGTACTGTGGCGCAATCTTGGCTCACTGCAACCTCCACCTCCTGGGTTCAAGTGATTCTCCTGCCTCAGCCTCCCGAGTAGCTGGGATTACAGGCATCCACCACCGCGTGTGGCTAATTTTTTGTGTCTTTAGTATAGAGACGGGGTTTCACCATGTTGGCCAGGCTGGTCTCGAACTCCTGACCTCGTAATCCACCCACCTCCACCTCCCATAGTGCTGGGATTACAGGTGTGAACCACCGCGCCCGGCTGGATTTTCCATTTTCTTAAACATAGCATTCAATAAATCTTCATGGTGCACAAGTTCCCTGAATGACACGGTCCCAGCTTTCTTTGGCTCTCTCTCGGGTCTGAGAACAGCCCACACTGTTTCTGGTGGAGGACGCCCTCCGCCCGCCACACTCGCTGTTCACATCTTGGTCTCTCCATCTCCCAGAAGGACCCCTCACTCCCGTGACAGGTGCACGCTGCTCACCTATGAGCATGTTTTCTTTCCTACAACTTGTTGAAACCGGCGCAGAATTACCTCCTATCTAAACATGGGTAATGTGTCTTCATTAACCCAAGCTCCGTGAGTCCAGCAGGAATCCTATCAGCTTCACCCATGACTCCCCTCCTAGCAGCATGCCTGGATATGGTATCCACTGAATAAACATCGCCTGATGGCGAGGCTCACGAAAGAAAAGATGCATTACAGAGCTCAGGACACGGAAGGGGCTTGCCTCTAGAATTAGAACAGTGGGCTGTGTCCTAAGGCCCTGCCCTCTCTGGCCTCATGTGCTAGAACAAGGGTCACCCCTGGATTTGAGCTGGGTGAGGTGGTCTGAAAGGCCCCCAGAGCCTGCTGTCCCCTCAGCCCCATCCTTCAGGGGGAGCAGAGCGAGGCCCGGGAAGGGGCTGTGCCCCTCCTGCAAGGCCACTGGTGAGAACACATGACCTGTAACACAGAGCCCAGAGCTCCTTATGCCCAGCATGCCATCTGCCCCCAGGCTCTGTGGCTCAGTGGTCTAATTCATCTGCACTGCTGGGGACCGTGACAGGCAGGGCCACAACCCCCACCCTCATTGCCCATCTCCCTGCTGTGTGTCCAGGGAAGCCTTAGGTGGACATGGGGTGGTCGGTGACCCCGACCTCTTGGGCCGGAAGCACAAGGCAGAAGGCATGGAGTTGAGACCGGTGAGAGCTCTCCCTGCAGGCCCCAGAGTGCGCATCCCCTAAATACCAGCCGCCCCATCGCAGGGGCTTCCAGGCAGCCCTCAGCCCTCCCTCTCAGCACAGCCAGGATCGCTGGTGCTCTCTGGAGACGGCCTAAGCCCTCAGCGCCACTCAGAGGCCGGTTTTGACAGCTCTGCACTGACCAGGACAAGGGGCTCCCAATCCCCCAGCACCTCGAATGGGCGGCACCTCCCGGAAGTCCCCCTGGGCCCTGTGAGCCACCCCCGTGGGGTCCAGCACAGACGCTGCGGTGGACACAGTGCCTCCTGCCCAAAGTTGGACCCCCGTCGCCCCCATCCAACATCCTGGTTGCAAGTGAGGGGCCCCTACCCAGCCCCCATCCCGTTCTCTGCTCAGGACCCTGGGCTCAGGGTCATCCCTGGTGATGAGAGTTGAGGGAGTGAATGATACGGGGAAGTGGTCCAAGGAAATCACCAAGAAAGGGAGAGCAAGAGGCCCGGAGATTAAACAGACCCATGCAGGCCAGGCACTGTGGCTCACACCTGTCATCCTAGCGCTTTGGGAGGCGGGTGGATTGCTTGAGGCCAAGAGTTTTAGATCAGCTGGGGCAACACAGTGAGACCCCGTCTCTACAAATTTTTGAGCTGGAGTCTCCCTCTGTTGCCCCGCTCGCCACCTCTGTAGACAGAGCCCGGAGATGAAGACCCTTTTCCTTTCCAAGCCCATAGGCTTCTCCCCAGAACCGCATACCTCAACTCCCACTCCCCTCCCTCCAGGCTGCTGCATCTGGAGCTCCACAAATTGTGAGCTACACCCAGGTGAGCCACCACCTCTCAGACCAGACAACTGCAGTCTCTTCCTCCCAGGAGCCCAGTGAGTACGCTGCCCTGGCCATCCACTAGCCCAGACAAGACCCAGACCCCACGTTCCAAGGAAGGAGACCACAGTGAGCCCAGACGGTGCAGCAGCTGGCCCCATGGACACAACAAGACCACCATCATTTTCCAAGTAGCAACCCTGAGGGAAGGAAGGGCCAACCACCTAGCTCGAGTCAGCCGCAATGGACTTCTCCACGTGGTTTACAGTAACTCAGCTGTGTTCCAGAACTGTCCCTGCACCGACCTCAAACCCTGAAGGCCTCCAGATAAGGACCCAATCAACTACAGCCTGCAGCCTGAGGGGGTTGCACAATTTCAGGTTTCTCACTTCCTCAGAAACCAAACCCCTTCCCAATACAGATGATCAACAAGGCCGAGAAAAGGGAAGCCTGCCAACCTCTTGACCATGAGTCCACAGAAGCACCAACCGCGGATAGGACGAACAGTTCCCTCAACGCCCCTTCCCCTACGCTAACCCACTTCCCCTACTTGTGACGACAAAACTGGGAACTTGCCCAACATCAACCACATCACAAGCTTTGAAACTAGCACGCAAATTCTGTGAAGTGCTCCCCAACAATCACCAACAGTTCATTACCTTCCCCAACAACCCGTCAGCCTCAGGTCAGCTCCCGTCCCACCTGTCTCTTGCTGGGTGGGGTCAGGGTCCCAGGGCCAGCAGGCAGGGCAGGCCCCCACCTCCACTTGGCACCAGCCCTGCCTAGCAATCACTGGCTCCCTCCCACCCCTATATGCAAACGCCGGCTTACTTGGAATTTCCTTCTGGTTTTGACTCAGTTTTTCCAAAAATACCATTCGCCTCTCCCCTGACGCCAGAAGTTTCTGGTAAAGATGTGTGTTCACTACTGTAGAAAAGTACTGAGAGGCCAGGGACCACTAACTGGTAGGCACTCCCAAGTATCACCCGGAAGTGAGTGAGCCGAGGGGAGACCCCCACACACCAATTGTAAAGCGCTGATCCTGTTTATTTGGCAGGAAAACGAGACAATCCAGCAGCCCAGGAGGGACAAGTGGGCTTAATCCTCCTCCTCGTCGTCTCCAGCCCCAGCCCCACCCTGGCCCTTCTTGGCGTTCTTCCTCTTCACGCGGCCCGGGCGGCCACCCCCATAGGGAGAGCGCAGAGAGAAGTCGATGTGCTTCTGGGAATCCAGGCGGACAATGAAGGACGGGATGTTCACCACCTGCTTGCGGACCCTGGAAGAGGTGACAAAGTGAAGTGGACTGGAGAAACGGACGCTAACCCCAGCTAAGGCACCACTCTCTCCTCTTCACCCACGCCGTGAGGCTGCCATGGCCGCAGACACCAAGGCACTGCGGGAAGGGTGTATCTGATCCTATGGGCACCCTTCGGGGTTTTAGGGTATCACCTTAATCCCCAAAAACGCTTCAGATGAGTTTCTCAACCCCATTTTATAGGAGAAATTCAAAAGCATCCCACCTAAGACCACAAAGCAAATGAGGTGGCCATGTAAGAACCCCCAAGTTCCGAGTCTGAAACATCCTGAACCCCACGCCTGACACTGAGCTGTATTACCACACGCGTCAGCAATGCCCACAATAACGCAGCAACCCGAGGCTACGTCTCCGACGAAAGCACTGACACACAAGGCTCTGCTTACGGCTCACAGGGTTAGTGAAGGGCTGGGGCGAAGATTCTAAACGCAAACATCTTGCCCTCTTTCTGTACAGCTCCTCCCCCTCAATGGTGCCACGTTACAGAAAGGGCACACTGAGTACCCAGAATGCAGTCATGGATTAGGGTCTGGAATCAACTTCACAAGCGAGCCAGGAGACAGCTGAACCCACCACCCAAGCGAGGTGAGGCTGGTTCTCTCCCTCCACTGGGGACACCAAGAGCTGTTACCTGTCCAGCTGCCCACATGCCTGGCAGAGGCCTTCACAAGGTGTACGGCTAGAGCCGCAGTGACCCTTGCGCTGGGCTATTGGGGCAGGAGGCTGCCCCAGCTCCCTGGTGAGCTGTGTGCAAGGGTGAATCTGTACCCTCTGGGTGAGTTCACACCCATCACCTCCAAGGGCTGCATAGGAGATAGGGACAGCAGGCTTAGTGAGGGCAACCATCAGAGGGGCAGATGGAGGAAGATTCAGGTGCCCATCAGACGTGGTACCTGATATGGCGCTGGCGGATCAGCACACGAGCATGGTGGATGGACTTGGCCAAGCCCAGCTTGAAAACCTGGGTCTGTAGGCGTCTCTCTAAGAAATCCTCTATCTTCAGGCCCAGGATGTAATCCAGCTTCATCTTGCCCTCATCCAGCACCCCAATGCGGACCAGCCGCCGCAGCAGGGCGTTGCCTGGGAAGAGTGGGAGGAAACACTGATTCAGCCTTCTGACCTCAGGCTTCTTGGGTTCAAATCCTTGTTCCACCTCTTGGTAGCTCCATGTCGTGGCGGTGAGGCACAGGTAGTATATAGCACCAGTCACTGTGACCCATGTCACTGTCAAAACCACCCTATGGGGCTGGGCGTGGTGGCTCACACCTGTAATCCCAGCACTTTGGGAGATGGATCACTTGAGGAAATCATCTCCTTAAAAGGACTCAAGTCTGCAAAAGACCAAGCGCAGCTGCTATTAAGCTACTACCACCGTAACAAAGCACAGTGCTTAAGAGTTCATCTCCTCAGTCCAGAAAGCTCTTCTGATTAACCAGATGCGAGATTAAATCACATTCCCTGTGCCATAAATAGCAGTATCTACACCTTTTAGGGAGAGAAAAGTAATTTCTAACACTAGAATTTTTCCAGTTAAGTACATGTCATTTATTTTACTATTCTGTATGAAATTTTCCACCATATATATAGTATGTATATAACCTAACAATGCACTGCATAAAATACCCAACAGATGTCAGCTACTACACCTTTCTTCCAACCCCAGGCTCAGGACGGCTTGCTCCTTACCCTGTCCAAAGCCCTGGCTTCTAGCTAATACTCTGGACTGCCCTTGCCCACAGCCCCAGGGCCCCGGGGACAAACGCCTTCCCCTGGGCTCCCGCTCACTGCTATAATCCCACACGCGGTCAGCAAATCAACTGCCCTGTGACACTGGGGTAAACACCTCAAACTTTTTTCCGTATGTGCACTTTTATAAAAAGTGGCTCTTACTAGTTATAGCAATCTATTCAAGCAAGCTTTCATAAATAGATCCACATGCCTCAGGCACTTCTGATATTCCTGGCACTGTTACCCTCCAAGCAGTTTGAAAGAAAGCTAGCTCACTTTGTGAGGACCCAAAGTCTTCCCAGTAGGGAGCAGTTACAGGTGGGGGAATCAAAATGGAAACACGAGCTGTGTACATTTCCAGCATCCTATGTCATACTATGGCTTCAATTTTTCTTCTTTTTTAACACTCAACATCTGAGGATATTTAAACACCTGAATATCAGAATACAAAAACATGTCGAAAAGGCAATAAAAATGAGTTTGGGATCATTTACCTCTTTGGACACTTCACGCCTTTTTGTCTTTACATTAGAAAACAGAAACTTCAGCCAGGCACAGTACCTTATGCCTGGCCTATCAACCCAGTATTTTGGGAGGCTGAGGCAGGAGGATCAGTTGAGTCCAGAAGTTTGAAACTAGCCTCGGCAACATAGTGAGACCGCATTTGTACCAAAACAAACAAAAAAGTAAAACTAAATTAGCCAGGCATGGTGATACATGGTGGATTGTGGTCCCAGCTACTAGAGCTGAGGAGGATCACTTAGGCACAGGAGGTCCAGGCTGCAGTGAGCCACGACCATGCCACTGTGCTCCAGCCTGGGAGACAAAGTGAGATCATCACCATCAGGCACAACAAAGGCATGATTTTTAAAAATGTGTTTCACATTTATTATCATTTTTGAGACAGAGCTTCACTCTTGCTGCCCAGGCTGGAGTGCAATGGTGTGATCTCGGCTCACTGCAAACTCCGCCTCCCGGGATTGCCCTGCTTTAGCCTGGGATTACAGGCATGCGCCACCACGCCCGGCTAATTTTGTATTTTTTTTAGTAGACTAGGGGGTTTCTCCACTTTGGTCAGGCTAATCTCAAACTCTGACCTCAGGTGATCCGCCTACCTCTGCCTCCCAAAGTGCTGGGATTACAGGCGTGAGCCACTGCACCCGGCCCACATTTATTAAACCATCTCACCCGGCCCACATTTATTAAACCATCTATCTCCTGAAAAAGAACAGGAGGGTCAGCCACAGGCAAAACCTTTAAGTATGAAGACAGTAGTTTTCAACAGCACAATAAACCTTACACCTTAAACAAAAGCATGTCCTGCTGCTGAGGCTCCACTGGGCCAATGTGCCAGGAGAATTTAAAATGCTGTAAAAATGTAAACCAGGGAGGACCTCAGCGGGAAACAGGTCCTTGTCCTCATACCAGGCAGTTAGGTATTACAACGCCTTCCTTTCTGATCTGAAAAATGACTCCTACATTTCTTCACAGTTGTGCTGAGGGGGGAGTTCATGTTTTTTTTTGCTTTGTTTTGAGTCTCGCTGTTACCCAGTGCAGTGCCGCGGATCTTGGCTCACTGCAATCGCCGTCTCCCAGGTTCAATCAATTCTCCTGCCTCTGCCTCCTCAGTAGCTGGAATTACAGGTACATCACCATGCCCAGCTAATTTCTGTATTTTTCGTAGAGATGGAATTTCAGCATGTTGGCCAGGATGGTCTCAAACTCCTGACCTCAAGTGATCCGACCACCTCCGTCTCCCAAAGTGCTGGGATTACAGGCATGAGCCACTACGCCGGGCCTCTATCTGTTGATTAACTGCCAGCCAAATGTTGGTGGCTGTTCAGTCTTAACAGACAAGACTCAATCTCGCCAGTCACACATCTTAGTGGGAAAGGCTGAATCTGAATCAAGGCAGGATTACACCAAAGAGCAAACATCCAAGCTCCTCCTTCCTGTCCCTGGCTAGGCTAGATGGCTTCATTTACTAGAAAGTGTACTCACCTGAACAGCTGTGTACCCCTGGGGAATTTTCACTTCTGCCTT
The DNA here is from genome assembly GCF_009828535.3 of Hylobates moloch. Classification (NCBI taxonomy): domain Eukaryota; kingdom Metazoa; phylum Chordata; class Mammalia; order Primates; family Hylobatidae; genus Hylobates; species Hylobates moloch. Next base: position 101,320,673 of record NW_026652287.1, on the reverse strand, counting down.
GGAAAACCACAAATAACCCTCAGACATCTGTACCGCTTTCCCATATGACTAAGTTTCATTGCAATTAGGGTCTATATTTAGAAGTCCTCCCTGAAACCAGAACCAGCTGTAGCCCACTCCCCACAGAACTCTGGGATGAACTCCCACCCAGCATCGGTATCCATGGGGGAGGGATCTCCAGCACGTTCATGAGATTGTCAACAGGGTCTACAAATTGACGAAAAGAATGAAAGGGTCAGGTGCAGTGGCTTACACCTGTAACCCCAGCACTATGGAAGGATCACTTGAGGTCAGGAGTTGGAAACCATCCTGGGCAACACTGCAAGATCCTGTGCCTATTTTTAAAAAAAGCTTCTAACATCTGCAAGCCTGGGACAAACTGTGATAATCTGTGGCTAAACATGCTCCAGGACTTTCTCAACGCCTAATACGGATGACCCCTCTCATGCTTAACAGTCAGGGCTCAGGTGTAGAGACTGCTTTTCACCATAAATCATGACTACCCAAACTCAGGCAAAAGCAGCGTCTCAGGATATACTAATGCCAATCTCGGTCATGCCAATCTGCTGTAGAAAGCACTCCAATAACACAGCATCTAAGAGTAGATTTTCAAACAAGATGGTTAAGATGGTACATTTTCAAGTTAATGTATATTTTGCCACAATTCGTAAAGTAAGCCTAAGTCTATGTGATCTGCATGCCCTCCTAAAGCCATCACCTGAAATGCTGTTCCCTGAAACATTTTACAGATTCTCTCCTGTTCAGGCCTTTGCTAAATACCACCTAAATGTCCTTGACCAGCTTAATAAAGCAAGCACCAGCCTGGGCAACATGGTGAAAACCCGTCTCCACTAACAATACAAAATTAGCCAGGCTTGGTGGCGCATGCCTGTGATCCCAACTACTCAGGAGGCTAAGACAGGAGAATCGCTTGAAATCTGGAGGCGGAGTTTGCAGGGAGCCAAGATTGCGACAACTGCACTCCAGCATGGGCAATAGAGCGAGACTCCGTCTAAAAGTAAAATTAGCCAGGCGTGGTGGCGTGTGCCTGTCTGTAGTCCCAGCTACTTGGGAGGCTGAGATAGGAGAATTGTTTGAACCCAGGAGGCGGGGGTTGCAGTAAGCCGAAATTGCGCCACGGCACTCCAGCCTGGGCGACAGAGCAAGACTCCGTCTCAAAAAAATAAATAAAACGAGAAAGTTTAATTAAAAAAGCAATAAACCAAGCAAATGTGCAAACCCTGTTATCACCATCTCTTAGTCCAGAAATTCCACTTCATAGTCTACTCTCACCACCAGCAAACAGGCCACAGAAACAGAACTGTTTTGAGACATCATATATAGACAGGTGCCCAAGTGTGCTAGGCCTATCTTTAGCTCTGGTCGTTACTAAACTGAAGGTCCAGTAACTGGGCAAAAAAGCCGCACACCTAAGAAACAGGGCAAAGACTGATCCAGATCCACTTTTCCTCCTCCACAAGTGCCACTAAAAGTTAAAAGGCTGGCTCCATTTATCCAATGACACCTCTCATCACTGGAACAGAGGCAGCAGAAGGCAGAATTAACCTCACAAGCCCTGCACCCCATCCCTCTGCTGTGGACTCCCATACACACCTTCGAACAGACGCCGTGGGTCCTTCTCATCAAGCGTCAGCAGTTCCCGGGCGGCCTTGCGGATCTTGGCCAGGGTAAATTTGACCCTCCAGACCTCACGTTTGTTCCGGAGCCCATACTCGCCTGGTGGGGAGAAGGGGGTAGACAAATGTGGTCCCACGTACTGGCACAAAAACTAGGCTGGCAGCTTTGGATACACAAAACCTTCCTAAACCACTAATAGTACCAAATTTAGGGGGCGGACTAGATCGAGCGCCTGGGCGCGTTCATTCACGTGCTAACCGCCTCCCGGAAGCCGAACCACTTCTCGGAAGCCTTGGCCACTCACCGATCAGCTTCAGCTCTTGGTCGAGACGAGATTTCTCGAAGGGTCTCCGCGGGGTCACATAAGTTTTGCGACAAACCCAGCTCCGGGCCACTGGCATATTGGCTCCGCTTCCCCGTCTGCGCCTGCGCGGGAGAGAAGCGTGAGTTAAGGGCCCCAAGCAGCGCCTGCGCAGTCCCAAAACTACGCCAAAACCTCGCGGCGCCCAGATAGAATCTCGCGAGAATAACCTCCAATGGTCTCATAGTCAGTATCCGCCCCCACAACCGTGCTGCGCTCCCGTTCAACCACCCTGCTCTCACCCCTAACGTCTTTAGCTTACTCATGGAAACTCGGAAGGCCCAGGCCACCATCTGACCCAAACCCTAGCGAAAAGGCACACCACCGCACCTCACCTGAGAGAAAGACCCGGTCGCTGAGAAAGAGACGCGTAAGCGGCACGGCTGCGCTTTTATAGGAACGCTGGCGCCTCGTGACGTTATCACGCACCACGCACGTCAGAGCCAATCAGAAGAGGTGTTGGCTGGCTGGGAAGCAGTGGAGACGTGAGGCTGGGCTAGAGCGGCGTGCTAACTTGGGAGGACTAGGTTTTTTCCGGCCAGGGAGTGGAAACCTGAGTAGGGAGAACCTTCCTTCTCCGCCGCTGGACGGTGGTTTTTCTCTTTCTTTCTGAGACAGGGTCTCGCTCTGTCGCCCAGGCTGGAGTGCAGTGGCGTGATTTCGGCTCACTGCAGCCCCTACCAACCTCTCGGGCTCGAGCGATCCTCCCACCTCCTCCCCAGTAGCTGGGATTACAGGCACACGCCACGACGCCCGAGTAACTTTTTTTTTTTTAAGTCGGCGTCTTGCCATGTTTCCCAGGCTGTCCTTGAACTCCTGGCCTCGAGAGAGCCTCCCGCCGTGGCCCCCCAAAGTGCTGGGATTACAGGCATGAGCCACTGCGCCCAGCCGAGATTATTTCTGTCACTAACAATAATGTGGCATTCTGGAACGCTATGTGCCACTTACTGTTCTAAGAATTTTAAATGTATTTACTCAATCTTCAATACATACTTACGGAGCACTCTCAGAGAAGTTGCCTCCCCCCATGGTACTATTACCAATACCCACTTAAGGGGTATTAATACTATTATCAGTAATTTAATTTTTGAGACGGAGTTTCGCTCGTCACCCAGGCTGGAGTGCAGCGGTGCGATCTCCGCTCACTGCAACCTCCGCTTCCCGGGTTCAATCGATTCTCGTGCCTCAGCCTCCCGAGAAGCTGGGACTACAGGCGCCCACCACCATGCCCGGCTAATTTTTATAGTTTTAGTAGAGACGGGGTTTTGAACTCCTGGTCTCAAACGCCTGACCTCAAGTGATCCACCCGCCTCAGCCTCCCAAAGTGCTAGGATTACAGGTGTGAACCACCGCGCCTGACCTAGAGTTCTCTTTTCATATATAGTCTGGTTATTGTCTGTCTGTACACCCATCTCTCCACTCCGAATGCGATGGTCTGTCTCCACAGCTCGTGTTCTTCAGTTGTCTTCCCTACGCTGCTGCCTGGACAGTCAGCATCTCCTCAGGAAGCAGTCCCACCCGCCCCTCTCTCTTCCACGGCATCCACACCGTCCGGATGCCTGGATTCAAACGCCACGTCGCCACTTGCTAGCTGCAGTGTCTTCGACAAGTTTCTCAATCACTCTGTGCCTCGGCGTCCTCCTCTGTAAAACGGGGAATGATGGTAGTGCCTACCTCATAAGCTTGTGAGGATTGAGAGTCTATCCAGCGTTTAGGAGAGTGTCTGGCATAAATAAAGCGCCTAGTGTTAGCTACCATCGTCATTATTGTCATCTGCATTGTACTTCCATATCTTACAAACTACCTTGTTCAGTTTTATGGGATTTTTGTTTGTTTTGTTGTTTTGAGACGGGGTTTTGCCATATTGCCCAGGCTGGTCTTGAACTCCTGGGCTCAAGTGATCCACTCTCCTCAGCCTCCCCAAGTGCTGGGATTACAGGTGTGAGCCACCATGCCCAGCCAAATTTTATGCATTTTTGTATCTTGAACACACATATAGTATTCATCTGGAAGGGGGAAACGTGGAAGGAAAAGACTTCCATAAGTTTTCACTCCCTTCAGGATGAAGTCCAAGCTCCACAAATTCCGGGTGCCTCGTGATTACAGAGATGGTTTTATAATAGTGGTTGAACCCGTAGGTTGTCAAGTCTTAAAAAAGATCTGCGTTTGAACCTCAGCTGTCACTGACGAGCTCTTGATCTTAGGCAAATTAGCCTCTTCAAGAGTGCTAAATGGGAGAAGGTAACAGGACTTTACTCATAGGGTTTGATGATTTAGAGTAAAAAAAAAAAACAAAAGAAAGAAAACCAGCCCAGAGCCTTGTGTACTGAAGGTGCTTAATATCTTAACACAGCTGACTGTACAGTCCGGGGGCGAGGGGCACTGACCCCTAGCTCAGCCGAAAACCTCCATATAGGCCGGGTGCGGTGCCTCAGGCCTGTAATCCCAGCACTTTGTGGAAGGCCAAGTCCGGTGGATCAACTGAGGTCAGGAGTTCGAGACCAGCCTGGCCAACATGGCAAAACCTGGTCTCTACTAAAAATACAAAAATTAGGCAGGCATGGTGGCAGGTGCCTGTTATCCCAGCTACTCAGGAGGTTGAGGCAAGAGCATCGCTTGAACCCAGGACATGGAGGTTGCAGTGAGCCGAGATTGCACCACTGCACTCCATCCTGGGCGACAGAGCAAGACTGCTTCAAAAAAAAAAGAAACAAAGAAAGAAAAGAAACTCTGCACATAACTTTTGACTTCCCCAAAACTTAACTACTAGGCCAGGCACCGTGGCTCACACCTGTAATCCCGGGTGGGATTTGGGAAGCTGAGGTGGGCAGAGAACTTCAGCCCAGGAGTTCAAGACCAGCCTGGGCAACATGGCGAAACGCAGACTCTACAGAAAACAGAAAAATTAGCTGGGTGTGGTGGCGTGTGCCCGTAGTTCCAGCTACTTGGGAGGCTGCGGTGGGAGGATTGCTTGAGTCAAGGAGGTTGAGGCAGCAGTGAACCACGATCATGCCCCTGCACCCCAGCCCAGGTGGCAGAGCAAGACACTGTCTCAGGATAAAAAAAAAAAAAATTACTCGTAGTTGACTGGAAGCCTTACCAATAACATAGTCAATTAACACATATTTTGTATGCTATATGTATTATATTCTGTATTCCTATGATGAATTAAGCTAGAGAAAAGAAAATATTGGCCGGGTGTGGTGGCTCATGCCTGTAATCCCAGCACTTTGGGAGGCTAAGGCGGGTTGATCACCAGGTCAGGAGATCGAGACCATCCTGGCTAACACGGTGAAACCCCATCTCTACTAAAAATACAAAAAATTAGCCGGACGTGGTGGCGGGCATCTGTAATCCCAGGTACTTGGGAGGTTGAGGTGGGAGAATCGCTTGAACCCACTTGAACCCAGGAGGCAGAGGCTGCAGTGGGCCGAGACTGTGCCACTGCACTCCAGCCTGGACAATAGAGACTGTGTCTCAAAAATAAAAAATAAAAAAATAATAATAATAATAATAAGCAAGGACGAGGATGCACATGGTCAGTTCACAAGGAAGCTGCAAAGTGGGCCCTCTGAGTTTTACTCTGAGATGGAAAACTCCAGGAAAGTTTTAGACAGAGCTGTGACATGGTCTGACTAAAATGATGATTCTGGCTGCTCTGTTGAAAACAGACAATAGAGGGGCAAGAATAGAAGGCAGGGGATGAGTTAGGAAGCTATCAAGACCAAATGAGCCATGGTTTGGTTTTTCTAAGATACTGGCAGTGAAGGTGGAGGGTGGGGCCAAACTGTGGACCCACGGTGCTTTGAACATGGCACCTATGGAATCTGTTGACTGACAATATGTGGGGTCACCAGTCACAAACTTTTTTTTTTTTTTTTTTTTTTTAAATAGCGATGAGATGAGGTCTCACTATGTTCAGCCAAGGCTGGTCTCGAACTCCTGAGCTCAACTGCTCAACTGATCTTCCCACCTTGGCCTCCCAAAGTGCTAGGATTACAGGTCTGAGCCACCACATCTGGCCACAAGAGTTTTAAATGAGGAACTTTTCAGAGGGGAGACTCATGACAGAGGTAATGAGACTTCTAAGTACTTTTTTGTAGAGGAGAAAGGGTGGAGAACAGACTTACAAAGCCACTTATGAAGGAGGCACAAAGAAGGCAGTATTGGCCAGACAGGGGTTAGTGTCATTTTTTTTCTTTTCTTTTTATTTTTTTGAGACGGAGTTAGCTCTTGTTGCCCAGGCTGGAGTGTAGTAGTGTGATCTTGGCTCACTACAACCTCTGCCTCCTGGGTTCAAGTGATTCTCCTGCCTTAGGCTCCTGAGTAGCTAGGAGTACAGGCGCGTGCTACCACGCTCGGCTAATTTTTTTTTGTATTTTTAGTAGAGATGGGGTTTCACCATGTTGGCCAGGCTGATATCAAACTCCTGACCTCAGGTGATCTGCCCACCTCAGCCTCCCAAAGTGCTGGGATTACAGGTGTGAGCCACCATGCCCGGCCCAGTGTCGTATTTTAAATTAATCTAAACTTACAGGAAATTGAGATTCTATGAAGTCTGTTTACTGGGAATGGCAAGAAAGAGAGGAGATGGGAGTCTCTCTAAACCTATTCTGGTTCCAGAGGCTGCTCAATTCACACAAAAAAGAGAAAGAATGAAACATGGGGGAAAGAAATTGAAGAACTAGAGGTGGAGACTTTCAGCCCCAGAATTTTACCATATGAAAGTTTTTGTTTGTTTTTGTTTTTTTGAGACAGTGTCTACCTCTGTTGCCCAGACTGGAGTGCAGTGGCGCGACCTTGGCTCACTGCAACCTCCGCCTCCCAGATTCAAGTGATTCTCCTGCCTCAGCCACCCAAGTAGCTGGGATTACAGGCGCCCGCCACCATGCCCAGCTAATTTTTGTAGTTTTCGTAGAGGCAGGGTTTCACCATGTTGGCCAGGATGGTCTCAAACTCCTGACCTTGTGATCCGCCCGCCTTGGCCTCCCAAAGTGCTGGGATTACAAGCATGAGCCACCATGCCCGGCCTCACCGTGTGAATGTATTACACTGACAAAATAAATGTGACAAAATAAAACTGCATATTGATAAGATAAAGGTGTAATTATTGAAATAGTGGTAGTGTTCCAGTACTTTCTTAAGCAAAAACATGGGTAAATGATTTCATAAGTGCATATTTTATACATATACATGTTTTAGCTTTTATAAAAATTGCAGAATATAACACATCCAAAAAAGAGTCTAAAATATAAATGTACAGTATCAAAAAAATTCTCAACCACTACCCAGGCCATGAAAAAGCAGAACGCCTTCCAGAGTCCTTCCTGAGATTCTCCCCATGCTCTGAACTCCTAAAATTACAATACTCATTTCCTTTCATGATATATATACACACATATATATACACACACGTGTATGTGTATTTACATATATACACACACACATATATATATATTTTTTGAGACACGGTCTTGTTCTGTCTCCCAGGCTGGAGTGCAGTGGTGCAATCACAGCTCACAGCAGCCTCAACTTCCCAGGCTCAAGGGATCCCTGGCTAATTTTTTTTTTAATTATTTTTTGTAGAGATGGGGTATTACAATGTTGCCAGAGCTGGTCTCAAACTCCTGGGCTCAAGCAATCCTCCTGCCTTAGCCTCCAAAAGTTCTGTGGGATTACAGGTGTGGGCCATCATGCCCAGCCTATATATATATATATATATATATATACACATATATATGTATATATATGTATATGTATGTATATGTATGTATATATGTATATATGTGTATATGTATGTATATATATGTATGTATGTGTGTATATATAGTGTATATATGTATATATGTGTGTATATATGTGTATATATGGATATATATGTGTATATATGTGTATATATATGTGTATATATATACACACACACATACATATATACACACATATATGTATACACATATATATGTATACACACATACACATATATGTATACACACATATATACACATATATACGTATACACACATATATATGTATACACGTATATACACACATGTATACACACATATATACACACATACATATGTATACACACATATATATACACATATATATACACACACACACACACACATATATTTTTTTTTGAGATGGCGTCTCGCTCTGTCACCCAGGCTGGAGTGCAGTGGCGCGATCTCGGCTCACTCCAAGTTCCACCTCCCAGGTTCACACCATTCTCCTGCCTCAGCCTCCCGAGTAGCTGGGACTACAGGCACCCGCCACCACGCCCGGCTAATTTTTTGTATTTTTAGTAGAGACAGGGTTTCACCGTGTTAGCCAGGATGGTCTTGATCTCCTGACCTCATGATCCGCCCACCTCGGCCTCCCAAAGTGCTAGGATTACAGGCGTGAGCCACCACGCCCGGCCTGCCCAGCCTATATTTTTATTTATAACCTTTGTATGCATCTGGGAAATTTCATAGAAATCTTTTCAAAAGGAAGTTTAGTGCGGCAGAAAGTGCAGATTTAGGAGTCAGAAAACCAATTTTGAAAGGCCAAGCCTGCTATTTACTAAGCGTGTGACTTTGGGCAAATCATTCCCCCTCCTCCAGGCCTTTTTCTCATCTGTACATGCAGATGAGACCATCCACAGGTACCAGGACTGTCGTAAACATTCAAATCGTGAACAGTTATATAACAAGTTTATTGAGACCTCCTGAGACTTAAACCCTGTAGAAAACAGATGAATCAAACCCCATTCTCGGGAAGCTCACAGTGTGAAAATAGGTAACTACAAAAACACAGCCAGTAAGTGCTTTGAAACAAGGAAGAACATAAAAAGGATGTAGTGTTCGAAAACCTGGAATCAAAAACTAACCACGGAGAAAGGTAGGATGTTCTAGACTCCCAGAGAAGAGCTGGGGAACCTCCAGAAAGGCTCTTGCTGCAGACACAGCCACATCCCCCTAGGTCTCTGGAGTTCACTGCAGGCTGGCCCATTGCAGGGAGGTGTAGACCACCTTACCATCAGGCTGCGGAGAACAGAGGAGCAGGGTCTTTCTGACGCTGGTTCCAAGGCGCCCAGCAGCAACCAGGTCTTGGAGTGGGATGGGGTCCTCGGGGGCCCAGCACTGAGCGATGTAATGGGCGTGGAAGCGGAGGGGGTCACCTGGGGGAGGGAGAGAGGCACTAAAGCAGTGACCAATGGCAGAGGGCTGGACACCATGGGAACGACCACTGGGAGATTTGAGATCATTTCAGCCATCACTATGGATACTCTAAAACAGATGCTCTTGGGCCCAACTATTCCACTTCTAGGCTTTTTTTTTTTTTGAGACGAAGTCTCATTCTTGTCCCCCAGGCTGGAGTGCAATGGCACAATCTTGGCTTACTACAACCTCTGCCCCCTGGGTTCAAGTGATTCTCCTGCCTCAGCCTCCCGAGTAGCTGGAAATACAGGCACCCACCACCACGCCCAGTTAGTTTTAGTATTTTTAGTAGAGATGGGGTTTCACCATGTTGGCCAGACTGGTCTCAAAACTCCTGACCTCAGGTGATCCACCTGTCTTGGCCTCCCAAAGTGTTGGGATTACAGGTGTGAGCCATTGCGCCCAGCCTGATGTCTAACTTACTTCTAAGTGAATCTTCTGGATCACAATAATCATTTAATAAAAGTCGTTAAACTGCTTGCCCAATGAGTTCAGGAGCTCCCAAATGTTTCCTGTCTGTCTATGAATTTCAGAGGCTAAGAGAAAGTGAGACAAAAAAGAAAAATGCAGCTGGGCCTGTAATTCCAGCATTTTGGGAGGCCGAGGTGGAAGGATTGCTTAAGCCCAGGAATCGGGACCAGCCTGAGCAACAATAGAGACCCCACCTCTATTAAGACAAAAAAAAAAAAGATAGAAAAGAAAAACGCAGAATACATTGGGATCGTATGGAAAGGCACAGCGACCAGAGGCCCCAACCCATACTCACCAGGATAGACCAGGAAGTCACCTCCGAACTTGCCAGCCGCACTGAGGAAGAAGCCTCGCTCCCACAGGTCTCTGTAGATGCTGTAGCGCAGCTCGTGGGCAGGGCGGCCAGCGTGGGGCCAGTCTTTAGACTGGACACGCCAGTCCAGGGGCCTGGCCTTGACCGGTCGAGGCCTGGCAGTGGCCAGCTGGACAAGGAGAGCAGATCTGGGCAAGGGGGCTACCCCATTTGAGGGTCCTGCTTGGGAAGAGGAGGGGCCTGGTGGGGAGTACAGAGAAGAGTTTGGTAAATCCAAGGGGCAAAGTCTTCTCACCCTCAGGGAGACCCAGGCACTGGATTCCCAGCTAACATTCCTAAAAGATCTCTCCTCTCCTTCCCCGTGGTCCCTGGACTCCACCTCCCATGCTCACCGGCTTCCTCCTGCTCTCCCGAAGCCTGGCCATCACTGGTCTCATCCTCTTTGGCAGCATGGCTCGAGCCGGCCTCCTGGCTCGAGCTGGCCCCTGAAGCCTGTTCTAGTTTCTGCTTCTTAGCAGCCTGGCCCTCCGTAATCTTCTCCAGGAGCTCCTGACGACGGGTCTCCCGGGCCTCAGCTGCCAAGGCGCTCTGCTCCTGGAAGCTCTCCTCTTGCTGGCGCTTGAAGGATGTCAGGGCCTGAGAAGCACACTTCGCTGGAACCTCCAAGCTTATGGTCCCTTCGGAAGCCAAGAATCCTGACTCCCAGGCCCCGCTTCCACCGAACCCAGGGATTCGAGCCCCGCCCCCTTACGATCCCACCAGGGATCCCGCCAAGACGCTCTGCTCCTGGAAGCTCTCCTCTTGCTGGTGCTTGAAGGCTGTCAGGGCCTGAGAAGCACACTTCGCTGTAACCTCCAAGCTTATGGTCCCTTCGGAAGCCAGGAATCTTGACTCCCAGGTCCCGCTCCCACCGAACCCAGGAGTTCGAGCCCCGCCCCCTTACCAGGCTGTGGTGCCGAGGGTCTGGGCGCGGGGCGCTGACCAGAGTCACGGCGCCGATCTCGGCCAAGAGCCGCGCCTCTTCGGGCATCAGCAGCAGCGGGAGGCCCAGGCGCGAGTTCTGGCGGGGCCCGCGGGGCAGGGCGCCTACCGTACGGCCCCCCACACCCAGGCGCTCCCGGAGGGCCTGCACCGCCTCGGCTCCCCACACCAGGGAGCGGCCGTTCGCCACCTCCACCACCAGCATCCTCCTGCGGGAGCCGGGAGGCAAAGCAGTTACCGAAACGGCTGCGCGCCGCGGACCGCCGCAGCGCACCCAAAGCCTCCGGGGTCTCGGCGAAGCCCCGCCCCTAGGCCTCAGGGGGCGGGGCCCCGCTCAGCCGCCGTTCACCACCTGTTGGGCCCGAGCGCCAGGCCCCGCCCCCGGGCGATCCCACCAGGCCGCGCGGCCGCCGGAGATGAGCCCCCGGCCCTCGCCCCTTGCCAAGTCCCCGGGGCCCCGCTCTACCCTTGTGTCCCTGCGGTCGGCACCCGCTCTGTGCCCACACTGCCGTACCTACCATTGCGCCTTGGAGTCTGAAAAATAAACCTCCGCAAGCGCGGCGACACGCCCCCTTACAAAGGTGCATTTTGGCACCACCCTCTTGCAAAGTGGGCGTCCCCCTTCGGGTGTTCCCGTCAGGGGTCAGAAGCTCTCGAGGCTAAGGCACCGCCGAGGCCACACCCTCTTCGGGACGCTGGGGCCTTCGCTCCTCCTCTTTCCGAACGACTGTGATTCGGCTTTCGGGCCTACTCGCTCTCAGACTCCCACAGTACAAAACCCTGCCCCCTCCCGAGCACAGGAAGTTCGGCGTTCGGGCGTCCTCGGCTCCACCGAATCCGCAGCCCCGCCCCCTTCTCGAACGGGAGCAATTTGACGTTCGGGTGTTCTCGGCTCGGCCGAATCCGTAGCCCCGCCTCCTCCCGGACGCACTAGGTTCGGCGTTCGGGCGTCATCGGCTCCCAGCAGTCTCGCAGCCTGTGGCCCCGCCCCCTCTGAGCGCCAGCGCACCCCAGTTGGGGAGTTCCCGCCCGGCGGCTGAACCCCACAGCGAAAGCCCCGCCCCCTGGGCACCCGCCGTCCACTCTCCGCCCCGGCGGGCTCACCCCAATTGGGAGCGCTCAGTCCGCCTCCTTGCCTCCCTTCAGAATGTCCCACTGTCCACCGACAGAACCAGCGAGTCACCTCATAAACAGTAATTCGCAGTCGAGGCGGAGCCACCCACTACGCACCGCGCCACGCGCTCCTTCCTCCACCCCCTCATGCCGACACCCTCGTCAACTTCGTCATCCCGCCCCATCAGCGCCGCGGGAAGTCAGGTCCCGCCCCTCGCAGGACCGAAGCCCCGCCCTCCTCCCGCGGGGGCTACCTTGGCCCCGCCCCACTAAGCGCACCTCCCTCTGCCGCTTCCTCTCCTCAGCTTGGGAACTTGAGGATCGTCACCCTGGCCCGGTCCCGTAGGCGCACGCCGGCCCTCGGGGTTCCGCCCCTTTGAGGGCAAGTCGCTTTCGCCCCGCCCCCTTGTAAATACTCATCGGTCTCTGGCGAACCTGTTGACTCCGCCTATCATCCTAGCGTCACTTGTACTCAACTATCTACGAAGCAAACCGAAGCTTGTGGCCCCACCCACATCCGGCCGAATCTGTGGCCCCGCCCACATCGGAACAGCGACCCTAAGGACTCGACTATCTCCGAAGAAAGCCGAAACATGTGGCCCCGCCCACACTGGCCCCAGCTTTCCGTTCTCGACTATCTCCGAAGTGAGCCGAAGTTTGTGGCCCCGCCTCCAGTGAACTCAAGCTCTCGATTGTGCCCGAAGGAACCCGAAAGGAGACCCCGCCTCATTCCTCACGCCGAGCTCCAGACCCCGCCTCCTTTCCGGATCCCGTCTCTTCCCCTTCAGGTCCAAAGCTTTTGGCTCCTCCCTGTTCCGAGCCCGAAGGCCCGCCCCTTCACGTACTCGGAGCTCGGATCCCAGTGTGGACCTGGACTCGAGTCCCGTTGCCGATTCGCGCTCTCGGCGCCTGCTCCGGGGCTCCTTCCCTGCCCGCCCGGGGCCCTGACCGTGACCTCTTCCCGGGCCTGATCCGCGCAGCCCGGCGGGTGTCCAGAAGGAGCAGGAGGCGCGGGGGCGCGCTGGGCGGGGGAGGCGTGGCCGGAGCCGCGGCGGCCAGCGGGCTGGGACTGCTCGGCCGCCTACTGCCCGGCGAGCAGCTCAGGTGGGCCAGGGTGGCGGCGCCCAGTGGCGAGGCGAGGTTACACGGCGGCAGGGTCTCTGCGGGCTGGCGGGTGCGGGGCGGGCCCGGCGGCGCGTTGGAGCTCGGGGCTGGCGCAACCGCCTGTGGCTCTGCCGGGTATGCGCTGGGGTGCGCGGGACGGGTTGGGGCTGGGCCTGGGCCTGGGCCTGGGCCTGGGGAGGGGAGGGTGTTCGATCCCCGGGTTCTCAGTAGGAGAGGGGTCTGGAGCTCCGAAGGAGGCGCAAGCTGGAGGCCCAGGCTCCTCTGGGTGGTCTCGAAGGAGAAAGGCTGGGGGGTCCGGATATCTGGTTTCACAAGGGCCGGGGAATGGGGGATCCAAAGAGGGGGTCTGGGTTCCTGGATCCTCTCTGGAAGAGGGGGCTCGGAGGTCTAGATTCCGGGGCTGTCGAAGAGGAAGGGTCCGGGAGGGGTGCTGTTTCTGGGTTTTTAAAAGAGGGGCGTCTTCAAATGTGGGTCCCCAGTATGGGTGCGGGGAGTAGCTTTGATTTCTGCGTTCGCAAAGGAGGGGCCTGGGTGCTGGGAGATCCTCACACTTTCCTGGGTTCTCCAAGGAGAGGAGAGCTGGAGGCCTATGCGCTCAAAGGAGAGGGGCTGGGGGTGGATTCCTGTCTCCTCCAAGGAGGAAGGGGCTGGAGTCCGGGTTGCTAGGTTCTCAAAGGAGAGGAACTGAGGCTCAGACTTCAACATCCTCAAAAACTGGGGTCTAGAGGGCTGGGTTCCTGGATCCTCGAAGAGGGAGGAGGCAGGGGGCCCGGATTCCTGGGTTCTCACTGTGAATCTCTGCCCCTCCCCCAGACCATGTCGCCTGAAGAATGGACCTATCTAGTGGTTCTTCTTATCTCCATCCCCATCGGCTTCCTCTTTAAGAAAGCCGGTGAGTCAGGCTCCCTCCCCAGGGGAAAATAAAGGGGGGGACCCTCTGGAAGGTTCCAGGCTTATGCTGTCCCTTCCCCCTGCAGGTCCTGGGCTGAAGAGATGGGGGGCAGCCGCTGTGGGCCTGGGGCTCACCCTGTTCACCTGTGGCCCCCACACTTTGCATTCTCTGGTCACCATCCTCGGGACCTGGGCCCTCATTCAGGCCCAGCCCTGGTGAGAATTTGGTGGAGGGAGGAGAGGGAGAGGAGGGGAGAGGGGGAAGCAACCTGTTTCCTCTTTGAGTCTTTCTCAGCTTCTGCCTCAGCTCATTTCTCTGTTTCATGTTTGTTTGTTTGTTTGTTTGTTTCATTCTTTTTGAGATGGAGTTTCGCTCCTGTTGCCCAGGCTGCAGTTCAGTGGCGCGATCTTGGCTCACTGCAACCTCCACCTCCCGGGTTCAAGCGATTCTCTTGCCCCAGCCTCCCGAGTAGCTGGGATTACAGGCATGCGCCACCACGCCTGGCTAATTTTGAATTTTTAGTAGAGACAGGGTTTCTCCATGTTGGTCAGGCTGATCTCGAACTCCTTGTGATCTGCCCGCCTCAGCCACCCAAAGTGCTGGGATTACAGGCGTGAGCCACCGCGCCCGGCCTTCATCTGCTTTTCTTCCTCCCCTGCCTTCTGCGTCTGGTCCCTGTGTGTTTGTCCCAGTCCGCTACATCCATGTCATGGAGAGAGGTGGACGGTGTGTCTGCTGGTCCAGCCACCGTTCACATTCATTCATATCCACCTCTCTCTTCTTGAGCCCTGGACCTTGGAAATAAAGAAAAAGTGGAGGATTGCAGGGTCTTCACCCAAAGCTTCTCTTTACCTCATTCTTCTCTGTTGGTGTGTGTTTTTATGTGGCTGAGCCTCTTCTCCCACTGTTTCAATCATACTCATTCCGTCCCTACATCCACCCTCCTGTCCTCTCTCTGCCCTTCTGTGTTTCTGTCTCTAAACGAATGGGGAGAGTTGGGGGAGGATTGGTGGCTGGGCTCATGGAATGAGTGGCCAAGGCCGAGACTTCTGTGCCCAACACAGCGCGCCTCCTGCTTTTGCCCAGCTCCTGCCACGCCCTGGCTCTGGCCTGGACCTTCTCCTATCTCCTGTTCTTCCGAGCCCTCAGCCTCCTGGGCCTGCCCACTCCCACGCCCTTCACCAATGCCGTCCAGCTGCTGCTGACGCTGAAGGTCAGACTCCGGGCTTGCCACTCCCCTCCAGCCTCCCTGTGGGCCCCTTTACCTCCCACTTTACCTCCCCCTCCAGCGGCTCCCCGGGATTTTACCTCCTACACACCCTGGGGGTGGGGCATCACCTCACTTGCTGCCCTGGGCACAGCATTCCCCATTCACATGCCCTTGGGCAGGTCTTCACCTCCCAGCTCCTCCTGGGGTGGGGAAATAACCCACATAGTGTAACAGTAGGTGCCATTGGGTGCTTGCGGTGTGCCAGAGGCCCAGCTGGGTGGTTTACCAACATGCTGTCCTTGAATCTCTGTAGCTAGCTATTTTGCAAAGGAGAAAAACCAGCTCTGGGGAGAAGGTACTTGGTGAAGGGCACAAAACTAGGGATCCAGGTCTAGGTCCTAATCACCTGGGAAGGTGGGTGAAAACAGAATCCCAGGGCCCACCCCAGACCCACAGAGTCACGGTTTCCTACTGGCGGCTTATCCGCGAACACGGCACTCATGCTAGGTAGGGAGTGTGGCCTTCCCAGCATTCAGTGTGCCCCGTGGGAGCTCAGCGGTGGCAGCAGTAGGTTGGATGAGAGAGGGGTTAGTGGAGGAGCATTTCAGGCCGTAGGATGTGTGGAGGGGAGCAGACTGGGTTCCACAGGCTGCACCAGCCACATCTACTTTGTGGGATGAGCAAAAGGGAATGGGCAGCAGGGCTGACACCATGCTAGGCCTGGCTGGAGACCGTGAGGACATTGGACTTCTTCCCGTGGAGGACTGAGATCTGCTGGAAGAGGGGATTTTTGGTTTGCTGCCAGAAGAGGCAATGTGACCAGTTTTAAATGTTTAAAAATACTCGTTCTGGCTGGGCACCGTAGCTCACACCTGTAATCCCAGCACTTTGGGAGGCTGAGGCAGGTGGATCACCTGAGGTCGGGAGTTCGAGACCAGCCTGACCAAAATGGAGAAACCTTGTCTCTACTAAAAATACAAAAAATTAGCTGGGTGTGGTGGTGCATGCCTGTAATCCCAGCTACTTGGGAAGCCGAGGCAGGAGAATTGCTTGAAACCAGGAGGCGGAGGTTTTGGTGAGCTGAGATCGTACCATTGCACTCCAGCCTGGGCAACAAGAGCAAAACTCCGTCTCAAAAATAAATAAACAAATAGAAATACTCGTTCTAGGCCAGCTGCGGTGGCTCACACCTGTAATCCCAGCACTTTGGGAGGCTGATGCGGGTAGATCACCTGAGGTCAGGAGTTTGAGACCATCCTGGCCAACATGGTAAAACCCTGTCTGTCTCTACTAAAAATACAAAAATGAGCCAGGTGTGGTGGCTCACACCTGTAATCCCAGCTACTCAGGAGGCTGAGGTAGGAGAATTGCTTGAACCTGGAAGGTAGAGGTTGCAGTGAGCCAAGATCCCGCCATTGCACTCCAGCCTGGGACTTCCCGGGCAAGATTCCATCTCAAAAAAAAAAAAGGGAAAAGAAAACTCGTTCTGGATGTTGAAGGAGAATTGAAGTGGAACAGGGCAAGATGGGATGGACTCAGATAAAGGGATCCTCCTTTATCCAAGTCCAGGTGACAAACTGGTGGCTTGATGCAGGCTGTTGGCTGGCTGTGGGTAGGTCTGAGTTGCAGCAGGAAATGTGCATTTAGGATGATTGAAGGAGTGGCCACCATGTGGGCAGGATGTAGAGGAGCAAGAAGGGATGGTGCCTGAACGCCAGACGGGCAGAAGGAGCCGTTCCCAACCCTAGGCCCAGGGGAAATGGGTCAGGTTGTGGTACCTGGATGGAAAAAGGGTTGTTTAGGTCTGGTGCAGTGGCTCATACTTGTATAATCCCAGCGCTTTGGGGGGTCACAGTGGGAAGATTGCTGAAGGCCAGGAGTTTAAGACCAGCCTGGGCAATATAGTGAGACCCTGTCTTCTACAAAAAATTAATTTTTTTATTTTATTTATTTTTAAAGACGGAGTCTCGCTCTGTTGCCCAGGCTGGAGTGCAGTGGTGTGATCTCACTGCAACCTCTGCCTCCCAGGTTCCAGCGATTCTCCTGCCTCAGCCTCTCGAGTAGCTGGGACTACAGGCGCCCACCACCTGGCTAATTTTTATATTTTTAGTAGAGATGGGGTTTCACCATGTTGGCCGGGCTGGTCTCAAACCCCTGACATCAAGTGATCTGCCTGCCAAGGCCAACCAAAGTGCTAGTATTACAGGTGTGGGCCGTCATACCCGGCCCTAAATTTTTTTTTTTTTTTTTTTGAGACGGAGTTTCACTCTTGTTGCCCAGGCTGGAGTGCAATGGTACGATCTTGGCTCACCGCAACCTCAGCCTCCCGGGTTCAAGCGATTCTCCTGCCTCAGCCTCCAAAGTAGCTGGAATTACAGGCATGCACCACCATGCCCGGCTAATTTTTTGTATTTTTAGTAGAGATGGGGTTTCTCCATATTGGTCAAGCTGATCTTGAACTCCCAACCTCAGGCGATCCGCCTGCCTCGGCCTCCCAAAGTGCTGGGATTACAGGCATGAGCCACCGCGCCTGGCCAAAATTATTTATTTTAAAGGGTGTATAGAGCCACCCACCTTGAAATGATCTATCAAGAGTGGCGGCCAACCCAAGGCCATCTCACAAGGGAATAAAAGCCCTGCCCTCCCTCTCCTGACTTCGTCTCCAGCCAGGGATTTATATTGACAACCCAGCCACAAGCTGGAAGAAGGAGATCTATTGATATAGGGTGGACCTTTGGACTGGTGGGAAAGGGTGGATAGTACAACATATTCAGCTCAGTAGTGGAGATGGAAAGAGGCAACAGACTCAAACTTAAGGGATTTCAAGGCGGGCAGATCACTTGAGGCCAGGAGTTCGAGACCAGCCTGGCCAGCTGAAGCATGAGAATCGCTTGAGCCCCCAGGAGGCGGAGTTTGCAGTGAGCCGAGATGCGCCACTATACTCCAGCCTGGGTGACAGAGCAAAACTTGTCTCAAAAAAAAAAAAAAAAAAAGAAGATTAAAGGATAGGATTTGGGGAATGAGGGAGGTTTTTGGCTTGAACAATTTGGTGGCCTGTTGTTTGAGGGGAGACACTAAAGAGGATCTACCTTGTGGGGTGGGTAACATCGTGTTCCGTTTCCGGTGCATTTGGGGTGCCTGGAGGCATCCGAGTATAAATGCCAATAAGCCATTTGATGGATAGGTCTGGGGCTGGGGTAGCGTTTGGGCATCCTCAGCGTGTGGATAGTATCGAAACCTCCGCGATTGCGTGAGAGCAGGTAAGCACGGAAAAGGGAAAGGGGAGGAGGGCCTGGGACTGAGCACTGGGGAACACTGCCCAGCTAGAGGCGTTACACACAACCTAGATGTGCAGAGCTGCGGGCACCCAGCACCCCTTGGCTGCCGAGGGCAGCCGCGCAAGGGAGATGGGTGTGGGGAAGGGCCCAGAGTCTGACCTGGCCCCTTGCCCACCCCCTTCCACCCAGCTGGTGAGCCTGGCCAGTGAAGTCCAGGACCTGCACCTGGCCCAGAGGAAGGAAATGGCCTCAGGCTTCAGCAAGGGGCCCACCCTGGGGCTGCTGCCCGATGTGCCCTCCCTGATGGAGACGCTCAGCTACAGCTACTGCTACGTGGGAATCATGACAGGTGAGTGGGGCTGCCCTGACAGCTCTGCCACTCTGTCTCCTGTGTCCCCCTCTGCCCTGAGTGCCCATTCTGTGTTCCCGCCCTGCCCGGGGCAACCTCCATCCTAGCATCTGCTGCCGTGAGGGTGAGCATGTGTCTGGGTCTATGTCTCACACCTCCGCTGGACCAGAGCTGCTTTGGGGTAGAAGCTGGCTGTTCTCAGCCTAAGCGATTCCTTGCTCTTCTCCTTGTAGTGTATTGGGAGCAAAGAGAAGAGATAAAGGAGGTAAAGATCTATGTCAACCTGATATTTTTGCTGCCCAGACAACAAATATTCACAGCTTAGGGTCCACTTTCAGTTTAAGGAAATATTTTTCATCTGGGCGTGGGGGCTTATGCCTATAATCCTAGCACTTTGGGAGGCTGAGGTGAGAGGATTGCTTGAAGCCAAGAGTTCAAGATCAACTTGGCCAACATAGCAAGATCCCGTCCCTTTATTTTAAACCTTTATGTTAAAAAAATAAATATAAAATTAAAAGGGCCAGGCACAGTGGCTCACGCCTGTAATCCCAGCACTTTGGGAGGCTGAGACAGCCAGATCACCTGAGGTCAGGAGTTTGAGACCAGCCTGGCCAACATGGTGAAACCCCATCTCTACTGAAAATATAAAAATTATATGGGCATGGTGGTGTATACCTGTAATCCCAGCTACTTGGGAGGCTGAGACAGGAGAATCGCTTGAACCCAGGAGGCGGAGGTTGCAGTGAGCCGAGATCGCACCACTGCACTCCATCCTGGGCAACAGAGCAAGACTCCATCTCGGCCGGGCGCGGTGGCTCACACTTGTAATCCCAGCACTTTGGGAGGCCGAGGCGGGCGGATCAGAAGGTCAGGAGATCGAGACCACGGTGAAACCCCGTCTCTACTAAAAATACAAAAAAAAAAAAATTAGCCGGGCGTGGTGGCGGGCGCCTGTAGTCCCAGCTACTCGGAGAGGCTGAGGCAGGAGAATGGCGTGAACCCGGGAGGCGGAGCTTGCAGTGAGCCGAGATTGCGCCACTGCACTCCAGCCTGGGTGACAGAGCGAGACTCCGCCTCAAAGAAAAAAAAAAAAAAAAGACTCCATCTCAAAAAATACATACGTATGTGTGTGTGCATGTGTGTATATATATGTATGTGTGTGTATGTATATGTGAAATTTTAAAAAGAAAATATTTTTCATTAATGTTTACCTCATCAAAGGTTTTTTTTTTTTTCCAATAACAGCTTTAGGGAACTCTAATTCACATATTCATCCACTTAAAACATACAACTCTTGGCTTCTTTGATTTCCTGAAAAAAAAAAAAAAAACCAACATACAACTCCCTGATTTTTAGTATATCCACAGAGTTGTGCAAACATGACCACTGTGTAGTTATATTCAGAACAGTTTCATACCCTGCAAAAAAACCCCGTATCCATCATCTCGCAAACCTCCATCCATCCCTGGTAACCAGTAATTGACTTTCTATCTGTAAAGATTTGCCTGTTCTGGACCTTGCGCTTATAAATGGAATCATGCAACATGTGGTCTTATTTATTTATTTTAATTTTTTTTCTTTTTAACTTCTCACGCTGCATTGACCTAAACATACGGTCTTTGTGAACATATAAAAAAAAAATTTTTTTTTTTTGAGGCGGCGTCTCGCTCTGTCACCCAGGCTGGAGTGCAGTGGCGCGATCTCGGCTCACTGCAAGCTCCGCCTCCCGGGTTCACGCCATTCTCCTGCCTCAGCCTCTCCGAGTAGCTGGGACTACAGGTGCCTGCCACCATGCCCGGCTAAGTTTTTTTTTGTATTTTTAGTAGAGACGGGGTTTCACCGTGGTCTCGATCTCCTGACCTCGTGATCCGCCCGCCTCGGCCTCCCAAAGTGCTGGGATTACAAGCGTGAGCCACCGCGCCCAGCCTAAAAATTTTAACCCCCTTTCTAGGCCAGCCCACCATCATGTTGTAGCTAAAGACCACAGCTATCTCCTAGTTTCTTTCTTTCCTTCCTCTCTCCCTCCATCTTTCCCTTTTTCCCGTCCTCCTTCCCTCCTTCCCTCCCTCCTTCCTTCCCTTCTTCCCTCCTTCCCTCCCTCCCTAGCTAGAACGCAGTAGCACAGTCACTGCTCACTGCAGCCTGGGCTCAAACGATCCTCCTGCCTCAGCCTCCCCAGTAGCTGGGAATTCAGGTGCCCTCCACCACACCTGGCTAATTTTTATTTTTTGTAGTGATGGGGTCTTGCCGTTTTGCCCAGGCTGGTCTCAAACTGTTGGGCTCAAGCAGTCCTCCCAGCTAGGCCTCCCAAAGTGCTGGGATTCCAGGTGTGAGCCACCACGCCGGCCCCTCTGTCTGTTTTTCTGTCACTGTCTCTGTCTCTCTGAGTTTCTTGTCCCCCCTGTCTCTCTTTCCTTATCCCCATCTGTCAGGGTCTCTGTCCCTACCCTTGGGGCCTCCCCGGCGCCCATCTCTGCCCCTCTCACTCCCTCTTCCCACCTTCCTTCCAAGCTCCCTCTCCTCCTCCTGCAGACTTGAGCTCTGCCCACCTGCCTGTCTGACCGCGGCCCTCCCTCCCCGCCCCACAGGCCCGTTCTTCCGCTACCGCACCTACCTGGATTGGCTGGAGCAGCCCTTCCCCGGGGCCGTGCCCAGCCTGCGGCCCCTGCTGCGCCGCGCCTGGCCGGCCCCGCTCTTCGGCCTGCTGTTCCTGCTCTCCTCTCACCTCTTCCCACTGGAGGCCGTGCGCGAGGACGCCTTCTACGCCCGCCCGCTGCCCGCCCGTCTCTTCTACATGATCCCCGTCTTCTTCGCCTTCCGCATGCGCTTCTACGTGGCCTGGATTGCCGCCGAGTGCGGCTGCATTGCCGCTGGCTTTGGGGCCTACCCCGTGGCCGCCAAAGCCCGGGCCGGAGGCGGCCCCACCCTCCAATGCCCACCCCCCAGCAGGTCAGGCGGCGCGAGGGAGGCTTCCCAAGACCCAGCAGCCCCCACCTCCAAGGGCTGGCTCTGCCCCTAGCAGGGAGGAGAGCGGGGAGCAAGGGGCCAGGACCACCACCTTTTAGCAGTGTCGCCCCCTTGGCAACCACGGCCTGTCAGCCCCTGTCGGTAGGGAAAAGACCCCTGGTACTGACAGATGCCGCTTGTTGCTAGCGCTTGTCACCCTGCAGTATGGTGAACTGCCCCCTGTCGCTAGGAAAAGGTGGTGACTTAGCAACCCTGTGCCACCCCTCTGTTGCCATGCAAGTGTCACCCCCCAGAACCAGATTGTTCCTGCTTGCTGGGGATGCCATCCTTTGCTAGTGGTGGGTCACCCTCTGTTGCTAGGGAAACGGTTCCCTAGCAACGGAACGCCACTATTTGCTAGGGAAGCAGGATCCCTAGCAACAGTAGTTCACCTCCTTTTTGCCAGAAGTTTTGCTCTGTTGCTGCAGATATGGCACCCCCTGCACTGCCCCTTTTGTTGCTAGGAGGTAGCACTGCTCCACCCCATTGGATGTCGTCACATAGCAGCCCTCTGCAAGGAAATAGCAATTTCCAATCCCTGCCCAGTGCTGTTCCCCAGCAGAGGGCAGCCATTCCTACCAACTACACTTACACTGTTGCTAAGGAAGCCAAACCTTCCCCTGGAAACTATGGGTTGACCCTTGTTACCAGAGAGGCTCCACCCCCTAGCACCGGCATTGCTAGGCAAGTCGCACGGCCATAGCTGTGGACTCTTGTGGCTGAGGAAGTATTGCCCCCGTGTTGCTAGGGAAATGGCACCCCCGGCAACCAGGAGTAGACTGCCCTTCTGTTCCTGGCAGCTGCAGTCAGCCTTCCCCCCGGGGCTTGGACTGCGGCTGGGGGAACAGCCCGTTGATGTAAATGATGAACTACTCCCTGCTAGGGTTGGCCCCTAGTCACAAACTGCCATTCTGTTGTGGGGGTAGTGACAGCCCACGTGAATTTGTTACCACTGCCCTAATAACCGTGCCCTGACCTCCAGCTGCTAGAGAGAGGATGCCCCCTAGTAAAGCCAAGCAGGAATTGAAGGTTTTTCTAAATCTGTTCGGTCCTCACCCCTAAAGGATGGCTCCCCTCCCGTCATCAGAGGCCACCAAGGCTTCATATGGGCCAATGTTTCCCAGTGCTGGGGCTGTCGACACAAGTGATGAGGGAGCCACTGTATTGCTAGAGGCGACACTTCTCCAACAATCACTGCGCCCAGGAAGAAAGCCCCTTTCTAAAAGCCTTTCTAAACATCCTAGGCCTTGTTGCTAAAGAATGCCTTTTCCTTAGCAACAAAGATCATAGGGACCCCACTGGCGCCTGGAACATCTCCCTAGCAACCGTGAAGCACCTTGTTATTAGGGATGATAACCACAACTTCCCTGGCAACTGCAGTATCCGACAATTTAGAAGGGACCATCCTTGGAGGCTTCTCTGAATATACTGAGCTTGGTTGCTAAAGGACTCATAGCTTAGCAACCATAGCCCTTCAAGGCTTTTCATGGCTGTGGCAGGCCCCATTAGGTAGCAAAAGAAGAAGAACCCCATTGTCAGTGAACTGTACCACCCGGCCCACCCATCTTCCTCCCTTACAGGCACCCTCTGGGCCACCCTCCCTTGTTGCCCTAGCAAGTCTGACAGCCAGAAGGCGATTGCCTGGCCAGGATCCCTTCCTTAGCATCCGGGGCTGGGACACTAGCAGGCGTCGGGAGGGGGCCTGGCTGAGCTGCATGTCTGTCCCCCACCCTCATCCTCCACCCCCCAGTCCGGAGAAGGCGGCTTCCTTGGAGTATGACTATGAGACCATCCGCAACATCGACTGCTACAGCACAGATTTCTGCGTGCGGGTGCGCGATGGCATGCGGTACTGGAACATGACGGTGCAGTGGTGGCTGGCGCAGTATATCTACAAGAGCGCACCTACCCGTTCCTATGTCCTGCGGTGAGTGAGCCCGCCCAGCCTCAGGTGACACTGCAGAACTACATCTCCCAGCAGGCCCCAGGGTAGCCTGCAGCTTCCCTGGCTGGGCCCCTGCTCCGGAGGCTCATGGGAATTGTAGTTTGTTTAGCCTGGTTTTACCGTGCCTCTAATTATAGTGGCAGCATGCTGGTGTAAAATCGTTCCCCCTCTCTGGGCCTCAGTTTCTACTTCTGTAAAGTCAGCCTCACTCAACAGAAGCAATGTACTGAGTCCTGTGGACTCAATAGCCAGCCCTCCTGGAATCTTGGCCGTCCAGGTTATGGAGAAACCTTGAGGAGTTAGTTGACCTCTTAGTTTCCTCAAGTGTTAAATGGAGTTAATGCTATTTATTACTGGTTTCATAGGTAGATAGAAGGACTAAATGTGATAAAGTGTGAAATGTATTTAATGTGAGGCCTGACAGGTAAGTGCATGCTATGTATTCATTTTTATTGTTTTTCATTCTTTCAATATTTCTTGAGTGGAGACTCTGTGCTTGACATTGTTATCTGTGCAGCCTTTAGAAGCAGAAACTCAGGCCGGGCGCGACAGCTCACGCCTGGAATCCCAGCACTTTGGGAGGCCCAAGCAGGTGGATCATGAGGTCAGGAGTTCAAGACCAGCCTGACCAACATGGTGAAACGCTGTCTCTACTAAAAATACAAAAAATTACCCTGGCGTGGTGGTGGGCGCCTGTAGTCCCAGCTACTCAGGAGGCTGAGGCAGGGGAATGGCTTGAACCTGGGAGGTGGAGGTTGCAGGGAGCTGGGATCTCGCCACTGCACTCCAGTCTGGGCAACAGAACAAGACTCCGTCTCAAAAAAAAAAAAAAAAAGGAGAAACTCATAGCAGTGGCTCACACTTGTAATCCCAGCAGTTTGGGAGGCCCAGGCAGGTGGATCACCTTGAGGTCAAGGCAATATGGTGAAGACCAGCCTGGGCAATATGGAGAAACCCCTTCTCTACTAAAAATACAACAAATTAGCTAGGCGTGGTGGTGGGCGCCTATAATCCCACCTACTAGGGAGGCTGAGGCAAGAGAACCACTTGAACCCGGGAGGTGGAAGTTGCAGTGAGCCGAGGTCACCTGGGCAATAGAGTGAGACTTCGTCTCAAAATAAAATAAAATAGGCCGGGCGCGGTGGCTCATGCCTATAATCCCAGCATTTTGGGAGGCCAAGGTGGGTGGATCACAAGGTCAGGAGATCAAGACCATCCTGGCTAACACGGTGAAACCCCGTCTCTACTAAAAATACAAAAAATTAGCCGGGTATGCCGGGCGTGGTGGCTCAAGCCTGTAATCCCAGCACTTTGGGAGGCCGAGGTGGGTGGATCACAAGGTCAGGAGATCGAGACCATCCTGGCTAACATGGTGAAACCCCGTCTCTACTAAAAATACAAAAAATTAGCCGGGCGTGATGGCCGGCGCCTGTAGTCCCAGCTACTTGGGAGGCTGAGGCAGGAGAATGGCGTGAACCCGGGAGGCAGAGCTTGCAGTGAGCCGAGATCGCACCACTGCACTCCAGCCTGGGCGACAGAGCAAGACTCCGTCTCAAAAATAGTCCCAGCTACTCGGGAGGCTGAGGCAGGAGAATGGTGTGAACCCAGGAGGCGGAGCTTGCAGTGAGCCGAGATCGCACCACTGCACTCCAGCCTGGGTGACAGAGCGAGACTCCGTCTCAAAAACAAACTAACAAAAAAAACAAAAAACAAACAAAAATAAATAATTAATTTAATGTAATTTAATTAGATAAAGGTGGAAGGGGAAGACCCAGGGGAGTAAGTTTTGGGAGTAAGAAGGATGAGGAAACAGGGCTTGGGTTTAGTCTCATTGACTTTGAGGTGACTTAGATTTCCAGCTGAGGTTATTGGATAGAGAATTATGTGATTCTGACGCTTACAGGAAAAGTTGCTCTTAAAATGGATGCTTGAGCAGCATCAGGTATCAATTGTACTTTAAAAAATTTTTATTATTTTTTATTATTATTATTTTGATGCTCTGTCACCCAGGGTGGAGTGCAGTGTTGTGATCTCAGCTCACTGCAACCTCCATCTCCTGGGTTCAAGTGATTCTCGTGCCAAGAGTAGACTCAGGGTTTCACCATGTTGGCCAGGCTGGTCTTGAACTCTTGGCCTCAAGTGATCCACCTGCCTCAGCCTCCGAAAGTGCTGGGATTACAGGCGTGAGTCACCACGCCCGGCCAAAATTTTTTAATTAATTTTTTTTTTTTTTTTTTACCTTTTAAAAAATATATAGAGATGAGGTCTCACTGTGTTGACCAAGCTGGTCTCAAACTCCTAGCCTCAAGCAGTCCTCCCATCTCAGCCTCCCAAAGTGCTGGGATTACAAGCGTGAGCCACTGCATCTGGCCAGGTATGATGATGCTTAAAGCTCTGAGGCTGAGGCCAGGTCAAAGCACCCCAGTGTTTAGACAAGTGCTTCTCAACTGGGGGCAGTTCTGCTGCTGCTGCACCCTGAGGAGACACATGGCAGTCCCTGGAGACATGCTGTTGTAACTGGAAGGGGCTAGTCGGAGGTAGTGGGTGGAGGCCAGGCATGCTCCTAAACACCTTAAAATGCACAGGATTCATCGTTTTTGTTTCTTTTACAGCTGGAGTGCAGTGGCGTGATCTCGGCTCACTGCAGCCTCCCCCTCCCAGGTTCAAGCAGTCCTGTCTCAGCCCCCCTAGTAGCTGGGATTACAGGCACGTGGCACCATGCCAGACTAATCTTTGCATTTTTAGCCTCCCAAAGTGCTGGGATTACAGGTGCCAGCCATTGCACCCAACCTCCACACTCTTGAAGAACCGGAAAGCCAACGGTCCTCCCTTCTCAAGAAAACAAGAGTTGGCCAGGTGCAATGGCTGACATCTGTAATTCCAGTATTTTGGGAGGCCAAGGTGAGAGGATCACTTAAGCTCAGGAGTTCGAGACCAGCCAGGGCAACACAGCAAGACTCCATCTCTACAAAGAAAAAAGGCTGGGCGCAGTGGCTCACACCTGTAACCCCAGCACTTTGGTAGGCCAAGGCGGGTGGATCACAAAGTCAGAAGATCAAGACCATCCTGGCCAACGTGGTGAAACCCTGTCTCTACTGAAAATACAAAAATGGCCGGGCGCAGTGGCTCACGCCTGTAATCCCAGCACTTTGGTAGGCCAAGGCGGGTGGATCATGAGGTCAAGAGATCGAGACCATCCTGGCCAACATGGTGAAACCCCGTCTTTAACAGAAATACAAAAATTAGCCTGGCATGGTGGTGGGCACCTGTAGTCCCAGCTGCTCGGGAGGCTGAGGCAGGAGAATCACTTGAACCCGGGAGGCAGAGGTTGCAGTGAGCCGAGATTGCACCACTGCACTCCAGCATGGGCGGCAGAGCGAGACTCCGTCTGAACAACAACAAAAAATACAAAAATTAGCTGGGTTTGGTGGCGCTTGCCTGTAATCCCAGCTACTTGGGAGGCTGAGGCATGAGAATAGCTTGAACCCAAGAGGTGGAGGTTGCATTGAGCCTTGTCGCATGGCGACAGAGCGAGACTGTGTCTCCAAAAAAAAAAAAAAGAGTGAGGAAAGATTGCGCTGGGCCTTGGAGGAAGAGGAACATATCTCCTGGGCCCAGAGTAAGGAAGCACCACAGGCCAGGGACTTCTGGACCTTCATGGGCCAGGCAGGAGTTCTCAAATGTTAACAGGCATCTAAGTCACCTGGAGGACTTGTTACCTGGAAGACTTCTCCTGGGCCCCACCCTAACCAGGGCTTCTAGTGCAAAAGGGGTGGGGACAAGGATTTGTATGTCTCACAAGTTCTCAGGCAATGCTGATGCCAGACCTGGGACCCCACGTTAAGAACCATCGGGCTGGGCCGGACACAGTGGCTCATGTCTGTAATCCCAGCACTTTGGGAGGCCAAGGAGGGCAGATCACGAGGTCAGGAGATCGAGACCATCCTGGCTAACACGGTGAAACCCCGTCTCTACTAGAAATCCAAAAAAAATTAGCCGGGCGTGGTGGCGGGCGCCTGTAGTCCCAGCTACTCGGGAGGCTGAGGCAGGAGAATGGCGTGAACCCGGGAGGCGGAGCTTGCAGTGAGCCGAGATCGCACCACTGCACTCCAGCCTGGGTGACAGAGTGAGACTACGTCTCAAAAAAAAAAAAAAAAAAAAAAACTACGTCTAAAAAAAAAAAAAAAAAAAAAACCACTAGGCTGAAGAATTAGACTTGTTGGTCCTGGGAGAGGAAGGGCAGTGGAGTGGAATATAAAGTGTTAAATCTTTAGAGGAGGAGAGGGTCTTGATAGGACTGAGTGTGTATGGAAGGCTGCAAGCTCCTGGATCCTTGAAGGAGACTGAGGCCTATAGCCTCCTCCACCTTCTGGAGCTAGGGGCATGGGTCTGAGCGCGGACGGTCTGGGGCCTGGTCTCCTGGATCTGAGGGAGGAGGGAGGTGGGGTCTGGTCTCCTGGGTCTGAGGGAGGAGGGGCTGGGCCTGCACTTCTGGGTCTGAGGGAGGAGGGGCTGGGGTCCTGGACTCCTGGATCTGGGGGCAGTGGGCACTGGGGACCTGGACTTGCAGGTCCTGACTCCCAGCCGCCTCCCCAGGAGCGCCTGGACCATGCTGCTGAGCGCCTACTGGCACGGCCTCCACCCGGGCTACTACCTGAGCTTCCTGACCATCCCGCTGTGCCTGGCTGCCGAGGGCCGGCTGGAGTCAGCCCTGCGGGGACGGCTGAGCCCAGGGGGCCAGAAGGCCTGGGACTGGGTGCACTGGTTCCTGAAGATGCGTGCCTATGACTACATGTGCATGGGCTTTGTGCTGCTCTCCTTGGCTGACACACTTCGGTACTGGGCCTCCATCTACTTCTGTATCCACTTCCTGGCCCTGGCAGCCCTGGGGCTGGGGCTGGCTTTGGGTGGGGGCAGCCCCAGCTGGCGGAAGGCAGCATCCCAGCCCACCAGCCTTGCCCCGGAGAAGCTCCGGGAGGAGTAAGCTGTCACGATGCTCCCTCTGCCAGCTGGTCCCAGGAATTCTGTGAACCAGGCTGCTGTCTCCTCCCCAGAAAGAGTCCTTACCTTGGAGAGGAGGGTCCTGGAGAGAATTTCCTCTTCCCCAGCTCTAAATACCCTGCCTTCAACTGCAGCAGACCCGGGGGTGTCCTCCCTGCCTTCTGCCCAGGGGCCACCTCCACTCCTGCAAAATCAAAGTATTGTCCAGACAAGAGCCTCACTGGCGCCTGCTCCAGCTTCTGGGTATCCAGAGAGCACTGCACTTCCCCAAAACAGAAGGGGCCCCTGGGCAGTGGGTTTTGGACAATTCCCTTTCTCTGCATCCACAATGTGGGGTCGGAGCTTGGGGGCAGGTCCTGGGAGTGGGAAGCCTCTTCCTTGTGTCTTTCGCTCCACTTTTAGCTCATCACACCGATATTGCAGACTTGGAAGGAAGCGTAAGCTTCCCATTTCACAAAGGGGAAACAGGTGCGGATGCGCGGGCCTGGGGACAGCCGTCCTATGGCTTCCACCTGAGCCACCTCGGGGCCCCAACGCTCCTGGCACCCTCTTCTCATCGCTTGGCCTATGACAGGTCACCATGTGTAAATCCTTCCCAATAAAGTGTTGCACAAAGGCATCGTGTCTGTGCTGGTATCTGGGTGATAAACGGCGGGAAGGACTTAGGCCACGAAGTCCCAGGGTGAGGTACAGCTCCCCAGCCCAGCCCAGGAACCAAACGGTCAGGCCCGGGCACCACGGGGACTTCAGCTCCCAGGAGACCTTTCGCGTCAGCGGCCCTGAGAAACCACAGGAAGTGTACCTTACTCCCTCCGGGCCACCTGCTGGCCAGGTACACACCTGTCCCCGGCCCCTCCCTTACCTGAGGCAGTGTCTGCCTGGTGGCCGCTAGAGACAGCCCAGCCTGGGGCCATGGAAGAAAACCCGACCTTGGAATCAGAAGCCTGGGGCTCCTCTAGGGGGTGGCTGGCCCGCCGGGAGGCCAGAGGAGGTAGGGATGCCAGGAGAAGCTCAGATCCATCCGACCTTCAGGCTAGGTGGGAGTCCTGCTGGAGGAGGAAAGGGGAGGCCTGGCCTCCTGAGTCGGAGGCCTGAAGAGAGAAGGTTCCACTTCCTGATATTATGGGGGAGAAGGGAACTGCAGGCTGGAACTCCAGGGTCTCAGGAGGAGGAGCCTGGAGAACCAGGCTAGTCTGGGAGGAGGGGAGGGCTAAGGGCTGGGAGTTTGGGTGTCTCGGGAATAGGAGAGGCTGGGTTCCCACACTCCTGAGCTAGAGGGAAAAGGAAGTTGAAGCCTGGACTCCACTGCCCTGGAGTAGGAGGGTTCCACGCTTGGGGACAGAGTCGAGGGCTGTGGACCCCTGGGTCCAGGGGAAGTAGAGGCTGGCACCCAGACTCCTAGGCCTGAGGGAGGAGGGGCCAGGGGCCTGGACTCCTGGGTCTGAGGGAGGAGGGGATGGGGTCTGGACTCCTGGGTCTGAGGGAAGAGGGGCTGGGAACCTGGTTTCCTGGTCTGAGGGAGGAGGGGCTAGGAGCCTGGACTCCTGGGTCTGAGGGAGGAGGGGCCGGGGGCCTGGACTCCTGGGTCTGAGGGAGGAGGGGCCGGGGGCCTGGACTCCTGGGTCTGAGGGAGGAGGGGCCGGGGGCCTGGTTTCCTGGTCTGAGGGAGGAGGAATTTGGGCCCAGACTCCCAGGTCTTCCCAGCCCCCTGCCCCTCCCCAGGCCCATCGCTGTCCTCTGTGCTGAACGAGCTGCCGAGTGCTGCCACCCTTCGGTACCGAGGCCCTGGGGTGCTGCCTTGGGGGGCGCTGGCGGAGGAGGAGGAGGAGGATGGAGGAAGGAGCAGAAAGGCCTTCACAGAAGTCACCCAGACAGAGCTGCAGGACCCTCACCCTTCCCGGGAACTGCCCTGGCCCATGCAGGCCAGACGGGCACACAGGTGAGGCCCCACCTCCAGCTGGAACCCTCACAGCCCGGACTGGGCCCTTCTCCCATACCTTGGACTCGGTCTCCTCCCTCTGTCCTCTGCTGCTCCTGGCTTCTGGGGCCTCTCTCTGCCCCGCCCAGAGCTGCCTCTCTTGGTTTCTTTTTTCTCCTCATCTTTGTCTCTACTTCGGACTCCAGGTGAGTGCTGCCTTTCGGTGGCTCTGGGGTCTCTTCTCTCTGGGATTTGCCGTCTCCCTGGTCTCCACCAATCCTGTCTCTGCCTCAGTTTC
The DNA here is from genome assembly GCF_009828535.3 of Hylobates moloch. Lineage (NCBI taxonomy): Eukaryota > Metazoa > Chordata > Mammalia > Primates > Hylobatidae > Hylobates > Hylobates moloch. The sequence goes on along the minus strand of NW_026652287.1, from coordinate 101,289,569 downwards.
TCTCTGTGTGTGTCCAAAATCTGTTAATATTTATTTCTCTCTGCTTTATACTGCAACCTGAGCAACATGGCGAGACCCCATCTCTATTTTTTTAAAAGTAATAATCGAAGTAACAATATGACAAAAAAAATACAAGTTAAAAGAACAGCTATCTATATAACATTTACCTTGTACAAGGTGTTATAAGTAATCTAGAGATGATTTTTGGTTTTTTTTTTTGAGACGGAGTCTTGCTCTGTCGCCCAGGCTGGAGTGCAGTGGCGCAATCTTGGCTCACTGCAAGCTCCGCCTCCCGGGTTCACGCCATTCTCCTGCTTCAGCCTCTCCGAGTAGCTGGGACTACAGGTGCCCGCCACCATGCCCGGCTAATTTTTGTTTGTTTTTTTTTTTTTTTTTTTTTTTTTTTGTATTTTTGGTAGAGACGGGGTTTCACCGTGGTCTCGATCTCCTGACCTCGTGATCCGCCCGCCTCGGCCTCCCAAAGTGCTGGGATTACAAGCGTGAGCCACCGCGCCCAGCTTCTAGAGATGATTTAAAGTGCATTGCAGGGCTGGGTGTAGTGGCCCATACCTGTAGACCCAGCGCTTTGGGAGGCTGAGGCGGGAGAATTGCTTGAGCCTGGAAGTTTGAGGCTGCATTGAGCTATGATTGCAACACTGCACTCCAGCCTGGACAACAAAACGAGACACTGTCTATAAAAATCAGATAAAAATTAAAATAAAATAAACACAGGAGGATGTGTGTAGCCTGTATGCATATAGTGTACCGTTTTATATAAGGAATTTGGGCATCTACAGATTTCAGTATTCTTAGGGAGTCCTTGAACCAACCCCCATGGATACTGAGGGACGGCTGTATTCATAAAGTGAGAGCCCAGATAAACTGCAGCTAGGGCAAGCAACACAGCATGACAGCACCCTGTGTGTCCCTCCCCTGACACCCCCTTTCTCCTCACAAGGACAAGGTAACCTCTCCTCCCTAACCTTTTTGCTCTGATGCCCAGGCTGGAGTGCAGTGGTGCGATCTCAGCTCACTGCAGCCTCCAACACCTGGGCTCAAGCGATTCTCCCACTCCAGCCTCCTGCTTTTCTGTAGAGCTTTGCTAGCTGTGCTCTGCAACTTTATGCAAATAGAATCATACAGTCTTCAGTCTTTTGTGCTGGCATCTTCTGCCTAGCATTAGGTTTCTTTCTTTTCTTCCTTGGAATCTCACTCTGTCACCCAGGCTGGAGTGCAATGGCGCCATCCCAGCTCACTGCAACCTCCGCCTCCCAGGTTCAAGCGATTCTCTTGCCTCAGCCTCCCGTGTAGCTGGGATTACAGGCACCCACCACCAGGCCCAGCTTTTTTTTTTTTTTTTTTTTTTTTTTTTTGGTATTTTTAGTAGAGACAGGATTTCACCATGTTGGTCAGGCTGGTCTCGAACTCCTGACCTCAGGTGATTCACCCACCTCAGCCTCCCAAAGTGCTGGGATTACAGGATTGAGCCACTGTACCCAGCCGGTTTATTTTTTATTGCTACACAGTATTCTATCTTATGTATAGGCTACAATTTACTTCTCCATTCTACTGTTGGGTTGTTTCTACATTCAGATGGTTCCCAGTCTGGGGCTGCGAAACCCCTCATTTTCTGCCTGTTTCCCTCCCAGGCAAAGAAATGCCAGCAGGGACCAGGTGGTCTATGACTCTGGAACTAGGACGGACCAATGGGTGCGGCTACTTCGGAGATCCAAGGAGAAAACAAAGGAAGGCTTGGGAAGCCTGCAGCCCTGGGCGTGGACACTGAAGAGGATCGGGGGTGCGGTGGGGTTCGGGTGGTGTCCTGGGGGCAGGGCCTGGACTCCTGGGTCTGAGGGAGGAGGGGATGGGGACAGACTCCTGGGTCTGAGGGAGGAGGGGCTGGGGGTCTGGACTCTTGGGTCTGAGAAAGGCACCGCTGAGCCGGGCGCGGTGGCTCACACCTGTAATCCCAACAATTTGGGAGGCCGAGGTGAGTGGATCACCCGAGGTCAGGAGTTCGAGACCAGCCTGACCAACATGGTGAAATCCCCTTCTCTACTAAAAATACAAAAACTAGCTGAGCATGGTGGCGCACGCCTGTAATCTCAGCTACTTGGGAGGCTGAGACAGGAAAATTGCTTGAACCCAGAAGGCGGAGGTTGCAGTGAGCCAAGATCACGCCGCTGCACTCCATGCTGGGCAGCAGAGCGAAACTCCGTCTCAAAAAAAAATAGAGAGAGAGAGAGAGAGAGAAAGGAAAGGAAAGGAAAGGGGAGAGGAGAGGAAAAGAAAAGAAAAAAAAGAAAAGAAAAGAAAAGAAAAGAAAAGAAAAGAAAAGAAAAGAAAAGAAAAGAAAAGAAAAGAAAAGAAAAGAAAGAAAAGAAAAGAAAAAAAGAAAAGAAAGAAAAGAAAAGAAAGGCGCGGCTGGGCCCCAGTCCCGGGGTGGGAGGGGGTGGTCTGCTCCCGGGAAAGAACCTGAGCCTCTCTCTGCTGCCCCCTGCAGGCCAGTTTGGCGCCGGCACGGAGTCCTACTTCTCCCTGCTGCGCTTCCTGCTCCTTCTCAACGTGCTGGCGTCTGTGCTTATGGCCTGCATGACGCTGCTGCCCACCTGGTTGGGAGGCGCTCCCCCAGGCCCTCCCGGCCCCGACATCTCCTCGCCCTGCGGCCCCTATAACCCCCACTCCCAGGGCCTGGTCACCTTTGCCACCCAGCTCTTCAACTTGCTCTCGGGAGAAGTAGGTGCCTGGGTCCCTGGGAGATTCCCCCGCCCACCTGTGAGCCCAGTGCCTTCAATGACACGAACCGCAAACCCTGACCCCAGACCCTGACTGTGCAGCTCCAGGAGCCCTTCCTCCTCCCACAGTGGCCCCTGCGCCGCCTTCCCCCCACAGGGTTACCTGGAATGGTCCCCTCTCTTCTATGGCTTCTACCCGCCCCGCCCACGCCTGGCGGTCACCTACCTGTGCTGGGCCTTTGCCGTTGGCCTCATCTGCCTCCTGCTCATCCTGCGTCGGTCAGTGGCACCTGCACCCCTGACCCCCTGACGGGTCGGGTTGGGGTGGGGGAGCAAGTAGTGGTGGCAGAAACCCCCTCCCCAAGAATCCTCAGTCTTACTGTGTAACCCTTTATTCTATGTGAGTTAAAATCAAGGTTTTGGGCCAGGCGCAGTGGCTCACACCTGTAATCCCAGAACTTTGGGAGACCAATGTGGGCAGATCACCTGAGGTCAGGAGATTGAGACCATCCTGGCTAACACGGTGAAACCCCGTCTCTACTAAAAATACAAAAAATTAGCCGGGAGTGGTGGCGGGCGCCTGTGGTCCCAGCTACTAGGGAGGTTGAGCCAGGAGAATGACGTGAACCCAGGAGGCGGAGCTTGCAGTGAGCTGAGTTTGCACTACTGCACTCCAGCCTGGGCCACAGAGCAAAACTCTAAAAAAAAAAAAAAAAAATCAAGGTTTTGGGATTTGTTTTTGTTTTTCATTTGTTTTGTTTGTTTGTTTTTGAGACAGAGTCTTACTCTGTCGCCCAGGCTGGAGTGCAATGGCACAATCTTGGCTCACTGCAACCTCCACCTCCAGGGTTCAAGTGATTCTCCTGCCTCAGCCTCCCAAGTAGCTGGGTTTACAGGCTCCCGCCACCATGCCCAGCTAATTTTTTGTATTTTTAGTAGAGACGGGGTATCGCCATGTTGGCCAGGCTGGTCTGGAACTCCTGATCTCAGGTGATCCACCTGCCTTGGCCTCCCAAAGTGCTGGGATTACAGGTGTGAGCCACCGCGTCCAGTCTGTTTTGTTTTTTGAGACAGGGTCTCACTCTGTCACCCGGCTAGAGTGCAGTGGTGCAATCATAGCTCACCAGAAGCCTGGGCCTCCGGAACTCAACTGATCCTCCTACCTCAGCCTCTGGAGCAGCTGGGACCACAAGGGCGTACCACCGTGTCCTGCTAAAAAAATTTTTTTAAGGTTATAGTGACAGGGTCTTGCTATGTTGCCCAGGCTGCGCTCAAACTCCCAGGCTCAAGAGATCTACTCACCTCAGCCTCCCAAGGTGCTGGAATTACAGGCATGAGCCAATGTGCCTGGCCAAAAGTCAACGTGTTTTTTTTTTTTTTTTTTTTTGAGATGGAGTCTTGCTCTGTCACCCAGGCTAGAGTGCAGTGGTGCGATCTCGGCTCACTGCAACCTCCGCCTCCCGGGTTCAAGCGATTTTCCTGCCTCAGCCTCCCAAGTAGCTGGGATTACAGGCATGTGCCACCATGCCCGGCTAATTTTGTATTTTTAGTAGAGATGGGGTTTCACCATGTTGGTCAGGCTGGTCTCGAACTCCTGACCTCAGGTGATCCGCCCGCCTCGGTCTCCCAAAGTGCTGGGATTACAGGCGTGAGCCACTGCGCCTGGCCAAGAAGCCTCGATTTTAAGAGCAGGGAAAAACCCTGGAATAGGTTTTAAACAGGGGAATACAGTCTGAGTTGCATCAAAAGAGGGTCCCACTGGCTCAAGAACTGAGAATGGATTATAAGCGGGCACAAGTGGAAGCAAGGAGACCATGTGGGGGCCCTCTGTGGTTGTTCACGTGAGAGATGATGGGGGCCCAGGGCCAGGGCAGTGAAGGTGCACATGGTCTCTTTGTCCAGTTCTGTTTCTGCCCCTGCTGGGGTTCTCTATCTCCTTCTTGGGTCTTTGCCCCCCTCTCTTGAGTCTCTTTACCTGCCTGTCTTCTCTGGGTCTTTTTTTTTTTTTTTTGGAGGTGACCTCCACCTCCTGGGTTTAAGTGATCCTCCCACCTCAGCCTCCCAAGTAGTTGGGATTACAGGCATGCACCACCACGCCTGGCTGATTTTTGTATTTTTAGTAGAGACGGGGTTTCACCACATTGACCAGGCTGGTCTCAAACTCCTGACCTCAGGTGATCCTCCCCCCTCGGCCTCCCAAAGTGCCGGGATTACAGGCGTGAGCCATGGCGCCTGGCCTGCCCCCCTCTCTTGAGTCTTTACCTGCCATCTTCTCTGGGTCTCTGTCTTCTTCTCGGGTCTTCCCGCCGCAGCTCCCTTCTCTGGATGCCTGTACTTCTTATGGGTCTTTGATCCCCATCTTTTGTAGATTTAGTTTCTCCTTTCTCACTGCCTTTGTCTCCCTTTCTCCGAATCTCCCTCTGGGGCCTCTGTCCCTTCTTCACATCTCTGTCTTCCTCAGGGCCTCTGTCTCTCTCACTCTGGGTTTCTGCCCCCTTCGATCTGGGGCTCTGTCCCTGTCTCCTAGGTTTCTGCCTCTCTCTTTGGGGTGCCTGCACTCCAGATCTGTCTCTGAATCTCCCTTGGACTTCGCCTTCAATGACTGTGTCTCTGCCTCTTTGACTCTTTCCCCATCTGGTCTGGTGGGAACTCGCCTAGTACCCAAGGCCTTAGGGTTCATCTTCCCCGTTTGTCCCAGTATGAGGGGTTCCCCTATAACCCCCGTTCCTGGCTGTCCTTTCACATCCCGTCTCCCGGGTCTCCCCTCTCAGCTCGGTGTCTGGGCTGAAGCAGACACTGCTGGCGGAGTCCGAGGCTCTGACCAGCTACAGCCACCGGGTGTTCTCGGCCTGGGACTTCGGCCTCTGCGGGGACGTCCACGTGCGGCTGCGACAGCGCATCATCTTGTACGAATTAAAGGTGTGATTAGGGAGCGGGGTCTGCAACTGCGTAGGGACCAGACAGGACCGGGCTGAGATAACGCACAGGGCCTAACTCGGTGATGGGGCCTCCGGAGAGATGCTAGGCAGCTGCTTCTCCAAGAAAGGCGGGTCCTGGGGAATGAGAGGGTTGAGAGGAGGCCGAGATAGGGCTGCCCGAGGTTCAAGGGTGTAGGAAAAGGATGCGCCAGGGCTGGGATCGGTGGCTCGTGCTTGTAACCCCAGCACTTTGGGAGACCGAGGCAGGTGGATCGCTTGAGTCTAGGAGTTCGAGACCAGCCTGGGCAACATAGGGAGGCTCCCTCTCTACCAACAAAAAAAAAACAAAACTTTTTTTTTTTTTTTTAAAGTAAGCACAAGAAGCGGGCGGGGCCTAAGGCAATTTGGTTCAAAGTTAAGTGATGGGAGCGGCCAGCGGGGCGTCTTGATACAGCTGAACTGGAACTTCAGGCCAGGAATAAAGCGCAGGGCCGCCTGGGGGCGGAGCCTCTGATGGGCAGGGCTGAGGAAAGGCGGGTCTTGGGATGCTGGGCGGAGCCTCCGGGGCGGGGCCTGGGGTGCTGAGATTGGCCGCGGAGGGATGGGGGCTTGGGTTGCTGGATCCAGCCGCGAAGGGGCAGGGCTGTAAAGGGCCGCTGGTTTCCTGGAGCGCCCCGGAGCGAGTGGAACCAGGACTGCAGAGGTTGTTAGCGGGTGGGGAGACCGCCTGCATCAGTTCACGTTAAGGAGGATCTCTGGAGAGCCAGGCCTGGGGAACCGAGAGGCCCGCGCCTTGGGAAATGGACTCCAAGCGGGCATCTCTCCTGCCTTCAGGTGGAGCTGGAGGAGACAGTGGTGCGGCGCCAGGCTGCGGTGCGGACGCTGGGCCAGCAAGCCAGGGTTTGGTTGGTGCGGGTGCTGCTCAACCTGCTGGTGGTCGCGCTCCTGGGGGCAGCCTTCTATGGCATCTACTGGGCTACGGGGTGCACCGTGGAGCTGCAGGTGCGGAGGGTCTTGGAAGAGGAAGCCAGGGGGTCCTGGAACCTACATTTCCAACGGTGGAGGGAGGGGGCGGAAGTTTGGGATACCAGAGATTTTAGAGAGGAAGTATGGGAGAGGGTATGTTTGGACCCTGAACTTAGGGATTTTAAAGGAAGAAGAGAGGCTGGGCGCGGTGGCTCACGCCTGTAATCCCAGCACTTTGGGAGGCTGAGGCGGGCGGATCACGAGGTCAGGAGTTCCAGACCAGCCTGACCAACATGGTGAAAACCCGTCTCTACTAAAAATACAAAAATTAGACGGGCGTGGGCGCCTGTAATCCCAGCTACTCAGGAGGCTGAGGCAGGAGAATCACTTGAACCCGGGAGGCGGAGGTTGCAGCGAGCCGAGATCGCACCGCTGCACTCCAGCCTGGGCAACAGAGCAAGACTCTGTCTCAAAAAGAAGAAGAAGAAGAAGAAGAGGCCGGGGGGAGGACCTTAAGCTTGGCTCCTCCAGGACCCCAAGCCTCTACTCATGCTCCATCCCCCTCCCAGGAGATGCCCCTTGTCCAGGAGTTGCCACTGCTGAAGCTTGTGGTGAATTACCTTCCGTCCATCTTCATCGCTGTGGTCAACTTTGTTCTGCCGCCCGTGTTCAAGCTCATTGCTCCACTGGAGGGCTACACTCGGAGTCGCCAGATCGTTTTTATCCTGCTCAGGTTCCAGCCTCATGGGGATGGCTGGGAATGATGAAGGGTGGGGGCGGTCAGAGGGATGTTGGCGCTGACAGGTAAGACACGGAAATCCTGCTGATATCGGATCCAGGGATTCAAATCCTGACTCTGTTGGCCAGGCGCAGTGGCTCACACCTGTAATCCTAGCACTTTGGGAGGCCGAGGCTGAGGTCAGGAGTTCGAGACCAGCCTGACGAACATGGTGAAACCCCTTCTGTAGTAAAAATACCAATATTAGCCCGGCGGTAGTGGCTTCTGTAGTCCCAGCTACTCGGGAGGTTGAGGCAGGAGAATGGCTTGAGCCTGGGAGGTAGAGGTTGCAGTGACCTGAGATCGCGCCACTGCACTCCAGTCTGGGCGACAGAGTGAGACCCTGTCTCAAAAAAAAAAAAAAAAAAGAAAAAAAAGAAAGAAATCCTGACTCTGTCACTGGGCCTCAGCTTCTTCATCTGTGAGATGGGTTGAATGCGGGCGCGTTCCACTGAGACGGGAACTGCCACATGGTGGGTACCGGGTCAGGGCCCATTCTCCTCTGCCTTCCCCCCTTCAGGACCGTGTTTCTTCGCCTGGCCTCCCTGGTGGTGCTGCTCTTCTCTCTCTGGAATCAGATCACTTGTGGGGGCGACTCCGAGGCTGAGGACTGCAAAACCTGTGGCTACAATTACAAAGAACTTCCGGTGAGAACGGCATGGGATCTGCCTAGGACTCTTGGGTCCCTGAAGGAAAGATGGAGCTGGGTGGGTCCAGACTCTTGGTTTGGGCGGAGAGGGTGCTGGAACAATCTCCCAAGGGTATGAATGTTTGAAAAACGAGGACCCCCAGAGAAAGTACTGACGGTCTCATAGGCTTGAGATGTGGAGACTCGGACGCCTGGGCCTCCAGGTGCCCGGGTCCTGAGGTCTTTCTGACCTATTTCTTCCTTCTTCAGTGCTGGGAGACTGTCCTGGGCCAGGAAATGTACAAACTTCTGCTCTTTGATCTGCTGACTGTCTTGGCAGTCGCGCTGCTCATCCAGTTTCCTAGAAAGTGAGAGCCCCGCCCCTCTAGGACCAGGCCCTGCCCCATCGCGCTGTTCTTTTCACCGCACACCTTTTTACTATTCCCGCCTCTGCCTGCTCCCTTTGCTTGCCCTAGGTCCGCTGATCTCCCCACTCCCCGCCCTTGTTTTAGTGGGTTACTTCCCTCGGGCCCCGCCCCTACCGCGGCGACACCTGGGTCCGGTCTAGGCCTCAGGACCCGCCCTCTGGACACACCCCCTCCACGTGGAGTCTTGAAAGTCCCGCCCCCCCCTCAGATACGCATGCTTCCTATTGGCGGGCGGGGCGGTGGAGGCGGGGAAACTCCAGGCCGCCGCTCCCCTGACTCGGGCCCGGCCCTGCCCCGTCCTTCAGGCTCCTCTGTGGCCTCTGTCCTGGGGCGCTGGGTCGTCTGGCGGGGACCCAGGAGTTCCAGGTGCCCGACGAGGTGCTGGGGCTCATCTACGCGCAGACGGTGGTCTGGGTGGGGAGTTTTTTCTGCCCTTTACTGCCCCTGCTTAACACGGTCAAGTTCCTGCTGCTTTTTTACCTGAAGAAGGTAAGGGGTAGGGGGACCCTTGGGTCTGAGGCGGGAGGTATTGGGGCCCGCACTCCTGGGTCCTGGGCAAGGAAGATCCAGGGGGCCTGGATTACTAGGTCCTGAGAGAGGAGGGGGTTGGAGGACAGACTCCTGGATCTGAGAGAAGGAGGGGTCTAGGGCATTCTGACTTACATGTCTGAGGATCTGGGGACTCAGACTCCGGGGTCCTAGATGAGGAAGGGGCTCAGACTCCTGGTTCGTTAAAAAGGAGAGGCAGGTAGGCCGGGCGCGGTGGCTCACGCCTGTAATCTCAGCACTTCGGGAGACTGACGCGGGTGGATTACCTGAGGTCAGGAGTTTGAGACCAGCCCGGCCAACATGGCAAAACCCCGTCTCTGCTAAAAATACAAAAAAAAATTAGCCGGGCTTGGTGGCGGGCGCCTGTAATCCCAGCTACTCGGGAGGCTGAGGCAGGGGAATTGCTTGAACCAGGGAGGTGAAGGTCGCAGTGAGCCGAGATCGTGCCACTGCACTCCAGCCTGGGCGACAGAGCGAGACTCCGTCTCAAAAAGAGAAAACAAACAAACAACAACAACAGCAAAACAAATTAGCCGGGAGTGGTGGTGCACATCTGTAACCCCAGCTACTGGGAGGCTGAGACACGAGAATAGCTTGAACCCGGGAGGGGAGGCTGCAGTGAGCGCCACCGCACTCCAGTCTGGGCGACACAGCGAGACTCTGTCTCAAAAAAAAAAAAAAAAAAAAGGCACAGACTCTTGTTTTTCAGATCCCCTTTCTCCGTGCCTTCCCCCACCAGCTTACCCTCTTCTCCACCTGCTCCCCGGCTGCCCGCACCTTCCGGGCCTCCACGGCGAATTTCTTTTTCCCCTTGGTCCTTCTCCTGGGTCTGGCCATCTCCAGTGTTCCCCTGCTTTACAGCATCTTCCTGTAAGTGCGAGAGGCTCCCGCCTCTCTCCCTCCCCCTTCCCCCATTCAGTGTTCGGACTCCTGGCTCTACGTGAGCCTAGCCTGTCTTGACTTCAGGATCCCGCCTTCTAAGCTGTGTGGTCCATTCCGGGGGCAGTCGTCCATCTGGGCCCAGATCCCTGAGTCTATTTCCAGCCTCCCTGAGACCACCCAGAACTTCCTTTTCTTCCTGGGGACCCAGGCTTTTGCTGTGCCCCTTCTGCTGATCTCCAGGTGAGGTGGCCCAGACTTCTGGGTCTGGGTTTGAATGCGTGTGATCTGGGGGCCCCCACCTGCGTCCAAGAGAGGAGAGGCTTGGGCGTGGGAGCAGGCAACATACTGAGTCTGAGGGAGGAGGCCTAGGCTCCTGGACTGCTGGGTCCGAAGGAGGAGGTGCGCGGGACTTAGGACTGCTGGATCTGAAGGCGGAGGGGCTGGGAGACTGAACTCCTTGAGCCTAGACGAGGAGGGGCTTAGGGGTCCACATCCCTGGCTTCGAAGGAGCCAGACGTTTGGATATAATGGAAGAGCGTGTCAGGAGTGGCTTCCGTTCCTGTCTCCTCCAGCATCCTGATGGCGTACACTGTGGCTCTGGCTAACTCCTACGGACGCCTCATCTCTGAGCTCAAACGTCAGAGAGAGACGGTGAGCCAGGCGGGTCCCTGAGAGGGCCCCTGGGGAACATGGGTGGGAGAAGAGGGCTGTCTCACCTCCACCTCTCTTTGCCCCAGGAGGCGCAGAATAAAGTCTTCCTGGCACGGCGCACTGTGGCGCTGACCTCCACCAAACCGGCTCTGTGACCCCCGCAGCCCACGTCCCACTTTCAGACCCCAGGCCCACTGTAAGCCTAGGTCACAACATCTGTAAACTAGAGAACTGGAGAAGACTCCACGCCCTTCCAGCTTTGGTATCTGGAGATTTCCAGGGCCCCTCGCCGCCGCGTCCCTGACTCTCGGGTGATCTTTCTTGTATCAATAAATACAGCCGAGGTTGCTGAGCGCGCTTTGAAATCTGCGTCCTGAAGGTGGGGGCAGGGCTACAGCAGGGCAGGAGCCAATCAAATGTATGGGCATGTTTGTCAGTGCGGAGCGCTCTTCCGCAAGGAGACTTGACGGTCATGTCGGCCAATCGACGGCCGCATCTGGTACCATCAGGGGCGGGCCAACTTATGATTGGTTCGGATCTGTGACAAGAGGCGGTTGCTAGGGGATACCACGAGCCGAACGCCTAGCATTCGCTGTGATGAAGGGTGTCTCAGCCAATCACCTGTCGTTACAGGCCAGGGGGCCGTACCAATTAATTCGGAACCAATCTGCGGTCGAAGTAGGGACAAGAAGAAGGGGGGCATCCTCTCGCCAATCGGAAGTGCAAAGAGGCGGGCGTGCCAGTCCCTGGACAGCTACGACGCCATGAATATCTTGCCCAAGAAGAGCTGGCACGTCCGGAACAAGGACAATGTCGCCCGCGTGCGCCGTGACGAGGCCCAGGCCCGGGAGGAGGAGAAGGAGCGTGAGCGGAGGGTACTGCTGGCTCAGCAAGAGGTAAGCTCGGAGGCCAGCCGGGCGGAGCTCCGGGGCCCAGCACGCAGGCGCCGCGGTTGGGGGCCGGAAGCGGAGGCGTTGCGCAGGCTCAGTGTGCCCCGTGTGAAATTCCGGACCAGGCGCCGATCCCGTTTTCGAGGACGTTGCTCTGCAAACCTTGTGCCCACTTCCACGAAACCTCCCTTGATCTCGCCCTCGTCTTAGTTTTTCCCCCACTGATGTATTTCACATGGCTGGAACAGTGTCTAGCACAAAAGAGAAGCTTAACATTTAATGAATCCGTGAACCCTTGGACAGTTCAAGGAAATTCGGATCACTTTTTAGTTTGCCTGCACAGCCTATTTATTGAGCACCTACTGTATGCTAACTACATGCAGAGCACTGGACTTGCGGAATCCCCAATAAGCACTGTTCGTTCTTAGAGGGGCACTGTCATCTCCGTTGCACGAAGTGAGATAGCTTAAGTGAGGGGAAGGCACATTTAAGGAGAGGGGGACAGCCAAGCTCTACGCCATCGGGCGAGCCCTTTCCTGCACCGCCCCCTAGGCACAGACACATAAACACGGGCTTTCTGTATGGCTCCTTAAACCTGTTTGGTGTACACCCAACTTTCAGTTCCTTCGCTAGTCTGATCCTCCACCGTGGGTGGGAGGTAGTCTGGGTTTTTAGAATCTCAGTAGGCTGCTGAGCGCTGTTTGAAATCCGCGTCCTGAAGGCGGGGGACAGGGCTTCAGCAGATTTGGGGTAGTGACTTGGAGCCATGGCTAGAATTCAGATCGTCTGGCCTAATGCATACCTTTATGGCTGTTTTAATTGTCTCACTTGAGATTAGGAACCTCTTTGGTTTAGGCCAGGGACCTCCTCCCATACATCCTTGATGACCCGTGGCTTACTATTTGAAAGGGAGTTTACAAAACCCAGGCGTTGCCTCATCTGCCTACCGTCACCCCCAGCTAGGACAGGTGCCTCTTTTAGGCGCCTAGTGCTCCCTTTCTTATAACCCCAGCACCCTGGACTACCATTTTCTGTGGTGGGCACCAGACTCACAGTTCTTGAATTACCTCTAGGTTCTGAATGTCCTGCCTATAACTTTCTCCCCAGGCCCGTACAGAATTCCTACGGAAGAAAGCCAGACATCAGAGCTCACTGCCTGAGCTTGAAGCAGCAGAGGCGGGAGCCCCAAGTTCTGGCCCTGTGGACCTGTTTCGGGAGCTCCTGGAGGAAGGGAAAGGAGTGATCAGAAGCAATAAAGAGTACGAGGAAGAAAAGCGACAAGAGAAAGTAAGCTGGCCTCACCCACTTCATCAGAGGGGCCATGAATCGAGTTGGGGGGAGGGGGCACTTTAGCCATCGGTTGTGACCAAGGTCAAACAAGAGTGAACACACAGAATTTAGGACCTTATCAAAGCATGACACTCAAAAAGCGTTGGCTATTGCCATCTGGGCGCCCACAGGGCTTGGAGGTAGATGCTAGAGGTCCCCAGCTGCTGGGCAAACAGCTCAGTTCTCCAAACTGGAGGAGTCTCAAACCTGATGGGCTTTTATTTATTTATTTTTTTTTTTGAGACGGAGTGTCGCTGTCGCCCAGGCTGGAGTGCAGTGGTGCGATCTCTGCTTACTGCAGGCTCCGCCCCCCGGGGTTCACGCCATTCTCTTGCCTCAGCCTCCCGAGTAGCTGGGACTACAGGCGCCCGCCACCTCGCCCGGCTAATTTTTTGTATTTTTAGTAGAGACGGTTTCACCGTGTTAGCCAGGATGGTCTCGATCTCCTGACCTCGTGATCCGCCTGCCTCAGCCTCCCAAAGTGCTGGGATTACAGGCGTGAGCCACCACGCCCGGCCCTGATGGGCTTTTAAAAATTTAAATCAGCCGGCTGTGGCTCATGCCTGTAATCCCAGCACTTTGGGAGGCTGAGGCGGGTGGATCATCTGAGGTCAGGAGTTCAAGACCAGCCTGGTCAACATGGTATCTCTAAAAATACAAAAAAATTAGCTGGGCATGGTGGTGCGTGCCTGTAATCCCAGCTACTTGGGAGGCTGAAGCAGGAGAATCACTTGACCTGGGAGGTGGAAGTTGCAGTGAGCCGAGATTGCGCCACTGCACTCCAGCCTGGATGACAGAGCAAGACCCCATCTCAAAACAAACAAACAAACAAAAAGTGAATCAATTGCCTCTTGCTTTTTGGCTAAGATCAAGTGTAAAAGGTACATCAGTGGCCGTGCATGGTGGCTCACGCCTGTAATCCCGGCACTTTGGGAGGCCAAGGTGGGTGGATCACCTGAGGTCAGAAGTTCAAGACCAGCCTGGCCAAACATGGCAAAACCCGGTCTCTACTAAAAATACAAAAATTAGCTGGGCATGGTGGTGTGTGCCTGTAATCCCAGCTACTAGGGGGGCTGAGGCAGGAGGATTGCTTGAACCTGGGAAGCAGAGGTTGCAGTGAGCTGAGATCGTGCCACTGCACTCGAGTCTGGGCAACACAGCGAGACTCCATCTCAAAAAAAAAGAGGTACCTCAGCTCTTGTCACTCACCTGCTGTCTCTGGACTTGCTGACCCCACCCATCGTTTCCCTGCTTTGCTTGATCCCTTCAGGCTTCTCTTCAAGTCTCTCTGCAAAGATGCCTGCCTCTGAACACTCAAGTGGCTCCACTTGTCCCCTCCTTCCCTGCTGTTACTGTACCTGCTACTGTCCCCCGAGGGGGAGCTTGGCCTCTGTTGGTGTCTTCCAACCCCAGCACCTGGTACAACTGGTTCATAATAAGCCTTAGATACCTGTTCGCTTAGATACCTGTGTCAGGGAGACACACCTGACACCTTGAAAGATTATATCCCATCTCTTGTATTTCCTGGCCCCCTCAGGAGAGGCAAGAGAAAGCTCTGGGCATCTTGACATACCTGGGCCAGAGTGCAGCGGAGGCACAGACTCAACCCCCTTGGTACCAGCTACCCCCAGGGCGAGGGGGCCCCCCGCCCGGCCCAGCCCCAGATGAGAAGATCAAGAGCCGTCTGGACCCTCTGCGGGAGATGCAGAAGCATCTGGGGAAGAAGAGACGGCACAGCGGTGATGAAGGCAATCGCAGCAGAAAGGAAAAGGAGGGGTCTGAGAAGCAGCGACCCAAGGAGTAAGAAGGAAGACCCCGCCTCGGCAGACCAGGGCCCAGACCTTCAGGGCTTGGCAGCAGCCCGGCATGGGCACTGCAGGGTCTCTGGTCAGGACAGCCAGGGACTCCCTGAAGGGCTGACTGGGTTCTCAGCATGTGGTCCAGGGAGCCCTAGGGGTCCTGACAGCCTTTTCCCGGGGTGCCGAGGTGTCAAGCCTATTTTCCTAACACTGTTGGCCTTTTCCATGCGCGTTCTCAGGCACGCTGTGCAGGTGTCCAGAGGCTGTGTGATGAGAAGACACCCTCGCTCTGATGGCTAATGGCACAGACGCTGGTGTCCAAACTTTCTCAGTTTTCACTCTGATTTGCAGCATATTAACAGAACCCATTGAAACAAAAGCTCTTGGGGTCCTTGGTTTTTAAGAGTATAAAGGGGTCCTGAGACCAAAGAGTTTGAGAGCCGCTGGGTTAGAGAGTAAAAGCAGGCTTCTATCTCCAGGATGCTGTATCCCTGGTCTAGAGGGGGTACACTGCCTGTAGTCTTCTTTTCTCTAGAAAGGGAAAGTGAGGCCCAGAGAGGGCCGGGGGGCTGCTCAGTGTGCTTTCTTGACCTGGAGAAGCATCAGATTTTAAAGACTGGGGAGGACCAAAGCCCATAGAAGGGAAGGCCAGAGACGTGCCTGTGGTGTCCCAGCACCAGGTGGCTTCTTCCAGCAGGCCTAAGAGCGGAGGCTGGGCATGCTGGATGCAGGGGGGCTTCCAGGTGGCAGCTCCCTCTGTGGGAGAGGCTGGGGGAATGGCCTCCTAGGGGCTACCAGCTTTCTGACCTCACTCCTCTCCCCGCAGGCCTCCATCCCTGGACCAGCTTCGAGCTGAACGTCTGCGGAGGGAAGCAGCTGAGAGGGCTCGGGCGGAGGCCCTGCTGGCCCGGGTCCAAGGCCGGGCACTACAGGAGGGTCAGCCGGAAGAAGACGAGACAGATGACCGGCGGCGGCGGTACAACTCCCAATTCAACCCCCAGCTGGCCCGGCGCCCCCGCCAGCAGGACCCTCACCTTGCTCATTGACTCCTGAGGGGTACAGGAGAGGCCGCTGCTGCCAGCCGTCATATAAAACTATTTATTCATAAATATTTTCCAAAATGAAAATAGGTTTACCAAAAAATGTCCCTCACTGGGGAGGGGAGGAGGGGGCAGCCCTCGCCCCCGGGCCCCCAGGGTGGGGCTGAGAGGAAAACCTCCCGGCCCCCTCCCTGCTTCCTGGGAGAGGGGGATGCCCCGTGGCCTGGGGCCTCCCTCCAGTCTTCCAGGGCAGGGCCCTCACCTGGGCAGGGGGATCAGCATGCGGGGGAAGGGGGTGGGTAGAGGGAGGGGCCGGTGTCACTGGAGGTCCCGGTCCTCCAGGTAGCGGTACTCAAAGGTGAAGCCTTCCTTCTTCCGCTGGCCCCACTTCTCGTAGTCAAAGTAGATGTAGGTGCCCTGGCCGGGGGAGAAGGCGGTCAGTGAGTGGACGAGGTGGTGGTCTGGGATCTGGGCCGGACCAACAGACAAAGGGGACAATTCTTAGGGCTGTGGATGTGTCAGGCACTGGGCCAACTGCCCTGCACGCACACACTCTCATCCACCCTCACAAGGTTCTTCTTGGGTAGGAAATGTTATCATGCCACTTCAGCAAGGAGGAAACGGAGGGGGCCGCAGAGAGGTTCCACCGAAGTCAGCTGCCAGAGCGGGGCCCCAGCCCCAGGTGTGAGTGCACAGCCTTCGTTTCCTCGAGGGCTGTGGCTTTTGAGCACCTCTCACGTGTGAGTACAGGATGCACAGCCTAGCATTTAATCTTCACAAAGACCTCGAGGCAGCGGGTACTGTCACCCTTGTTCTAGAGAATGGAACAGTCTCAAAAATCCAAGCACTCTGCAGGGACATTTTATTAGTGACGGAAGTGGTGTGGGAATTTCTGAATGACTGGATGCCCTGAAATGTACTAACTTGGAGGATGGTTTTGGGCCAAATCAGGAAAGGACAGGAAGTCTGTAGTTAACGTCTGAGGACACAATGGGAGAGGAGCTAGGTTCTAAATGAATGTCTTAAATGCTTCGAAGATGGCAACCTGGGAGAACCAGGAGAGGGGACTGAGTTCTCCTGGTTGAAGGACCTTGTAATACTTCATCCCCATGAAGGGGCTCGGCATCAGGGAAGTATTTCGTGGGAAAAAACATCACTGTAGAACACACCAACTGAAAGTAATTTGAAAAAAAAAATCCATGACACTGACTATGTATCAGTCACCATTAAGTACTTACATGTTATTAACTCATTTAATCTTCATAACAACTGCATTAGGTAGGTCTTCTTCCCCCCATTTTTACAGATAAGGAAATTGAGACACAGAGGTTCGAGTGACTTGCCTCGAGTCACCCAGCTAGACTGGGCTCAAACCCAGGAAGGCTGGCTCCAGAGTGTTTGCAAGAGGCAGGAATTTCCCAGTATTGGAACTTGAGAAGCCCATTCAAAAAAAAAAAAAAAAGTTTCCCCACTGAGCCCCTGCCCTGCTGAGTGCTGGGACCTGGAGGTGAAGTGGGGGCCATCAAGGTCCCTGGGCAGCAGAGCCCACAGCCTGGTGCAGGGACACATAATGGGAAAATCCCACACCCCAAGCGAGTGTGCCCAGCACTGCAAGGGGGAGGCACTGGGCTGGGTGACTCCAGGAAGGTTTCTTTGAGGAAGGGACATTTGGGCTAAGACCTACAGGAGGCCTAGGAGCTGGCCAAGTGGAGGATGAGAGGGTGGTGGTCCAGGCTGAGCAGACAGCCAGAGGGAGGAGAACTTGGTCCGGCTGAGGGACTGCGCCGGCTGAAAGGTGAAGGCGAGGGAGCAGAGGCCAGCAGGGGCTGCCTGGAGCCTGGGGACTCTACCCCAACCCTAGCAGCAGGAAGAGAGGGGGCGGGGCCCTCACCTGCTCGAACTCGTCAGTGATGGTCTTGGGCTCCTCGTGCCTCTGGAACCACATCATGTACTTGGTGTGGAATCGCCACGACTGCTTCTTTAGGGCCTTGGCTGCCAGGTACTGTGCCTTAGTGCCCTGGGGGAGGAACAGTGGAGGGGGGGGATCAGGGGGCCCCCAAACTGGGTGGGGAGCCAGGGGGATGGGGCAGGACATCAGGGCTAAACCCCGGCCCCCGCCACAGACCACAGTTGGGCTGGACAATCCTTTGGAGATGGGGCTAGGGGCACAGAACATACCAATGCTGGTCAGGAGAAGGAAAATGAGACAGGAGGTGAAAATTGCTTTCAGAGAAGCTTTGAGAAGGAAGAAAAACTAATGTGTGATGAGAGCTGAGAGAGGAGGCAATTTAGAAAATTTCCCAAGTGGGGATGAGGGTGGAGGTCACTCATGACTCACTGGGGTTGAGAGGGGGCTGGACAGTTCCCCAGTGGTCTCCAGGGAGGCCTGAGAATGTGCCAACAAGCAGAGTGGGGTCGGCCTAGACTGAGGGGCTGCTGGAGCAGGGCTGGGGAGGGGCCGCGGGTGAGCCAGTGAGCAACTGGAAGCGGGGCTGAGGTGTGCCACAGTGGACCAGCCTCGCTGTCAACCCAAGCAGTTCTAACACCTCTGGGCTGGACGGGGGGCGGGGGGGGAAGGGACAGGTTGACTTGGGGGAGGGGCCCAGGAGTGGGAATAGGGAGGGGGTGCGGTCCCAGTGGCCGCAGTGGGGCACCCACCTCACCCCTCCAGCCCGAGGGGGGACGGCGGCGGTGGCGGCGAAGCCGGGGGGCCCGAGGCTGCCCCGGGGGCCCTGCTGTACCTCCAGATAGTAGAAGATGAAGAAGAGTGTCTCGGTCGACAGGCGCTGGTAGAACTCCACAGTGTCCGAGTGTGGGGGTGGCATCTGGTGGTGGTAGGGGGGCGTCGGACAGGGGTTCCGGGGGAGGTACTGCCTGTGGGAGCAACAGGAAGGTCAGTGCCAGCTGCCTACTAGTCCTGTCCTGATCAAAAGGGTCCTCAGAAATGCATCCCTGCGGGGCAAGGTAGTACAGAAAGACCTGGGGCGGTGCTGACCTTCAGTGGAGAGCCCAAGTCAGGGGCCTGGCGCTCTACCCACAGCCTCACAGGTTCGGCCACTGCCTCCTCGCTAAGACTCGAGTCCCAGCCCATCCCCCTTCCCTGTGGCCCCTCACCGGATACGCTCAGAGTCAGAGGGGTGAGGCATGTGGTGCCAGGCGGCCTCTTCCATGGCCTGCTGATAGAGCTGCTCCTTGGTGAGGGGCACAGGGCCCAGCGGACAGACACCCAGCGACAGCGGTATGTTCACCTCTGACAGCTGCAGGGGCGGCTGGGCTGAGGCCGGAGGTGCTGACGTGCTGCTCAGGATGATGTCTGTGGGGAGGGGTGGGGGTCCAGCCCCCTCAGTGGTGAGGATGGGTCAGGGGCCAGCCCCTCCTCTTTGGCCCACTGCTTCCCCACCAGCCTGAGTCCCTCACCTCGCTCAGTCAGGTGCAGCGTTGGCACAGGGTCCTCAATGCCAGAGCTGATGGCTGCCCGTTCCGCCATGGACTTCAAGGAGCTCAGAGGCTCAGGGGCCTGGGGAGGAAACGAGAGGCCTGGCCTGAGCACTTGGGCTGCAGGAGCAAGTGCAGCCTGACACAGGCCCCAGACGCTCTCACCTGCCCTGTCTGAGGGCCGTGGAGGGCCAATGACCCACTCCTCACGATCTACCCATGACAGGTAGAAGCATCAAACTGTAGGGGAACAGTTGGAAACCACTGACGCATTCGTCAGCAGAGGAACGTCTAGTAAGTGGGACTCTGCACCATGGAGTACTACGCAGAGATTTTCAAAATACAAGTTCGTGACGTACTACAGAAGGAAACGCCAACCTGCAGAATATGTACAGTGCGCTACCATTTTTGTCAAAGGATGTGCCAATAGTACACGCTCCTTCACTAGGGGACACCTACACGCTGGGAGAGCTCCCGCCTGTCTTGAAGGAGGCAGGAGGTCTACATGCTCAGCTGTCTGCCTGTGACTGGCATGGGGTGACTAGAATCGGGGTGGGCCCAGCCCGGCTAGGCACAGCCTCGTTTCCTATTACAAAGGTTACGGCAGGCATCTGTTCCCCAAAGTCAGGGCTGGTTCCTCCCATCTCCTCCAGCCACGTGCAGCTGTCCCTAACCCCAGCCCTGTGCTGGACTCTCCACAACGAGTCAGTCACCAAGGCTTATCCATCCTGTCTTGCTGTATCGCCCAAGTAGGTCTCAAACTCCTGGGCTCAAGCTACCCTCCCGCCTCTGCCTCCCTAAGAGCTGGGATTACAGGCGTGAGCCACCGCACCCGGCTATCTGTCGTGCTTCTAACCCCCCTTGGATGGCTCCCTTCCCTTTCATGCCACCATGCCCCACACAGCCCAGGCCCGTCCTCTCCTGCCCAGACCACCCTCCCTCTATCCTGTCCTCACCAGCCCCGGGGGACCTTTCCAATTAAGTCACGTTGTTCCTTCTCTACTCCAAACCTTGCCGTGGTTCCCGACCACCCACCCCAGCGATTCATTTTTGTTGGTGGTGGTGTTAAAAGATATGGAACCCATTCTGAAAACCTCAAAGCTGCTGTTTCCCTTTTTCCAGAAAAATGCACACATTATAAATATCCTGTCCACCTACTTCTAAAATTTGGGCCGGGCACGGTGGCTCACACCTGTAATCCCAGCACTTTGGGAGGTCGAGGCGGGTGGATCACCTGAGGTTAGGAGTTCGAGACCCACCTGACCAACATGGCAAAACCCCATCTCTATGAAAATCACAAAAATTAGCCTGGCGTGGTGGCAGGCGCCTGTGATCCCAGCTACTCAGTAGGGTGAGGCAGGAGAATCCCTTGAACCCGGGAGGTGGAGGTTGCAGTGAGCCAGATCGCACTACTACACACCAGCCTGGGTGACAGAGCAAGATTCTGTCTCAAAAAAGAAAAAAAAAAAATTAATGCTTCTCTTGGGCCAGAAACTGTTCCAACAGCTTTATGAGGATGATTTAGTCTTCCAAATAACCCTACACGGCAGGTATAATCGTGACTACTGCCGTTTCCCAGATGAAGGAATGCACAGCAAGGACAATGCCAAGACTTGGACCTGAGAGCCTGGGCGCACACAGTGCCTCCTGGAGAGCCTGGGCGCACACTGCCTCCTGGACAGCCTGGGCATACACACTGCCTCCTGGACAGCCTGGGCGCACACTGCCTCCTGGACAGCCTGGGCGCACACACTGCCTCCTGGACAGCCTGGGCGCACACACTGCCTCCTGGACAGCCTGGGCATACACACTGCCCCCTGTGGAAGCTGCGCTACAGTACACTGGCTCACAAGCCAAGCCCCAGCTCCTGACCCTCGATGATCAGGACCCCACCGTCCTGTCCTGCTACACCCACTATCTCAGCCCTGCAGCTGGTGGCACTGCCTCCTGCAGAGTGGACACCTCTCTCCTCTCTGCTGCATCCTGCCCAGCTTCCTAAGCACCCAGGCAGATGCAGGCTCCTCCTGAAGCCCCTCCTGCAGCTGTTAGCCCCCCTGCCTGGTCCAGGTCTCAGCTTAAACATCACCCCCTCTCAGAGCCTTCCTGGGCCTGTCTCCCAGGTCAGGTCAGATGCCCCTCGGTGGGCCCACAGCAACCTTCCCTGCAGCTGCCCCAGCAGGGAAGCTTCCTACAGGGAGGAACCAGGCTGCATTCACCCAATACAAAGCTTGGCCCCCAGTGGACTTGAACAAGTGTTTTCTTGACTGAAATGGTTTCTTAGCTAGGAAAAGGAGGGTAGTGAGCTAGGTAATGGGTCATGTGAAGTAGCAAGACTGGTATGTCTTGTGAGGACAAACGGGGACAGAAACTGAGGGCCTGCGGGGGAGATGAAGATGGAGACCCAGAGAGGGCAAGCAACAAGTACAACCAAGAGAAAGGAAAAGAGACCCAGAGAAACAGAGCTTTGGAGGGAACAAGAGGGGAGGAATGAGAGCCCCCAGGGATCAAGGTCACGGGGAGGGTGGTACAGAAAGACCTGGAGAAACAGCAAGTGTGAGAAGGGGACAGAAAGCCAGAGAAAGAGATCCAGAAAGAGGGTGGGGGCAGGGGGCACAGCTAGAGACCTGGAGGAAAGAAACAGCAGAGTCAGGACACAGAGGCTCGGGGAATGTCCGAGGAGCCCACCTTGATTTCCGGGGCAGTGCTGAACTGTGGAGGCCCATTGAGCAGGGCACCGGCTGCCTTGGCATCACTGAAGCTGGGCGTTGGGGAGCTGGGAGGATTCACAGGCAGTGGCACCAGGAGGCTGGGCCCCCCTGAGTTGTTCCCTGAGCCTGGGGCCACGCCCCCAGCCCCTGTTGGGGCTGCCACACTGGGTTCCTTCCTGGAGAGACAGCATGGAAGAGGGGGTTGAGAGGAGGGTCCCTGAGGGTGGGGTGGGCAGAGAGGCCTGGCTGGAGAGAGGGGAGACTGCACAGATCAGATGGGATCTGAGAGGGGCAGCTGAGGGTAGACAGATGGGAGAAAGAAGTGGTTCTCAGGGCAAACAGGCAGAGCCCCATCTTTGGAATGGTTTCCCATCAGCAGAGCAGAGCTGTGGGGGTGGGGGTGAGGATTATCGGGTGCTCCACCAGGCCACAGGCTGATCAAAACCCCTTGCCTTGGGCAGGTGTTCACAGGGCCCACTCCCCCTTGGGCAGGCCAGCTGGAGCTGGGGTGAGGGGGCTGGGAAGCAGGCCTTTCCTTTGTGCACATTGATCTTTCTTAGGGCATTCTTCAGGAAACAGGCAGACACAGTGGAATGGTCTAAGATTTGGAGGAGTGGCTGCAGAGGAATGAGGACCTCAGGACAATTCACTGTGAAAGTGAAACAGTGACCCTCCGGTGGCAGTCGAGTGGCCTCAGGCAGGTAACAGAAACGGGGAGGAAAGGGTATGGGGCTCTTGAGAAAACTTCCACTTAGATGAGAATGTATTTTAGAATGTTCTGAAGGGCAAAGCAGGGAGGCTGATGTAGCTTCCTTGCTGGAAAGAAGTGGGGGTGTAACACCCAACGGAGGTGGAGGATAGCGCTCGGCCATTCCCAGCAGCAGAGGCGGGGGGCTCAGAACCCATCGATGTGGGGGTCAGGCACCAGCGCCTCTCTGTTTCGAAAGGCTGCCATCCCAACCCTGCCGATGGCCGAGACACTCACGAGGTGCTGGGAGGTGGGTTGTGGGGGCCGGAAGGGGGGCCCAGGGCCTGGCTGCTGGCATTGTTGCCCCCACTGCTGCTCAAAGCCACCTCTGCCGGGCTGTCTGCCACAACGGAGCTGTAACCTGGGAACAAAGAGTAAATGGAAAGGGCTGCCGCCTGCTGCCCAGCCCCGCCCATGCCCCCCACCCCACTGCCTCCCCACTCACTGGTGGCGCCATTCTGCTTGCCAGCCCCTCCACTGGCACTGCTGTTACTATTGCTGCCGCTCCCTCCGCCTCCGCCGCCGCCTCCACCGCCTCCGCTAGGCTGGACGCTGGGGGGCCGGGGCTGGGTCGTGCTGGGCCCACTGGGAGCTGGTGGGGCCACAGCCTGGGCATAGGGAGCAGGGGTGCCCGAGTTGTGGCTGGGAGCTGGACTGGCCTTGGCGCCCAGGGCACTTGGGGGTGCTGCTGGGGCGGGCACCCCATTGTTGCCAGGAGTGGTGCTCAAGGCAGAGGCAGCAGGCGGGGGGCCGGAGGGGTAGGTGGGCGGCACAGCTGGGGACTGAGGGTGCTGGTTGCTATGGACAGGCTTGGAGCCGTTTTTGGCTGGAGACTGCGGGTGGGAGAGAGCAGAGGGTCAGGACTCAGTGCGCCAGCAGGTCTCCCTCACCACCCCACCTCAGGCTCCATTTTCGTCCCAGCAGCCTCCTCTCTGGCCTCGCTGCCCCCAACTGCTCCTGCCCTCTTGGGGACCTGGGTGACCTTACTCACCCTCATGGCTTCAATCACCTTCATGCTTAAAACACTCACACTGATTTCCAGCCTGCCCAGCTTCCCAAGTCCTGTCTGGACATTGCCCCATGGACACCCCCACAGGGATCTGACACACAACTTAGGTTGTCACCAGAGAAGATCCATCTGTTGGAAGCCAGGGGACTAGAGGGAAACACCCAAGTGTTCTCAATATGAGATTAGCTGGAGCTGCCTAATGTCCAAGAGTAGAAGGAAAAACAGCTGGAAATTGGATAGTAATTCTGAATGTCACCTGAAGGGTCACAGAAACTACTCACAGGGCTGCAAGTTACCAGCACTCCAGAAAGCGGTGGGAGGGTAAATGTGCTCATGGTATCCCCACCGCAGGCAGCCTGCCGACAGCACTCGGGCTGCCGAGCCTAACCGCCTCCTGGGCTTCTTTGCAGCCACCCCACAGGCACCTTGCGCTTACCAAGCGCCCAACAGGACTGACTACCCACTTCTCTCCTGGGGATCGCTGCTTGGCAGTGGGGGCCTGGGAAGGTGGCAGAGCCCAGCCTGGCCCCTGGAGTACCTGCCTCAGTGTCTCTCCTCATCACCTCCTGGCCCTGCTGCCCGCCCTCTCTACTACCTGTGGGTCCCCTTAGTCTCCACACCAGCCTCCTCAATGCCCACTCAGGATGTCCCCTTGGAACTGTCCATCCCATTAGCCTACAGAGGGGCCTCAGGCCCATGCTGCTCCTGCCTAACATCTTCTGTAGCAGCGTTTCCGCAAGCGTGCTCCTGTCCTGGGAGACGCTAAAGGAGTTGGAGAAACACCGCCCGCGACCATCTCCTCTCAGAAACTTGCAGTGTGTGTTATCAGCACAGCAAAGGCCCCATCACTTCCTAGGCTTATTTGACTCTGGAGGCCACTCAGGTCCACAAAGCCTGAGCCCCTCAGCCTGACAGTCCTAGTCCCTGTGCTCAGAGTTGGGCCCCTGGCCCTGCAGACCTGGCCAGACTCACCTCTCCACACTTCCAAGCTTTCTGTCACAACTTGCCCATGTTACTGGCTGCCACCTCTCCCTGCCAGGCAAACTCACCTGACTCTGAAGCCCAGGGCACTCCACAGCAGCCTCTCCTGACTGCCTGGCCAGGCCGAGGGTGACCTGTGCTACCTACCCCCTTGACCACAGCACCAGTCACCTGTCCACTCGCCCTGCCCACCTGCCCTCAGGGCAGCACTGATTTCTGACCCACCTGTGTCCACCAGCCCAGCACAGTGGCCAGCGCTCAGGCCTCAATATGCCTTTGGGAACCAATAAATAAGTGAATGGCATGCCCACCCATTCCAGACTCACACCCACCTGGCTGACTTCACTGTCTGTGGAACGTCCCCTCTTCTTATCATCTTCAGAGTTTTCCTGAGGTAGGGGAGGCAGAACAGAAACCTGTGTGACCTCTGGGGCTCTGATGGAGAACCGCCAATCTCTGAATGTCCCGGGGACCTAGGCCCCATTGACTGCCATTGCAGCCCCAGAGCTGTTCAAACGGCTGTCCTTAATCTGCCTGGAGAAACCACCCAAACTCAGGCTCTCCAATGTTCTTGTGTTCTGGGAGCCAGCACTGACCCACCAGCCTCTTAAGGATCTGGGAACCTGCTCTCCACAGGGAAGCCAACCCTTGGATCCCTGCCCAAGGTGGCCAGCCACCCAGCCTCCTCAGGCAGCCCAGGCACCGGCCCCTCCCACCTCCCAGATCCAGGGCCTAAACTGGCGCGGGATGCACCCTATTACTCTTTATGTCCTTTAGGGACCCAGATGTAGGACCTTAGGGTGTGCTCCAAGAGCCTAGACCCTGGATACCTAGATCTGTGTTTCCTCAATTACTCTCCCCTAGCCACTTTGGAGTGACCCAGATTTGTCTCCTCGAGTCCTGCCCTGCTGGAAACACAAGGTACTAGTGCCCCGTGGGGCCTCACCGTGGTACAGTTGGCTGGGCTGGGCGGGATGGGAGAGCTGGAGGTGGTCGAGGTGG
Source organism: Hylobates moloch (assembly GCF_009828535.3). NCBI lineage: Eukaryota > Metazoa > Chordata > Mammalia > Primates > Hylobatidae > Hylobates > Hylobates moloch. The sequence goes on along the minus strand of NW_026652287.1, from coordinate 101,264,093 downwards.
GCGTGCTGCTGGACTGGTTGAAGATCTCATCCTCCATGTGGCTGTGGCTGGGGGGGGAGGTGGCGACCAGCGCCTGTGCTGTGGGGGCAGAAGAAGGGCATGCTTAGCTGGCTCACACAGCCCACTCTGGGCCCTCACTTCCTGTGCCACGATCAGCCCCAGGGCCTCACGAATGTCCTCGAGGTCCAGGTCATCGTAGAGAAACTCGTTCTCCTCGAAGTCGGGGTCCTGGGATGAGTCGACATAGTACTCAACGTCGTCCTTGATCTTGCGGATAGCATCAACGAGGATGGAGTCATTGTCCAGCATGCGCAGGATGGTCTCTAGCATGCGCACGTGGTAGCGGTGCTTCTCGATGTGCCGCTTCAAGCCCTCGATCCGGTCCTGCTTCTGCTGGCGAGCCCAGGGCCAGGCTCAGGGGCTGCAGAGCACCTGCTTGGCCCCTCCTGCCCCCACAGAACCTGTCCTCAGTCCCTGACCCCGTGGAGACCCAAAACCTCCACGCCAGCCCCTTCGGGGTGGGGCAGTATGGGGTCCACCCACCCTCTGAGCCCTGTGGGGACCAATCTTAGCCTTGACATCTTGGGATCCCACTGCTCCCTCCTCTCCCCACACCTTTCTGGCTCCAGGAGTCTTTGGAAACCTCTAAAAGACCCAGAGGTCCTTGTGCCATCCCACGACTTGGCCTCCATCTGCACCTCACTGACAGCCCAGATTTCTCAGCTGAGCCTGCCCACCACTGTGACTGCCTCTGGCATACAGATACCCTCCGACTTGCTCCAGCAGTAATAATGATAACCCCCATTTGTGAGGAGCTTGCTGTTTAGAATCGTGATGATATTTGTCATCACTAGGCCCCCCCAACCCTACCCATTTATCCCTGAGGAAGCCCAGATTCATAAGCCTCGCTCCCACCCTCCCCTCAAGGCCCCTTTAGGATTTAACATCTTAGCCTCGGTTCCAAATCCCTGCTCTGTTCAAGGACCCATCATCTCCCCGAAAGCCCCTGGTTCCCAAACCCCTCAGAGTCTGACACCTGACCCCGTCATCTTCCACTTCCTGACCCTCTCCCACCCACAGCCTCCCTGTGGACCCGGTTCTCCCCTCCCTGTCTTTCTGGTTTCCACAAGTCCATACAGTTTGTATCCCTTTGAACTCATACCCCACAGTCCTGGATTTTAGAACCTGGGACCCCAACATCCAGCTTTGTCCCAGACTCCTCTCTTCCTTCAGGCCTGGTTCTCTGCCTTCTCCATGTTCTGCCTTGTCTCTACCCACTGTGCTCTCCCTAGGACCAGGGCCCTCTGGGTGCCAGGAGGCCTCTTGCCATGGGTGTCCTTCAGGTCTCACTCTTACTCTGTGGCCCAAGCTCAACCTGCATTCACCTTCCCCCAAATCACTCCTCTTCACGAAGGCCCCACTGTCTACTCAGACACCCAGGGGACCCTGAGATTCTGTCTGACCCCCTCCCTGCTCCACCCAGGCAGCTGCTAAGCCCTCCCAATCCTGTCTCTCAAATCCCTAATCCCGGCTGCTGGCCCTGCCCGCCTGAGGAATCCAGGCCCCAACTCCCAGGAGCCTAAACGACTGGCCTCCTGCTGGCCAGCCCATTCCCATGCCCATCCCCATCCCAAAAGTGTCGGGTCTCCCTCACTCACATCCTTGTCGCCCTTCTTCTTGCGTGTCTGCACTGACAGTGACTCCACTTCACTCTCAAACTGGTCCACCTGCATGTTGAGCGTGTCGATGGTATTCTAGGGGAGGGAGAGGAAGAGGAAGCCCATCAGCCAGGGTTCCCGCCTACACCCAGGGCTCAGGATCCTCAGAGTTCACCTCCTCTTCTCTACCCCAACTCACCGTGAGCCACTGGCCAACCTCTTCCTTCTCCTTCTGGGCAGGATCTACCTTCTGGGCCAGGCCCAGGCCCTCCTTGCTGTAAGCTTTGGTTTTGGTCTCTCGTTCCACAACTTTGAACCGTTCCATTTGCTGTAGAGAGTGCAGTTGGCAGGGGGGCTCTCAAAGGTGGGAAAGGAGCTGACTAAGGGCCAGCAGACACTCAGACCCGAGCCTCATGACCCTACTTTCTGAGCTCTGAGTCCGCTGCCTCTTCCCTTCCCTTAGGTGCAGAGACCTTACTTCTCTTGAGGAACTCTGGGGTCTGGCCGCTCTGCCTCCACCCCTTGGGATCTCAAAAATCTGGTGACCTCCCTACCTCTCTGGGACTCAGGCTCTGGGCTCCTACCGTCTCAATGAGCTTGCGGTTGTCTATAAGCTGCCTCTTGTCCTTGATCTCGTTGGACGCTACCCATGTCTTGATCTGGTCCCTTAGCCGCTGCAGATGGGAAAAACAAGAAAGTCAGACCTCAGGACCCGGGAACTGGGGCCCACAGCTCCTTCTCCCTGGGACCCAGCAGTCCACTCTCCCAGTTCCCTCTACCCTCAGGACAAAGGCGTCCAGACCCCAGCCCCCTCACTTGTAGCTTCTTAATCTCCTTCTTTAGGTCAGCCTCATACTTTTCTTTCTGGTTCGCGTTGGCTGCATTGTGGAGCTGAGGATGGAGAGAATTGAGAAGTCAGTGTGGGAGGGGATGTCCCAGTACCCACTCCAGTGATTCTTCCTTATGCTAGGGACTCGAGGACCCCCCCAACCCCTACCCCCAATCCATCTTAGAGCTGATTCTCTTAGGTCCTCAGCATCTGCATATGTAGCCCCTCCCCCTGGTCAACACCCAGAGGTCCTGAGCCGCCTTCCTGTGCCCTGCTCTCTGAAGACCCAGATTATTAGGGTCTCAGCCCCTGTACCTTCTGCCAAATATCTTCAAACTGCTCCACGCCCTCGGACACCTTCTTGAGGCAGCGATCAATCTCACCTGGCCAGGGAGGAACAAGGCTGTGAGAATCCTGCCCAGGCGGCAGGTATCTAAAGAGCAGTCCTCAGAGGAGGGAGCACGTGGCTACAGGTGCAGCAGGAAGTCAGTCTAGTACCTTGGAGTTTGCGCTTGTCCGCCATCTTCCCTGCCCTACAGACGCACTCTCTTCATACTCTCTTGGAGACGGACGCTGCTAGGAGAGATTGGAGAGGAATTAACACGTATTCCCTGGCTGGTAAAAACCCAGAGACACAGACCTAGTCAGCATAGTGAGGTAGGTGGGACTGGTAAGGGGAAGAAGCATTTGCTATCTGACAAGAGACCAGACCCAGTTCTCCTGATGCTCGCATGACTGCCCAGCATGGTGTCTGGCCAACAGGGGACCCTGTAAGTTTGTTGAAACAAGAAAAGTTACATACTTTTTTGTGTGCCTCTGACTCAGGAAGTGGAAAATTCCTAGAGCATGGAGTACCTTCTCCCCAGATTACACTCAAAAAGGTTTTTCAGAGCAGGACAAAGTCATGCTGCACACAGCTGATGACTGGGATGGAGGCATTAGCCCTGGAGATCACACTTCCTACTCAGAGGGGCTGGGCACAGAGATGGCTAGGAGAGGTTATCCCTCAGACAAGTCAGGAGACAAATGAAACTGGCAGCTCACAGAGAAGGGTGTGTGTGTGTGTGTGTCTGTGTGTGTGTGTCTGTGTGTGTGTGTAAGCTGTAAGCAGGAGAAGAAAGATTGGGGGTGGGGGAAAACGACGGCGAGCAGAGATGCCGAAAACTATGAAGAGCTGAACCCACTCATACAGATGGGTGCATGCCAAGTAGAAGGGACTTAAACCACCAAGAAATTTATTCCAGAGCAGGATCCTTAAACCAAAAGGAAATAACACTCCTAACCCAAAGAAGCTGATACCAAGAAGGGTTAGAGATTTGGGGGCAGAAGGCAGTACCCAAGAGACCTGGGAGAAGACAGAAATCTTACTAAGATAAGAGGGTGCAAAGGTACCGCAGCTGTGAGGGAGCCGATCTGCACACACGAAGGAATCCCATATCAAGTGGATTGGTAATTTAGAGTCAGGGAAACATATAACATCAGGGCAGGAATCCAAAACTTAAAGAGAGGAGCGTCTTTATTTTAAAGGAAGTTACCTGGAACCCAGAGAAGACTGAGGTCAAAAGGGAGTTCCAAGGAGCTTTAGTCCAGGGGAAGACACACCCTAGGGCCTGACAGCGAGACCAGGGGAGCCCTGGGGAGAGAGGCTTATGCCTCACAAGAAGACTTCTGAGATACCAGCGGAGATTGCCCTCTTCCCCTCCAGGGAGGGGGCCTACAATGAAAAGCACAGTTCCCTGGGATCCAGGGGCCGCTCCCACTCTACTTGAGCAGGGCAGGGCACCCTGGAGTAGTCACTTACTGTAAAGACAGAAACAGCCCCATACTGAGGACTAAGAGCCTCAATACAGAGGGAAGTCACACCAAGAGGGTCCTCACCCACAAGGAAGGGAACATCTGGCAAACAGTGCTATCCAACAGAACTTTGCAATGCTGGAAACACTCTATTTGCACATATCTGTTGGACACTGAACATCTGAAATGTGGCAAGTGTAATGAAGGAACTGAATTTTTCATTTTTAGCTAGTTACTAATCACCACATTTGACTAGCAGCAACCATATGGGACGGGTGTGCTTTAAAACAAGAAGCCCATAAAGGACAAGGCTGGTACCTTACCCCCAGGGAGAATTTTCCCAACACCGCGGGGACCCAGTCTGGGTGGTAATAGGTAGGGGTGCTACCTTACACTTGAGGGAACTTCAGTCTCCTCAGTAAAAAGCCCAACCTAAAGAAAACGGCAGCAGCCCCCGCCCAGGGTCAGCTAACATGCCGTACCTGGGGAATCTCCAAGAAGGCAAAGCAACCAACAAAAGGACCCAGGAGAAAGTGCCATGGAGGGGATTCAGACTGAGGAGGGGCAAGTCCCTTTGACCCAGGGAGCTTATACAAGGCAAGGGCCTGGACACCAACACTGAGGTGTGCAGGGATCCTCACCAAAGTCCAACACCCCAACACAGAAAAGCCTCTTACTGCATAGGGGGAACAAGAATGTGAAACGAGAGCTTACACTCCCTCTTTCCATCCCAAGAACCCAACAGAGGGTCATGGGCAGGTGCTCCAGCCCAGAGAGAGAAGAGGTCTCATGGTCTACACCCCTAAACAAGGCAATCAACACCTTAGGGAGGTGATGCCCTCCCTGTGTCTCCACACGGAAAGGACTGGTTCCCTAGTGCAGAGGAAGAACACCCCCAGAGAGAAGACCACACTGTGGCAGCAAGAGAAGGAAGTCCTGGAGGGGTCAGCAGCCAGGTGGAGGGGAACAAGAGCCCTAATCCAGGGAGGTGATGTTTCAGACAACAGCGTGACATCGAAGTCGACGACAGCTGAGACCCAGAGAGGAGGCAGCTCCTCCACAGAGAAGGGGCAAGTGCCAGAGGCCCAGGGTACTTCTCCCCTAGAGAGGCTAGGGCCTTAGCCACAGCAGAGACAACACCTTCCCCCGCTAAGAAAATCCCTATATCATGAGGGTGTCAGTACCTCTGGTCCCCCCAGCAAAGGACCAGACAGAAGGGAAACTGGAGCTTGAGTCTCGAAGCAGAGACACCACCAGAGAAGAAAGAGCCCCATTTGCTGTAGTCAGGGGGCATCCACCAAGATCTTCCAAGGAAGGTGGTGATCACAGGTCCACTCTCAGGCGTGAAGAACCTGTGCTCCAGCAGCAAAGGCTCTCCAAGAGCACTGAGGAATCTGGGAACCTCGGCCCAGGAGATTTACCCAAGAGGAACACACATCCCCACAGGGAAGGGACCCACAAGGCGGGGGGTGGGGTGAGCAGGACACCAGCCTCACAGGAGCCAACACGCTAAAATCAGGGCCAAAACCAGTAAAGAAGAGCCCCCCACACTCCATCTCAGGGAAGATGATACCACCACACAAAGACTCGAGGAGGGAGGGGCTGGAGGCTCAGCCCTGGGAAACTAACACCGGGTGGTCCTTAACCTTGGGCGCCGTCATGTGCCCACAGAGTGGTCTTTGTCATGAGGCGCCTTTGATCTGGGAGAGCTTCCGCCTCGGCAGCAAGGAGCTCTGGGAAGTGATGTTGAAGGGTGATCCTTAACCCGGGTGGCTGCTGAAGTGGCCACACAGAGGCTCTGAGACTCTGGAAGGAGGATGCGTTAGGGCCTGGCGTAGAGGCAGTCATCTCCACTGAGATCCCCATGCCAAGGGTGGGGGCTGGATACTCCTACCTTGGAAAGTCTACACCAGAGAAATCTCTGGTCCCAGGGACCGGGTCTACAGGGGAGTCTCCCGCTTGACTCAGGTATCTTACATCCACACAGCCAGGAAATCATGCCTTACCCCATACAGTGAAAAATCAAGAGGGGGTTTTGGAAGCATTAGCCAGGGGCACCTGCATCCGAGAGGGGTCCTCAGCCTTATGGTGGGGACACACGCAGAGGCGTGGACACCTCAAATCCAGAAGAGCAGCCATACCAATACCAAGAATAGCAAGAACCTCATCCCTGGGGGAGGCGACACCAAGAAAGGGTCCTTACCCTGGAGAGAAGGCACAGCCCCAAAGGGAAGAGCCCCCACCTCGCAGTACAGGGACCCGAGTCTAGGAAGCTTCCTACTCTCATGGGGTACCAGCAGCGGGGCGGGAAGGCAAAACCCTTGTTCTCCAACTGCTGACACCCAGCGTAAGGGTAGATGGGAAGACAACAAACCCACAGTGTGGGATCTGATGCAAATATCAAGGGCAGGGAGCTTCTTGGTCCCTGGAGAGATGACACCCTAAAGGAGGAGACTGGTGTGAAGGCGGAAGAAGCCTCATACTCAGGCAGGGGTGAAGGGAGTGAGGGGAGACATCAAAACCCCTCACCAAAAGGGCAGGAGAGCTCACCCCGGGGTGGGTGGCCGCCCTGCACTTTGAGGCAGGGACTGCTCAGAAAGAGGGGCTGGCGCTGCCCGCATTGGGAGCTCACTAACATGGACAGCGTGGGGGCTTAGTGTCCTTCACCACGAAGCCTTCACCAGGCACCTGAGCGCCAGGGGAGCCCAGCAGCCCCCAGCACCAAGACCACAGTGGCCCTGATATCACTGGGAGAGGCCCACACCCAGAGGGTCGGAGAGTCAGGATGCAGGGGAGTTTGAGGCTGCAAAGCCAGGAGCAGACGCCAGGATCAGAGAAGTGTGAGAGCTGAGGCCAGACGTGGGCCACACTGAGGACGGTCCTGTACCCCAGGTGGGGGAAAGCCAAACTCCCCCAAAAGGCAGGCGCCCGGTGCAGCGGGATGGCGATGCTTGAGCCACCCAGGGCGCTACTCGCTACGAGAGAGAAGAGCTGCAGACTACAGAGGTGGAAACTTCGGCAAAGGCTCCAACTAATGGGGAGTTTCTCCTCCACTCCTCTCCCAAGAGGCTCCCATCCAATACAGACGGGCAGCTGGAACCTGAGATCCAGGGGAGGCTGCGCTCCCGGCAGCAGTGAGGAGGGATGCGGAGGGCGGCCTCGGCCCTGGGAAGGGTGACCCCCCCACCCAGCTGGGGTCCTCGTCCCGGGGTGCTGGCACCACCCACCCCCCCGCCACCGTCGAGGGAGAAGCCCCGGCGCGGAGGCTGCCCAACAACGCGAAGGACCGAGGCCGAGGGGGGCAGGCACCTGAGCCCCGAGAGGGCGGGCACCTGGGACCAGGGGCGCCTCCATCCTTCCAGCCAGGAGCCAATACCGACGCGGAGAGGGGCGGGCACCTCGCGCCCGGGAGGCTTCGCACCCTCACACCCCTACCGGGGGGGCCCGACGCGATGCCACGCGGGGAGGCGGCGGCGGGCGGGGCCCGGGGTCCGGGTCGCGGAAGGACCCCCGGGAGGCTCTGAGGAGCGTGAAAGAGGCGGAGGAACGGGAGGGCGAGAGGGAGGGAGCCGCCCCCCGCCGGGAGCCCCGCGCTGCAGAGGCGGCGGCAGGGGGCAGGCGAGGGGAGGCCATGTCGCGACAGACGGCGGTGTCGCCAGGGCGGGAGGCGGCGGGGAGGGCGGCCGATGGCGCCGGGGGGAGGAGGGGAAGGGGTCCGGCCCAGTCGAGCCTGACGCTCTCACCACAGGAGCTGGCGCCGCCGCTGAGGAGCGTATCGCGACAGGCGGGGGAGGCGAGCGCCCGCCGCCTTTTTCTCGCGCCCCGGGCCCGGGCGCTATCGCGATAGCGGCGCGAAGCGGAAGTGGGGTTGGGGGAGTGGGCCCGGGGTTGTTCTGACGACGGGGGTCGGGGCTCAAGGGAGGCCGCGGCGTCTGCCGATGGCTCCGCGGAAGCTGACCGGGCCCGGTCCAAGATGGCGGCGGCGGAGGAGGCCTCCCCTCCTCTCTTCTCGTCTCTGGCGCCGACCCGCCCCCGAGTCCCGAATATAGGCCTGTCATTGCTCCCGCTGAACGTCGCTCCTGACCCTTGGAGGCGTTCTATTGGTTCCTGGCAGGGATGCGCCCTGCCCCCTTTCGCGGATTGGGTGATCGCTCCAAGGCGCGGCGTTCGATTGGCCTCCCGCGCAGCCTGCTAGGATTGGCTCAGGTTTTCTCCCCGCTCCTCCTCCTCCTCCCGCCTCAGGGCACAACACGCCAGCGCGAGGACCCGAACGTCAATCAAGAGACCTGTGTCGTGCTGATTGGATGTATCCGCCCCCCTCTCCTAAAACAATTGGTCGGGGGGAGGAACTAGGACAGTCCAGGGGCGGGAAGTCGTCCGTCAAGTTTAGAGCTCTTTTTAATTGGTTGCGGGGGCATATTCTGCCTGGAAGTCATTGGTTGGTCCTGGAAGTGGGTGGGGAAAGCGGAGGAAGGCATGGAGTGTGGGCGTTAGGGGCCGCGTACCTAATGGGAGACAGACAGGTGCCTTCAAAGTGGGGGCCGAGCCGAAATCATCTGCCAATCAAAACAGCCACTGGGCCAAGTGGGAGGAGCTGGGCAAGAAAGCCCACCCCTTTCTCTTCGTTGGCCCTAACGGTTATAATTCCTGCTAGTTTGACCAATAGCTTGGCGAGTGGGCGGTAGCTGCTCGTAGAGCGTGTGAAAGAGGGTGTGTATGTAGCTGGCAGAAGTGGGACTTGGGCGCAACCCTTGCGTCCCGGCCAGGTGAGCTGCTTCCCTGTCTCTCAGCTGCCTCGTCTTTCTCCAAGTGCCTCTATGTTGGCACATCTCTGAAATTCATTATTTGCTGAGTGAAAGAAGGAAGGGACCAGAGACACTGCTTTAAGTCACTGGCACCGTGCATAGCAGAATTGGATGGGAAGCGTGAGGCATGGAGTTTTTGTCCTGCCCCTGCCTGGTTAGGCGACCAGATGGTGACACAGTCATTCTCCTCTGCATCTCCTCTTCCTTAGTGTGTTGAGGACGCTGCAGAAGGTACAGAGGAGACAGGTGGCTCCCTAATGCCTGTTCGTTTCAGGTCTCAGCTCTGTCGTCTTCTTGGAGAGAAAACTTCCCTGACCTCCCGGGCGGAGCGCTCCTGCGCGCCTAGTTCGTTAGGATTTATTTTTGTGCGTCTATCGTCATTTTCGTAATTATTCGGTTTCCCTGTCTGGATTTTGCATTTCCAGCACTTAGCACGCAGGAAGTAGTCAGCAACCATTTGTCAAAGGAATAGATGAATGAATGTGAGGAGTGACTTGTGATTGAAAACTTATTAGACACTGAGGCTTCCACGAACTGGGAGGCATTTGCCCAGGGTCACACAACCGAGATGGGAAGCCAGATCCGCCCCTTCCTGTCTAGGTAGTGGAAAATAAGATAAACCCCAGGGAGAGGTGAACGTGAACAAGTATGGAGCCTTTCAGCACCACCGCATCAGAATGGTCTGAGGCAAGGGGGAGGAGGAATGCTTGCTAAAATGCATATTCGTAGGCCCACACAGAGACAACGGGAATGAAGCCTAGAGTCATTGTTCTAGAGCTTTGCTATTCAAATTGTGGCCCCTGGACGAAGTATTGCTGCTCAGACATCTCCGGAATCACCTAGGAATGTGTTAAAATGCAAATTCTGCTTTTCTAACAAGTGCCCCAGTGATGTACACGGTCCACAGTTCACACTTTGCACACCAAGGATCTAGTGATGACTCTTCAAACTTGGCTGCACATCAGAGTCACCTGAGGAACTTTTTGTTGTTGTTGAGACGATATCTCGCTCTTGTCCCCCAGGCTGGAGTGCAGTGGCGCAATCTAGGCTCACTGCAACCTCTGCCTCCCGGGTTCAAGTGATTCTCCCGCCTCAGCCTCCCGAGTAGCTGGGATTACAGGCGCCTGCCACCACACCCAGCTAATTTTTGTATTTTTAGTAGAGACGGGGTTTCACCATGTTGGCCAGGCTGGTCTTGAACTCCTGACCTCAGGTGATCCACCCACCTCAGTCTCCCAAAGTGCTGGGATTACAGGCGTGAGCCACTGTGCCTGGCCTGAGGAACTTTTAAAAAAAAATTTTTTTTTAATTACAGGCCGCTCGGGGCCAGGAGAATCACTTGAACCTGGGAGGCAGAGGCTGCAGTGAGCCTAGATTGCACCTGTAATCTCAGCACTTTCTTTTTTTTTTTTTTTTTGAGACGGAGTCTCGCTCTGTCGCCCAGGCTGGAGTGCAGTGGCGCGATCTCGGCTCACTGCAAGCTCCGCCTCCCGGGTTCATGCCATTCCCCTGCCTCAGCCTCTCGGAGTAGCTGGGACTCCAGGCGCCCGCCACCACGCCCGGCTAATTTTTTGTATTTTTAGTAGAGACGGGGTTTCACCGTGGTCTCGATCTCCTGACCTCGTGATCCGCCCGCCTCGGCCTCCCAAAGTGCTCGGATTACAAGTGTGAGCCACCGCACCCGGCCTAATCTCAGCACTTTCGGAGGCCAAGGCGGGCGGATCACCTGAGGTCAGGAGTTCAAGACCAGCCTGGCCAACATGGTGAAAGTGGAGTGCAGTGGCACCATCTCGGCTCACTGCAACCTCTGCCTCCCGGGTTCAAGCAATTCTCCTGCCTCAGCCTCCCAAGTAGCTGGGATTACAGGCGTGAGCCACCACGCCCGGCGTAAGAGCCACTTACAGAGTCTTTTCTAGAGCAGTGCTTCTGAAATGTGGCCTTGGGTCAGGCGCATACCCATCACCTGGGAACTTGTTTGAAAGGCAGATTTTTGAGCCCCACCCTAGACTGAATCAGAAACTCTGGGCCTAGCAACTATGTTTTACCAAGCCCCTGGTGTAATTCTGAAGTGTATTAAATTTTGAGAACCTCTGTTCTTAGAGCACTAGGGCTGCAGGCCCAGGTGACTCAAGATTCCTTTCCTGAGATTCACGCCCTCATGCCACAGCCCCATTGGTAGATGCCAGATATTTTGGCCAAGGGAGATGGGGGATTCTGAACAGGGCTGTGGACCACGGGTCCTTCCCTGGCAGACCAGTATGTAGAGATCAGCAAAGGTTGTCATTTTCAAACAGGGTTGACCCAGAGGGTCAGGGATAAAATTGAGAAAACAGACTTGAGTTATGCAACCTGGGGTAGTTCAGCCACTCAAAGAAACCTCCTGGGTGTGTCAACTTTTTGACTTGAGGAAGGAGAGATTCAGAGATTGCCACTGAGGTCCAGAGACAGAGCTCTGGGTTGAAAGACAGGGATCCAGAGATACACAGAGTGGTGACGGGGAGGCCCAGAGCGGGGAACAGAAAGAGCAAAATCTCAGACAGGACCTAGAAAGTCAGAGGGAGACCCAGATAGCATGAGCTGGAGAGGGGAGGTGGAGAGAGTGAGGGAGAGAGAGGGGAGGTGGAGAGAGGGAGGGAGGGAGAGAGAGGAGGAAGGTGGAGAGAGGGAGGGAGAGGGGGAAGGTGGAGAGAGGGAGGGAGGGAGAGAGGGGAGGTGGAGAGAGGGAGGGAGAGAGAGAGGAGGTGGAGAGAGGGAGGAGGAGAGAGGGGAGGTGGAGAGAGGGAGGGAGAGAGGGGAGGTGGAGAGAGGGAGGAAGAGAGAGGGGAGGTGGAGACCTAGGGGCATCATCTTCCCACCAGGCTGCTGCTTGTCCTGGTAACATCTCTTAGGTAACTAACAGAAGCCCGACCTTGTAGGTCAGGTGACTAGTGCTGCCTCCTTAGTGCCACCGTGAAGCCCAGCTCTGGAGCACAGAGTAAATGGAACCCCTGGAGTTGCCCTTCCATAACCTCTCCAGGGAGACGGTTTCATGCCACCCGCTAGGACAGCCCCTGCTGTCCCCTGGAAACTCTCCCGACTGTCTGCAGGCCACATTCCCCTCAGCCCAAGTAAAGGTGCCCCTGGCCAAGCCCCGGTTCCCAAGACTCAGTGACTGGAGGTCAGGGGAGGGGAAGTGTGCTCTTTCTGCTCACCTGGCAGGACTGTCATAGCAACCAGGTCCTACCAGGGCAGGGAGCCTGCCTGCTTCACCTGTGCCCGGCTCCACACAGCCCCTCAACGCTGGTTATAAGTAAGAGGCCGGGCCAGGCACAGGGTAATCCCAGCACTTTGGGAGGCGAGGCAGGTGGATTATTTGAGATCAGGAGTTCGAGACCAGCCTGGCCAACATGGTAAAACCCCATCTCGGCCAGGCGCGGTGGCTCACACCTGTAATCCCAGCACTTTGGGAGGCCGAGGCGGGCAGATCACAAGGTCAGCAATTCAAGACCAGCCTGGCCAACATGGTGAAACCCCGTCTCTGCTAAAAATACAAAATTAGCGAGGCGTGGTGGCAGGCGCCTGTAATCCCAGCTATTCGGGAGGCTGAGGCAGGAGAATCACTTCAACCCAGGAGGCGGAGTTTGCAGTGAGCCAAGACCACGTCATTGCACTCTAGCCTGGGTGACAGAGCAAGACTCCGTCTGAAAAACAAACAAACAAAAAAACCCCCAAAATTTGGTGGTGGGCGCCTGTAATCCCAACTACTCAGGAGACTGAGGCAGGAGAATCACCTGGACCCGGGAGATGGAGGTTGCCGTGAGCCAGGATCGTGCCACTGCACTCCAGCCTGGGCGACAGAGTAAGACTGTCTCAGAAAAAATAAATAAAAAATAATAAGAGGCCAGACATAGCAGCTCAAGCCTGTAATCTCAACACTTAGGGAGGCTGAGGTGGAAGGGTCACTTGAGCACAGGAGTTCAAGCCCAGCCTGGGTAATAGAGCACGACCCTGTCTATAAACAATTTAAAAATGGGGCTGGGGTGGTGGCTCACGCCTGTAATCCTGGCACTTTGGGAGGCTGAGGTGGGCATATCACGAGGTCCGGAGTTCGAGACCAGCCTGACCAACATGGCGAAACCCCATCTCTACTAAAAACTATAAAAATTAGCCGGGTGTGGTGGCACACGCCTGTAATCCCAGCTACTCAGGAGGCTGAGGCAGGAGAATCGCTTGAACCCAGGAGGTGGAGGTTGCAGTGAGCCGAGATTGCACCACTGTACTCTAGCCTGGGTGACAGAGCCAGACTCCACCTCAGAAAAAAAAAAAAAAAATTAAATTAACCAGGAGGCCAGGTGTGCCGGTTCATGCCTGTAATCCTAGCCCAGGAGTTTGAGGCTGTAGTGAGCTATGATCGCATCACTGTACTCCAACCTGGGCAACAGAGACCCCGTCTCTAAAAAAAACCCAATACTAACAGGACCTGGTTATTGGGCGCTGATGGCGAGTCCCATGCTAAGTGCTTTCTGCGCGTTCTTTGCAGTCCTGGGCACCTGGGCGTAGGTGTGGAGGCTTGGAAAGGTGAGGAGGCCGGCCTGAGGCGGACAGCAATCCCGGTCAGCCTGCGCTGATCTGCGGCCGTTGGCAGCCACATAATTTGCTATCAAAGTGACTGAGGTTCTCCAGGGGGTTGGAGAGGGTCTTTTCCTTCTGGGATCCCATGACGAGAAAGTAACGGGGAAGGGAGTGGGCCTAGACACCGCTTGGACCCGAGGGCCAAGCTCTTTTCTCAAAACTCCATAGCTCTGACTCTTCTAGTTGCCCCAGCTGTTTGAAAAATGATCACTCTCCAAGGACAGATCTTGATAATGTCCTTTTAATTGTACTCTTTTCAAAAAAGTATCTCCGTTCTCAGTTAAAATAAAAAACACAAGGCATGATGAAGACCTGCTCTAGCCCATACCGGGCGGTGATCTCGGTCCTGGGGGAGGCCGGGCCGGGCTCTTCCAAGGCCTCCTCCCTGGGCAGTCCCAGCACTGGGGCCGGTGGCAGGGCAGGTTCTCACTGCCAGAACCCGATCCCAGCCCTTCAGAAGGACTAGACCTCTGTGTCCCTTCAGTGGGAAGCCACCTTGGACGCATGCAGTCATTCAGGTGGACATGAGGCCACTCTTCTCGCCCTTGACCTTGAGGAACTCAGCCATGCTGGAGAAATACTTCTGGTTGGCCTCAGCCACCTTCTTCTCTGCCGCCTGTGGGTTCACAATCTCCAGGCCCTGGGCAGGTGAGGGAGACGATGATGGGTTAGGTGAGGAGAAGGCCCCCAGGCCCTTCCCCATGGTACTCAGGCTGTGGGTGGGCATGAGATGGTTTGCCTGTCCCTGGAGTTGCCCTGCCTTGGGAGATTCTGACTCCGTGGGTCTGGAGGGAGGGTAGGGAGGAACCAGGTCGCCTAGATTTGTATGAAGTTCTTCAGGGGGTGCTAAAAACAACCAGTGCTTGAGGACAGCCAATCCTGCCCAGTTTCTGCATGCGGAAACTGAGTCCCTGGGGGACATGGCTGGCCGGAGGTCCCAGCACAGATCACACCAACACCACTGACGATCACAGTGGCCAGCGATGGGAGCCAACACCTGGCTGGCACTTCCTAAATATTTTCAAAGAACAGAGCGAGCCCGTCTCTAAAAATAATAACAGGACCCAGTCATCGGGCTCTAATGGTGAGCCCAGTGCCAAGTGCTTCCTGTGCACTCTTTTCAGTCCTGAGCACCTCATGATGGAGGAGGGGAAGCTTGGAAAGGCACAGCCACCGGCCTCATCTTCTCAAAGAGGCCCTCCCTGGCTGCTCCAAAACGAGAGCCTCCCCTGTCCCACCTCCTGCCTTCCACCTCTCCCCTCCCTGGCATTTCCGCCTTCTACTACACTGGACATCTTACTGAGCTGTCCATGCCCGGCCACCCACTGGCTCCATGAAGCTAAGACTTGGCCGTCTCATTCATCGCCTCATCCCCAGAGCCGGGAACACCGATGGAACTCAGTAGGTGCTGCACAGACACCCGTTGAATGAGGAAATGAGCTCGCTGCTGTCTCGCCCCCATGGTGCAGGCTCGCCCTGCTCTGTGGATGGTAAACTGAGGCACCGACAATGCGGTGACTGCCATGCTCCACGCTGCTCACTGCTGACTGGCTGGGGCCTGGACCCACACGTGACATCCACGCCCACTTAGCCGGGAACTTTCTCGAATGGGGTCCTGAGGTTACCTTAACCGCCCTGGCCATTTTGAACTGGAGGGCCTGGAGGCTGAGCAGTGTGTAACCCGCTCACGGCCCCACAGAGAGGAACTGGGTGCCCTGAACACAGCTGTAGGCCTGGTTCTAAAGCGGTCCGTGCTCATGAGGACTGCTCGGCGCTGGCCCCTCGTCTCTGCCAACCTCTTCCTGTGTGCCAGGAGCTGTCTACGTCCTCTGCGTACCTTGTCACCACACCCTCCACAACAGTCCCGTGAGGGGACTCATCCTGGCCTGCTTCACGGGCAGAGGGCAAGGGGCCTTGCTGAGGTCTCGGGCTGGGGACAGAGCCGGCCCAGGGGAGTACCTGGAGTGGGGTGAAGGCCACGCTGGAGGCCGTGCCCGAGGAGCGGTCGCGGATGGTGGACTTCCCGCCGTACACGACACTCTGCTTCTGCAGGGTCCGCTGTGGGGAGGACAAGGAGGCTGCGATCTGGACTCCCCCCACCTTGTGTCCCTCGGTCCCCAGCCCCACCTGGGTCTGGCCCATACCTGCAGCGTCTTGGAGATCCTGGCCTTGGTGGCCTCGTTTACCTGCGTCTGCCGCACGCGCCCACTGCCCGACTTGCCCAGGTGGCCCAGGCTGAATCCCAGATCCTCCTGGTAGGCGTCCTCCTCGATCTAGGGGGAAGGGGAAGCGCCCTGCAGTTCAGCAACCAGGCCCTGCCCTCCAGCCACCGAGGCACCCCCTCCAGCAGCCGGAAGCCCAGCGGTCACCAGCCAGCTGGTCCCATGGGCACCTGCTCAGGTACCCACTCGGCCTGGCTGAGGCCTGGGGGCCCCCACAAGCGGGGGATGCTGGGGAGCCTGACAGGGGCCCGGTCCGAGCATTGCTCTGTGAGCTCAGAGTTGAGAGGCCATTCCTTCCTTAGTCGTGTGGGTTGGGGGGTGTCAGGAACCAGAACAGGTTTCATAGGTTGAGGTGGCCTCTGAGTTGGGTCTTGCAGGACCAAGGGGATGATGCTGGGGTAACAGAGGAGACTGGCGGGGCCCAGGGACGGGGCGGCAGTGCAGCAGGGCACCGCGGAGCGTCTGGGCAGGGAGGAACCGGCGAAGGAGCCTGGGGCGATGGGAAGCTGCAGGGGCTCTAAGCGCCGGAGACACAGGCTCCGAGGGTTACAAGGGTCACTTTGGGGCTGAATGGATGGAAATGAGAGTAGAGGCCGGGGGACGAGGGAGGAGGCTGGGACAGCGCCCTAGACATGAGCCAGGGCCACAGGACGAGAGGAGGGACGGCAGCAGGAGGCAGAGGGCAGTGGCGGCTGGCTGCCTGTGGGGGTGAGGAGGGCGCTGGGGGAGTCTGACCTCTCCGAAGCTCATACGGTTGGCCTGCTTCCGGATCTCTGTCAGCCCCAGCCGCTCCTTCATCTTGCGGTACCTGGGGACGGGTGGGCGGGCGGTGCCAGGGAGTCAGCTGGGAGGAGGACGCCGGCCTCTCCCCTCCATGACCCCCATGCCTACTGGACCCCCAGGGCCCCTCACCTGCGGCCGCCTCGCTTCTTCCGCTGCCCATCCAGGGGCGCAGGCAGCGGCTTCACCTGCTTCACAGGCGGCGGCTCCTGCCACTTGTCGAATTTGCGCTCGATCTCATCCTTCAGTTCGTAGCCCACCTAGGGAGGGCGAGGGGGAGGTCCTGCAGCTGCTCACGTGGACTACCCACCCCAGGCCTCCTCTGCCCGCCGTCCGCCTGTCCACCCGAGCGACTGCCCACCCCAGGCCTCCTCTGCCCGCCGTCCTGTCCACCCGAGCGACTGCCCACCCCAGGCCTCCTCTGCCCGCCGTCCGCCTGTCCACTCGAGCGACTGCCCATCCCAGGGCTCCGTCCTTGCTCTGGGGCTCTGGGTTTTCAGTTCCTTCTACAACCTGATGCCCCTCATCTCGCCTCAGACCTCTCCTCTGCGTTCTTTTTCTTTTTTTTTTTTTTTTTGAGACAGAGTCTCGCTCTGTCGCCCAGGCTGGAGTGCAGTGGCATGGTCTTGGCTCACTGCAACCTCCGCCTCCCGGGTTCGAGCGATTCTCCTGCCTCAGCCTCCCGAGTAGCTGGGATTACAGGCGCGCGCCACCACGCCCGGCTAATTTTTTGTATTTTTAGTAGAGACGGGGTTTCACCATGTTGGCCAGGCTGGTCTCTAACTCCTGACCTTGTGATCCATCCACCTTGGCCTCCCAAAGCACTGGGATTACAGGCGTGAGCCACCGCGCCCTGCCTTCCTCTGGGTTCTGTACCCTGTAAACAACTCTCGTTGACGTTGGGATGGTTAACAGGTCCTTCAAACGTAACAGGGCCAAGCAGAATTCCTGCTCCTCCTCCCAGCCTTCCACCGTCCGCCTTCCTTCTCCCCGTGTAAGCAAACGGCAGCGCCCAAGAGCCGGGCAGCCGACTCCACTGTTTCTCTCCCACACCACACGTCCCGGGGGCTCTTCCTTCAGAACCAATACCAAATTGGCCCCCTTCAGCCCCTCCACTGCAGCCCACGTTCTCCCCAGGATGCACAGCCTCCATGTTGCCTGCCCCTGGATTCCGCCAGGGCCTCCCCTCTCTCCTCCAGGGCTCGCTGCTCTCCAGCCTCAGGGCCTTTGCACCGATCATTCCCCCTGCTTGGAAGACTCTTCCCCCAAGTATCCACGTGCCTTGCTCCCTGGCTTCACTCAGGTCTGTGTTAAAACCTCACCTCCTCAGAGCCCGGGGTTCTCCCTGATATCCCAGTTAAACCCTCACCTCCTCAGGGCTCTAAGTCCTCCCTGACATCCCAGTTAAATCAGCACCTGATGTCGCCCCACCCCAACCCCCTTTCTTTCTCTTCTTGGTGTTGACTTAGCACTGCTAGACGCAGGACAGAGTTCACCTGTTGACTGTCTCTTTGACCCGGCCCCAACAAGAACGTCCACACCACGGGGCAGGGCTCCCGTCTGTGCCACTCACAGCTGCACCCCCACACCCAGACCAGGGGTGAGGTGGGGAGAGGGAAAGGAGAAGGGGACACGGAACACCTGAATGCTGTGCCAGGCTGGGTGCTAGGCAAACGACAGTTCACAAGACAGAAAACATGTCTCCTCTCCCGAGTACCTCTACCAAGGAAGACAGAAGGTGACGGAATAATGCCTTGAGTAACATCCTCTGTTGGAGCGGGGGCAGGTCCTGGTGTGGAAGGCAAATTACGCCCCCACCAACACACACACGCCCAAGGAGGTCCATGTTCCAATTCCCAGAATCTGTGAATGTCACTTCACAGGGCAACAGGGATGTGACGAGGTTAAGGATTTTAAGGACTGTGAGCTGGGAAGACCATCCGGGACCATCTGGGTAGGCTACCAGTATAGCCACAAGGGCCCTTAAAATAGAGGGGGGGACAAAAACAGAGGCCGAGATATGAAGACAGAAGCAGGGTTAGAGAGAGGGCTGAGGGTGCTATGTGGCTGGCTCCACAGACAGAGGGAGGGCCACGAGCTAAGGGGTGCCAGTGACCCCTAGAAGCTGGAAAAGACAAGGGAATGGATTATCCCTTGAATCCCCCAGAAGGAACGCTCCAGGCTGACACCCTGACTTCAGCCCAGTGAAACTCATTTTGGACTTCTGACCTACAGGACCACAGATAATAAACCTGCGCTGCTTTGTTTTGTTTTTTTTTTTTTTTTAGATGGTGTCTTGCTCTGTCACCCAGGCTGGAGTGCAATGATGCAATCTCAGTTCACTGCAACCTCTGTCTCCCAGGTTCAAGCGATTCTCCTGCCTCAGCCTCCTGAGTAACTGGGATTACAGGTGTGTGCCACCACACCGGGCTAATTTTGGTAGAGATGGGGTTTCACCATGTTGACCAGGCTGGTCTCAAACTCCTGACCTTGTGATCTGCCCACCATGGCCTCCCAAAGTGCTGGGATTACAGGCGTGAGCTACCGCACCCAGCCACACCTGCACTGTTTTAAGCCAGTAGGTTCATGCTACCTTCCAACAGCAGCCCTAGGAAACCCCACTGGGGAAGGGGGTTCCTGACCCCAGGGAGGGTGGGCAGAAACACCGCCTCCGCCTTGGTAGGACGGTGCCCGCTGGGGTGGGCTCCCTGCTGAGGGCTCTCCCAGCAGAGACACCCCAAGCCACAGGAAAAGACGCCCGGCCGCCCCTCACCTTTCCCTCCGTGCTCTCGTGGAAACTGTCCACACGGGCTGCCAGTGTGCACTTGGCGGCCACCAGCCGGGCCGCTTTCCGCCGAAGATCCTGGAGCAATGGAAAACGGGGGTGGAATCTGTATGAGACAGACAGACAGAGGTGACAGCAAAGCAACCGCGCGCACTCCTCCTCTGGCTCTACCCTGGGTCCCGGAAGGGGGCTTTCCACCCGTGGGCTCTAGAGGTGTGTGCTCTCAGCTCCCACTTCACAGGAAGAGGGGATGAGGGCAGGGCACACAGCCATGTCCCGGCTGGTAAGTGGCCATCAGGTAAGGATGACAGTAAGACACACTGACGACGAGGACAGTGACGACTGTGGAGACGCCGGGGGGAGTGCGCTCGGCCTGGATGCCAGCCCCGTGCTAAGCACGCCCCTCGGCTCATCTCATCAAACACTCAAATATCGGGCTGGTGCGATCATCGCACCCCCTTTTCAGATGTGGAAACCAAGGCTTCAAGTCATGTGGCCAGGGAGACAGCCAGCAGGCGATGGAGCCAGGCTTCCAATCCAAACTGCAAACAGAGCCCAGCTGTCAGCCACAGTGAAGCGATGGCCAGCCCTGGCCTCCCTTACGGGCCTGTGACGTGTACGGCCTGTGCCTGGGCCGATGTGAGATGGGCAAATGAAGAGGCAGAGGCCTGGGTGACAAGACACCAGGCTCCCTGGGGCAGGTTTAACCCATATGCCTAGGGCTGTGAGGCGGCGGTGATGGCAGGGGTGCAGGGAGGCAGCTGGAGCCCTGAGCCCCAGGCCCGCCAGTCCTGGGTTCTATCACCCGCTCTCCCTCCTTCCAGGAAGGGGCGACCTGCCAGCCTCCCTGGGTGTGTTCCAGTAGCAGTGCCTGACCTAAAGGGTCACAGAAAAGACCAAAAAAAAAAAAAAAAAAGCCCACACAGGGCTGGGGCGTGGGGCCAGGAAATGCCCACCCGGCCATCAGTGCTATTGTTCTCCCCATCCCTGGGGGAGGCCAGGCAGGGCACAGGGCCATGAGCCTGAGGTCACTCGCCACAGTTGGACAGAGCAGGGTCTGGACCCAGGCCTGTCTGTCCCAGAGCCTGTCTTGATGGTTTTTTTTTTTTTTTTGAGACAGAGTCTCACTCTGTCACCCAGGCTGGAGGGCAGTGGTATGATCTTAGCTCACTGCAACCTCCACCTCCTGGGTTCAAGCGATTCTCCTGCCTCAGCCTCCCAAGTAGCTGGGATTATAAGTGTGTGCCAACATACCCGGCTAGTTTTTTTGTATTTTTAGTAGAGATGGGGTTTCACCATGTTGGCCAGGCTGGTCTCGAACACCTGACCTCAGGTGATCTGCCCGCCTCGTCCTCCCAAAGTGCTGGGATGACAGGCGCGAGCCACCGTGCCCCGCCAGGCTGGCGGTCCTGTGTGTGTGCTGTCAGTTATCGATGCTGGGAGGGTGATGTGTCCTGACTGCAGGGAGAGGACCCGGGAAGCTCCAAGGTTGGTGACCTCTCCTGCCCCTCCTGTGTCTCTCTCCCGTGGCTGATGTTAATCTGTTATAAACTGTAGTCCCCAGCACAGCAGCCCTCAGTGGATTCAGTGAGCCTTTCTAGTGAATGGTCAAACCTGAGGGTGGTCTTTGGAGCAGCTGCACGCTAACCCTATGCTGCTTGTCGTGAGCTAGGCCGGACCTGTAAGTGTTTCATCTGCACTGAGCCCTCGTCAGGGGGCGCTGTGCTCCCACTTGATAGGGGAGGAGACTGAGGCACAGGGCGCTCATGCCTCTTGCCCACAGTCACCCGACTGGTGGGTGCTGGAGCTGGTCTGCTGCAGAGCCCTGGCTCTCACGTCCCATGCCACCCTGTTCCCAGCTCCTGAGTGCTACTGTCAGCTGGGCCAGATGGTGGGGTGGCTGCTCAGGCTGTCTGGGCATAGCGGAAGGCTCCCGGGGGCAGGGGAGGGGCTGTGACGCGGTGGGCTCACCGGGGGCAGGGACTGCACGATGTCACTGTGGTAGATATAGCCGGTGTGGGGCAGCACCGAGGTAGATGAGAATCCCGACAGCGTCTTGCGCTGGGCCCCGAGCAGCATGATGTTGCAGGCGGGCATCTTGGAGAGGTTGGTCAGGCCGCCGGCCACACCTGCGGTGGGAGGGAGGGAGGAAGGGAGCGGGGGTGGTCAGAAGCAAGCAGGGAGGTGGGGGTGCGTGAATCTGCCTGGGGGCTCGACGTGTGCTGGGCACCTTTACGTGAGGTTCTGGTTGGATTCCTCGGTGGCCCTGCCAGGTGGGCGACCTGGCCCATTCCGCGAGGGGCAGATGCAAAGGAGGCTCAGAGAGGGAGGGCAGCTGGCCTGGGGGTGCAGGGAGGAGGCCTCCAACAGGAAGCTGACCACCACGTTTGTGCTAAGCCACACGAACGGCGTTCCAGAGATGTCTGTGTTTTGGAACCATTTTCACCAAACCAGGAGCTCCCTGACAACAGCGCCTGGGTGTGGTTATCTCTGGCTTTCCGGCACAGGGGAGGGAGGAGGAGCTGTGGGTGAGTGTTTTTCCCACAGACAAGGCTTCGCTGTGTGCCAGGCTGGCTGACCTCTGTGATGTCCAGGGAGACAAGGTGCAGAGGCCCAGGTGCCAAAGCCCCCATTCTACGGAAAAGGATGCAGCTTCCCCGGGGTCACAGTTCAGCAGACCCCGCTCCATGGGACCCAGCCCAGGGCCTCACCCATGATCTTGGCGGCCGTGGATGCCCCGATAATGATGGACAGGTTGGGCGCGATGAAGGACATCCGGGACTCCACGTACTCGTAGATGCGGTGCTTGGAGGCGTTCAGCTCCAGCGCCATGTCGCAGGCCTCCTCCAGCCGCTCCAGCTCCTCCTCCGACAGCTGCTGCCTGCAGGGGCAGGTGGGCCCAGCCTCCTGGGGCTCCCGCCTGCCTGCTGTGCCCAGCCCCCACCCTCTCAGTTCTGTGTGCGTGTGTACGTGTGTGTGCGTGTGCACACCTGCGTGTGTAGCTCCAGCCTAATTCCCAGTCCCATTAGCCCAGGCCCGGCGCCCCCCTCGCGGTGGACATACCCCTGGGTGGTGGAGGCGGTGACGCTGACGACCATGATGGTGGCGTTGGTGAGGATCTGCTGCAGGTTCTCATTGTTCTTGCACTTGTCCAGGCTGTTGCCCAGCTCCTAGGGGTGAGCAGAGAAGACAGGGGAGGCTCGGGAACCTCTCTCGCTCAGCACCTCCTCGGGTCTCTTCTTGGGGACACTGGGACAGTCAGGGTCTCTGCAGGGGGGCCTCTCCTGCCTCCACTGCCCCAAGCATCCACACGGTTCCTGCCTCCACCGCCCCAAGCATCCACACCGTTCCTGCCTCCACCGCCCCAAGCATCCACACGGTTCCTGCCTCCACCGCCCCAAGCATCCACACGGTTCCTGCCTCCACCGCCCCAAGCATCCACACCGTTCCTGCCTCCACCGCCCCAAGCATCCACACCGTTCCTGCCTCCACCGCCCCAAGCATCCACACCGTTCCTGCCTCCACCGCCCCAAGCGTCCACACGGTTCCTGCCTCCACCGCCCCAAGCGTCCACACGGTTCCTGCCTCCACCGCCCCAAGCGTCCACACCGATCCTGCCTCCACCGCCCCAAGCGTCCACACGGTTCCTGCCTCCACCGCCTCACGCGTCCACACTGTCTGCCCTGCTTTCGCTGACCCAGAAACAGAGCCCGGGCAGAGCGGCGTCTGGAAAGACCGCGGCCTCACAAGCCTCTGGCCCGCGTCAAGTCGGAGCGCGAATCCGCGGCCTCGCTTCCCTGCAGGGGCTTCCCCACCGCCATCCTAATCCTTTCCTGGACACGCGTGGGGACCTCCTCCTCTCCCCGCCCTCACGCGCACCCGCCCCTCTTTTCCGAAACCCTTCCTTGGCTTTCTCCTGAGACCCAAAGGCTGGACATGATCCGACCTCTTCCCCGTCCCCTCCTTCCCCGCCTCACTTCCTCCCCGCTTGTTCCCTCTTCAGCTCTTCGCACTTAGATGTCTCTCTCCCCCAAATCTCCGCGTGCCTGCCCTGTGTCAACCTTCGGATGTCAACTCCAATGTCACCGGCTCCGACCACAGTGGGAGCAGCATGGGTCAGGCCAGCGGGGAAGCCCTCTCGGGAGACCGGGGTAGGAGGGGAGCCCTGAGAAAGTCCTGTCCAGGCTCCGTCCCTCCCACGCTGGGCAGAGCAGGCCACTGAGCCCTCGTCCACTCCTCTCCATCGTCTCCAGACCCCGAGGCCTCTGGGAGGCGGTCCGAGAGTGAGCCCCGCCTGCCCCTTCACACCAGCGGAAGCACCCCGCCTTCTCTGCTCTCACCTTGACCGTGCGGATGTAATCCAGCGCATTGGGGACCAAGGACTCCAGTTCAGGGAATCTCTTTGAGTACTTATCCCGGATGAACTTATGGATGATGTCTAGGGTAAACGGGACAGGCGGGTGTCGGGTGAGATGGGAGGTAGACTCTGCTGGTTGCCCCTAACACCCATGTCCCCTTCTTTAGTAACTGAAGCCCTGGCTTGTAGCCTGGCACACGGGCACCAGCATACAGACTCCATTTCTCAGCCGCCCTTACCGCTAGGTGTGACCAGG
Source organism: Hylobates moloch (assembly GCF_009828535.3). Taxonomy (NCBI): domain Eukaryota; kingdom Metazoa; phylum Chordata; class Mammalia; order Primates; family Hylobatidae; genus Hylobates; species Hylobates moloch. The sequence goes on along the minus strand of NW_026652287.1, from coordinate 101,239,996 downwards.
GGAATTAGTTCTGGTCTGTAAAATGTGAGCTGCAGTGACATGTTCTTAAAGAAAAGGAGCGCCTTGCTGGTGGGAATGCGGAGGTGATGGCTGGAGGTGGGGCAGTCACCTCGCACCGTGAGGCAAGTGGCCGACCAACGGGATGGAAAGAGCCGAGGCCCTACAGGCAGCCAAGCAGCCACACCATCCCCGAGTGCTCCTCAGACTCATGCGCGGGAGAACACACTTCCTTCTTATTTCAACCACTCTGTGACAGCAGGGGAACCTCGATCTGAGCTTGGGCTTAGGGGCAGGACCCTGGGAAAGGCCAGTGGGGAAGGGAGAGGGGGCGTGAGGGACGTCACACGGGGCTGTCTCCACCTGCCCCCCAGCACTCACTCAGCTCGTTTTCGATCTCCACGGTCAGGTTGTTGGCATCCACGATGACGCGGTATTCAGGCGCTGCCTCCACTGGTCCCATCACTGTGAGGACACGGAGGCATGGGTGTGAGTATCTAAATCCCCACCCCCTCTCGGGTCCCAGAGCTGGGGGAGATGGAGGATGAGGCTGGGAGGGGTCAGGAAGGAGGGGCTGAAGAGTAAACCAGGGACAGGCTGACATCTGCAGACATCCCTGAACTGGTGTTCCTGCCTTCAATCCCTCTCCCTCCCCACCAGTCTAGACTTGACCCCATCCACCCCAGAACCGACCGTGTGAAACCTCCTACGGCTCCCCACAGCCCCAAGGCTAATGACCAAGTCCTCAGACTGACATTCGAGGCCTCCCCAACTCCGGAAGCTCTGCAGGGACCAGTGCTGTGCCTGCGTTGGCTATACCCACACCCGAGTACCCAGGACAGCACCTGGCACACAGGGAGTTGCCCAGTTCCTATCTGCTGACTCAGCAACTCTGCAGTCTGGCCTCCCGCCCTTCCCACCCCATCCCCTCACCACATCCCATTTTATTCCACTGTAGCTATAAAGGAGTGATCACAGTGCCCCAGACACCCACTCCTCCTAGGCTTTTTTTTTTTTTTTTTAGAGACATAATTTCACTCTTGTTGGCCAGGCTAGAGTATAGTGGCATGATCTCAGCTCGCTGCAACCTCCACCTCCCGTGTTCAAGCGATTCTCCTGCCTCAGCCTCCTGAGTAGCTGGGATTACAGGCATGCACCACTACGCCCAGCTAATTTTTTTTTTTTTTGTATTTTTAGTACAAACAGGGTTTCACCATGTTGGGCAGGCTGGTCTCGAACTCCCGACCTCAGGTGATCCACCTGCCTTGACCACCCAAAGTGCTGGGATGACAGGCGTGAGCCACCATGCCAGACCCCTCCTGGCCTTTGCATGTGCTGTTCCCTCTCCCCAGAGCATCCCTTACCCCATGTGTTTCTGGAAAACGCTTCTTTGTGCTTTAGTAATAAGAGGCCAGGCACAGTGGCTCATACCTGTAATCCCAGCACTTTGGGAGGCTGAGGCAGGAGAACTGCTTGAGCCCAGGAGTTGGACAGCAACCTGGGCGACATAGGGAGACCCCATCTCTACACATAATTAAAAAAATTAGCCAGGCATGGTGGTGTACACCTGTGGTCCCAGCTGCCTGGGAGGCTGAGCCCAGAAGGTCAAGGCTGCAGTGAGCTGGGATCGTGCCACTGCATTATGGCCTGGGTGACAGAGTGAGACCCTGTCTCAAAAAACAAACAAACAAAAAGATGTTGTGTTTAAAAGTCATGCAAATACTAACTGCCTGATGTCACAGCCAGTAGAAGGCAGAGCTCAGATAGGACCCCAGGCAGGGTGGCTTCAGAGTCTGTGTTCCTAACCCTGATGCTCAAATGGCTCTTTAAGTCCTTAAGACTCAGGCAGCGACTCAGAATCCTTCCCTCCCTTTCTGGAAGGATCAGACGCCTCTTCTGTGTACCCGCAGCACTTGTGCACCTCCAGTAAACAGGGACTGCCACGAGCTTGTGAGATGTTTCACGTCTACCTCCACAACCAGACACCGGGTGTGATGGGGTCTGACTCCATCCCTGAGCCTGGCCTAACATCAGGAAATGTCACTTTCTGTGTCCCATAACCCTCTGGAGGGAGAAATTCCTCGGCCTGGCATCTAGAACTCTGCAGGATTCTCTCTCCGGATGTCTGAGACCCCGGGCCTGCCGCTGTCTTTCCCTGGGCCCCCTTCTCCCTTTCTTTGCTTGGCGCATGGATTCATGCTCTACAGTCCAATTCAGCTATCGATTCTTCCCTGACACCTGGGGCAGGGTCAGCCAGTCCCTCCTGTGGCTCCGGTGTCCCCAGCTTGGTACCACCCGCCGATAGCTGTCTGGAGCCTGGCCTGCCTCTTCCACTAGACCTTGAGCACTTTGAGAGCAAAGACCTGGGCGATTCAACTGGGTGCCCAGGTAAACGTTAAAGCAAGCAGTGAGTCTCCTGAAACACTGCCCTCTCACTACACTTCTTTGCCCAGAAACCTCCCATGGCTTCCTGTTGTCTACAAATTCCAGTCAAGAAGAATGGGAAGGCTGGGCATAGTGGCTCATGCCTGTAATCCCAGCACTTTGGGAGGCCGAGGTGGGTAGATTACTTGAGGTCAGGAGTTCGAGACTAGCCTGGTCAACATGGTGAAACCCCGTCTCTACTAAAAAATACAAAATAGCCAGGCATGGTGTTGCATACCTGTAATCCCAGGTACACATAAGGCTGAGGGAGGAGAATCGCTTGAACCCGGGAGGCAGAGGTTGCAATGAGCCAAGATCACATCACTGCACTCCAGCCTGGGCAACAGAGGGAGACTCCATCTCAAGGGAAAAAAAAAAAAAGAATAGGAGTGGTAACAGGACTGCCCTCTTAAGGGTGAGTCAGCACTCATGAGAGAAGCTACTGTTCTCTCAATTGGGGCATGAGAGAAGGTTTTAGGTGATTCTTTTTTTTTTTTTTTTTTTTTTTTAGACGGGGTCTCGCTCTGTCGCCCAGGCTGCAGTGCAGTGGCGCGATCTCGGCTCACTGCAAGCTCCGCCTCCCGGGTTCACACCATTCTCCTGCCTCAGCCTCCCGAACAGCTGGGACTACAGGCGCCCGCCACCACGCCCGGCTAATTTTTTGTATTTTTAGTAGAGATGGGGTTTCACTGTGTTAGCCAGGATGGTCTCGATCTCCTGAGCTCGTGATCCACCTGCCTCAGCCTCCCAAAGTGCTGGGATTAGAGGCATGAGCCACCGCACCCGGCCTTAGGTGGTTCTTTAGCAAATAATAGGATAAGTGGCTTATAGATGTGGAAAAAAGCCTGTAACCGGTCACGTGAATCACTGAAGTCTGGGAAACCTCAAGCTGAGTGCTATCATGATCAGTAAGCTCAGCACACAGGAAGGACTTCAGAAGCATGAGCTTGGGCCGGGCGCGGTGGCTCACGCTTGTAATCCCAGCACTTTGGGAGGCCGAGGTGGGCGGATCACGAGGTCAGGAGATCGAGACCACGGTGAAACCCCGTCTCTACTAAAAATACAAAAAAATTAGCCGGGCGTGGTGGCGGGTGCCTGTAGTCCCAGCTACTCGGAGAGGCTGAGGCAGGAGAATGGCGTGAACCCGGGAGGCGGAGCTTGCAGTGAGCCGAGACTGCGCCACTGCACTCCAGCCTGGGCGACAGAGCGAGACTCCGTCTCAAAAAAAAAAAAAAAAAAAAAAAAAAAGAAGCATGAGCTTTACAATGCAATATATATTTAGTGGAAAAGGGAACGGGTTGGGGAGAAACAAAAAAAAAAAAAGAAGGCTCTGGAAAAGGCTGAGAGGGAGATATACCCAGCCACAAGCAGCCAGGGAGCCAGGGGGCCTGGCAGGAGAGACAGGAGATGGGGAGGGGCACAGAGTGGGAGGAAGCACCTTCTGAAGCTTTGGCTTGCTTGCTGATATACTCCTCAATCTTCATCATAATCTCAGCAAACTGCAGGAAAGGAGGGCAGAGTCAGAATCCAGGACTCTTCAAAAAGAGGCCTGTATCACCCCCTTCTGGGAGATTCTGTCTAGAGCCCCCTGCTAGGAACGCCTCGTGTCCTCTTACCATCTTACTGTCCCATAGCTTGGCGATGGTCTTGACCGAATCCCCGGAAAGATCCAGCTGTGTCTCCTCCTGCACATCCTCGATCGCTGGCTCCTCTTCTTCCTCCCCATAGCTTCCTCCTTCCTCCTCTTCTGCTGCCTCTTCGAGATCAGCTAAGAGCTCATCTGCCAGAGACATCCCGAGGCCTGGGGAGGGAGAGCAGGGTTCCCTAAAAACTTGCCCCAACAAAGTCCCTCCTTATTACTGAGTGATGATTCTCCCCCGGAAGACCCTGGTCCTTCTTTATCAACCCCACCCGTACGCAGGCTCCACGACAACAGGTGCTTTAGTTTGTTTTGTTCACTGGCGAGTCTCCAGCTCCGACCTGTGCAAGACACAGCACACCCCTATGACCACCACCTTGCTAAGACTTACTGGAACCAAGTGGCATAGATTCCAAATGCATTTGCAAACTTTCTTATTCCTTTCTTTCCTTTAGCCTTCAAAACACACTTCGAAATTCTTTGTTTCCCTCCCTTCCCACTAGACACTGTCTTGCGCTGCTGGCTTATCTATGTGCTTACTTAGAAGTTCCAGGGGCTAATCTTTATTTATTTATTTTTTAAAGATGGAGTCTGGCTCTGACACCCAGGTTGGAGTGCAGTGGCACAGTCTTGGCTCACTTGCAACCTCCACCTCCTGGGTTCAAGCGATTCTCCTGCCTCAGCCTCCTGAGTAGCTGGGACTACAGGCACCTGCCACCATGCCCAGCTAATTTTTTGCATTTTTTTTTTTTTTTTTGTAGAGTCAAGGTTTCACCATGTAAGCCAGGCTGGTCTTGAACTCTTGACCTCAAGTGAGCGACCCACCTTGGCCTCCCAAACTGTTGGGATTACAGGCATGAACCACAGCGCCTCGCCACGGGGGCTAATCTTGAAACAAACTAGGTATGGAAACCCAGCTGCAAAACTCCAGAGATTACCTCAAGGTGATCAATCTACAACCTGGCCATTGTTGACATGACACCAGCCCATGCTCCAGGTGGCCCATGGCTCAGGACAGCCTTCGGAGCAAGAGACACATACCTCATACCCAGCACCACTCCTGTAGGCCTCCCATTCAAAGTTCCCCTTTTTAAGCCCCTCTCCCCACCCTAAAGTTTGAAATGGTCTTTTAAAGACATTAGCTTGGCCATTTCTCAACTGCAAGCATTTGATCAATAAAGCTTCTTTACTTTCACCACCTCCCACTTCCTCTGCCTCTGAGTAGCAGAAACTTGAGTTGGTTACATTATCAATTTCTTCCCACCTCCAGGTCTTTGTATAAGGAGTCCCTTGTAACTAAAGTGGCTCTTTCCTTCACTTTGTTTTTTCTTTTCTTTCCACCTCCCTGACCCACACGCCCCACTCTAGACTACAGGAGGTTGCTTTGTGATACGTGTCCTGCACGCTCTGCCTGTCTACAGTAAGGCACTTCACACATTTGTGATTAATGAAGTAATTATTTGATAAAGCCTGTCAGGCATCAACCAAAGCTCTAAGAGGGCAGGGAACAATTTTTGCTCCTTCCACATTCCCAGGGCCACACCATGGTAGGCGCATAGTAAGACTTTTGGGTAAACAAGCTGTAAAAGGCCAGGCGCGGTGGCTCATGCCTGTAATCCCAGCACTTTGGGAGGCCCAGGCGGGTGGATCACCTGAGGTCAGGGGTTCGAGACCAGCCTGGCCAACATGGTGAAACTCTGTCTCTACTAAAAATACAAAAAATTAGCTGGGTGTGGTGGTGCGCGCCTGTAATCCCAGCTACTCGGGAGGCTGAGGCAGGAGAATCGCTTGAACCTGGGAGGAGGAGGTTGCAGTGAACCGAGATCGCACCACTGCACTCCAGCCTGGGCAACAAGAGCGAAATTTCGTCTCAGACAAAACAAACAAACAAACAAACAACTGGCCAGGCGCGGTGGGTCACGCCTGTAATCACAGCACTTTGGGAGGCCGAGGCGGGCGGATCACGAGATCAGGAATTCGAGACCAGCCTGACCAACATGAGGAAACCACGTATCTACTAAAAATACAAAAATTAGCCAGGGGTGGTGGCGGGCGCCTGTAATCCCAGCTACTCTGGAGGCTGAGGCAGGAGAATCGTTTGAACCCGGGAGACGGAGGTTGCAATGAGCCGAGATCGCGCCACTGCTCTCCAACCTGGGCAACAGACCGAGACTCCGTCTCAAAACAAACAAACAACAAAAAAACAAAAACCAAGCTGTAAAGGCCCGCCTTTTTCCTCACACGCTTCTTCTCCCAGACCCAGGAGCCCGGCCTCCCGCTCCCCTCTTGTCTCGATCACACTCACCTCTCCTCTCCGCGCACCACTATTTCTAGGAAATAAGCTTTCCCAGAGCGCTCGTCGCTCACCGATGACGTCTCACTCTCGCGCCGTTATAGAGGCAAAGCTACTTTCTGATTGGTCCCCGCTCGCGATGTTCCTGGCCGCATTTGAAACAACAACTTTATTAGCACCTGGCACTAGGCGGAGAGAGGCGGTAAGCCGCGAGGAGGAAAGGGACTCACGGCCCGCTATGGACCGATCCTGCTAAGCGGAGAATCGCTGTGGCCAGACGACGGGGCGTCGAGACAAGAAGAAAGACGTTGGCAACTCAGAGGACTGGTTGCGGCGTTAGACAAGAAAGCAAGGCCTTTAAGCAGGGATTCGGGGTGGACGTGGGGGTGGGCCGAAGCGAAGCCGGAAACAGGGAACTACAACTCCCACAAGGCCTAGGGCCACGTCCCGCTGTCCTCGGCTGCTGACCCTGATGGGACAAGTAGTTTTGCGAACGGCTTAACCTACAGATTGAAGAGGTTAGAAGCTCTGAGGCCCGGGGCTTCCGGAGGTCGCGGAGATGGAATTGGAGCAGAGAGAAGGGTATGTGGCTGAGCCCTTGTGAAAAAGTGCGAATCCCAGAAAACAGTGCAGCTGCATTGTATGCAACCATATGAGCTTTTACGCTGAGGTCTGATGGGGGTTGTAGTTCATGCAACTGCTTTACCTTAGAACCCTTTTATGGACTGGGGTCTGGACTGGGACCTTAGATGCAACTGCTTTACCTTAGAACCCTTTTATGGACTGGGGTCATCCTGAGGGAGGAGAAGGTTAGGGGTTTGGACTGCTGGATCTGAGAGACGAGGAGGTTGGAAGCCAGGACTCTTGCGTCTGGTTGAGGGTTGGGGCTTGGACTCCCTGGGTCCTTGGAGAGACAAAGTCTAGAGGTCTGGACTCTTGCATCCTGGGAGGAGGGGGTCAGGGCTTGAACCTTGTGGGTGCTGCGAAAGCGGGGTTGCGGACTTGGACTCCTGGGTCTGAGGGAGGAGGGCTGGGGGCTGGATTCTACGGTCTGAGGGAGGAGGGGCTGGGGGCCTGGATTCTAGGATCTCAGGGAAGAGGGGCTGGGGGCCTGGACTCCCAGGTCTGAGGGAAAAGGGGTTGGGGTCTGGGCTCCTGGTTCAGTGGGAGAAGGGGCTGGGGGTCCAGGATCCAGGGCCCCTGAGCCTTTCCCTGCCCCTCAGGACCATGGCAGCCGTGGGCTTTGAGGAGTTCTCAGCGCCGCCAGGCTCAGAGTTGGCGTTGCCTCCCCTATTTGGTGGCCACATCCTGGAGAGCGAGCTGGAGACGGAAGTGGAGTTTGTGTCAGGTGGTCTGGGCGGCTCAGGGCTCCGGGAGCGAGATGAAGAGGAAGAGGCAGCCCGGGGTCGGCGGCGGCGCCAGCGGGAATTAAATCGCAGAAAGTACCAGGCACTAGGTCGGCGCTGCCGGGAGATCGAGCAGGTAGGTGAGTGCGGATCCCCCTGTTTTGGGGTCCCCTGGCCTAAACTGCCGCCCCCCCGCAATCTCTGCCTTTCCACATGCCCAGCCTTTTTTTGGCTTGCTGAAGGAATCTTCCGCTTATATATTCAGTCATTTAGCATGCATTATGTGTCTGGCCCTGTGCTGGGCCCCGGGAAGGGCCATCTCCCGTGGAGCTTCCCTGACAACGCAGATGGGTTCTCTGATGTCTCCCGGGGGCCCCTCAACGCGTGGCACCGCTCACAGGTGAAAGCCCAGGCTCTTCACATCTCCCATACCCCTGCCAGGATTCACTCCTCTCGACTCATTCATTCTGCCTCTTGAATGTCTCTGGACCCTTCTCCTCCCCTCCATCCCTACGGCTGCCACTGCAAACTCCAACTTTCTGGGCTGAATGACTGCAATAGCCTCCTTGCTGAGAATGAGGATGGGCTGGGCGTGGTGGCTCATGCCTGTAATCCCAGCACTGTGGGAGGCTTAGGCAGGCGGATCACCTGAGGTTAGGAGTTCAAGACCAGCCTGGCCAACATGGTGAAACCCCGTCTCTACTAAAATACAAAAAAATTAGCCAGGTGTGGTGGTGCACGCCTGTAGTCCCAGCTATTTGGGAGGCTGAGGCATGAGAATTGCTTGAACCCGGGAGGTGGAGGTTGCAGTGAGCCAAGATCATGCTGCTGTACTCTAGCCTGGGTGACAGAGTGAGACTCCATCTCAAAATCAATGAATCAGTGAGGATGAGACGGCAGGCAGGGCTCAGATCTTGGCAGGCAAGGAACACCAGGACAAGAAGTCTGGATATTTTTTTTTTCCTTGAGAGTGAAGGAGCCACTGAAGGGTTTCAAACGGGGGAGGGACAGCATCAGGTCTGGATGCCTGAAACTCGGAAGACAGTTGTATTAGTTTGCTCGGACTCCCAGAACGTATCACAAACAGGGTGCCTCAAGCACAGAAATTCCTGTCTGACGGTTCTGGAGGCTAGACGTCCCAGGCAAGGTGTCGGCAGGATTGCGAGAATCTTCCAGGCCTCTCCCCTGCCTTCTGGAGGTTTCTGGCAGTCATTGGCACGTAGAAACATCACCCTGATCTCCGCCTTCATCTTCACATTGCTGCTCCCTCTGTGTGTGTGTCTGTGTCCCAATTTCCCCTTTTTATAAGGACTCCAGTCATACTGGATTAGGGCCCACCCACTGGCTTCATTTGAACTTGATTACTTTTGTAACGACACTGTCTCCATATAAGGTGATCCTGAGGTACTGGGGGTTAGAGCCTCAACATGCTCTTTTGGGGGAAATAATTGCACTCTTTTTTTTTGAGATGGAGTCTCGCTCTTGTCTCCCAGGCTGGAGTGCAATGGCACCATCTCAGCTCACTGTAACCTCCACCTCTTGGGTTCAAGTGATTCTCCTGACTCAGCCTCCCTAGTAGCTGGGATTACAGGCGCCTGCCACCACAAACCAGCTAATTTCTGTATTTTTAGTAGAAACAGGGTTTCACCATGTTGGCCAGGCTGGTCTCAAACTCCTGACCTCAGGTGATCCGACCGCCTCAGCCTCCCAAGGTGCTGGGATTACAGGCTTGAGCCACCACGCCTGGCCTTCAACTCTTTTTCTCTTTTTTGAGACAGGGTCTCACTTTGTCACCAAAGCTGGAGTGCAGTGGCGCAATCTCAGCTCACTGCAGCCTCGATCTCTCAGGTTCAAGCAGTCCTCCTACCTCAGCCCCTGAAATAGCTGGGACTACAGATGCACACCACCACACCTGGCTAATTTTTGTACTTTTTGTAGAGATGGGGTTTTGCCATGTTGCCCAGGCTGGTCTTGAACTCCTGACCTCAAGTGATCCACTCGCCTTGACCTCCCAAAATGCTAGGATTACAGGCATGAGCCACCGCATCTGGCCTCAATTCTTGATGACAGTGTTGGGGAGTTCTGTAAGGAGGAAGGCTAGAGGCCAGGGGCATATTCCAAACCCTGTTAACAGACACCAAGGCCCAAACGGACTCAACTGGAGCCTCTTCTGTTAATCCACCCCCAGGAATAGATTACTTCTATTTTACAAGTATAGAAAATCAAGGCTCAGAGAGGTTAAGTAATGCACCCAAGCTCAGAGCTCAGCAGTGGCAGATCTGAGATTTTTTTTTTTTTTTTGAGACAGGGTCTTGCTGTTGCCCAGGCTGGAGTGCAGTCGCATGACTGTGGCTCACTGCAGCTCCAACATCCTGGGCTCTACAATCTCAGCCTCCGACGGAGCTGGGACGACGGCCACCAAGCCCAGCTAATTTTGTTAGTTTTTGAGTGTTGGGGTCCCACTGTGTTGCCCAGGCTGGTGTTGAACTCCTGGCCTTGAGTGATCCTCCTGCCTTGTCCTCTCAAAGTGCTGGGATTATAGGCATGAGCCACTGTGCCAAGCCAGAGCGGCAACTTGAACTCAGGTCTTTTTTTTTTTTTTAGATGGAGTTTCGCTCTTGTTGTCCAGGCTGGAGTGCAATGCTGCAATCTCAGCTCACTGCAACCTCTGCCTGCTGGGTTCAAGCGATTCTCCTGCCTCAGCCTCCTGAGTAGCTGGGATTACAGGCGTGCGCCACCACACCTGGCTAATTTTGTATTTTTAGTGGAGACAGGGTTTCACCATGTTAGGCAGGCTGGTCTCCAACTCCTGACCTCGGGTGATCTGCTCACCTTGGCCTCTGAAAGTGCTGGGATTACAAGGGTGAGCCACCGTGCCTGGCACTTTTTTTTTTTTTTTTGAGACAGAGTCTCACTCTGTCACCCAGGCTGGAGTGCAGTGGGGTGATCTCAACTCACTTCACCCCTCCACCTCCCGGGTTGTTGCGACTATCCTGCAGGCGCCTGCCACCACGCCCAGCTAATTTCTTGTACTTTTAGTAGAGATGGGGTTTCATCATGTTGGCCAGGCTGGTCTTGAACTCCTGACCTCAGGGGATCTACTCGCCTCAGCCTCCCAAAGTGCTGGGATTACAGGTGTGAGCCACCGCGCCTGGCCTGGTGTGTTTCGACTTAATGGGAGGTTCAGGCTCTCTGAGCAGGTAACAGTTGACCTGACTTGGAGTGGGGAGTGAGTTGTGAGGATGGCTGGGGAGAAGGTCCAGGGAGAGGAACAGCATGCGGAAGGCCCCCACTGGAGGGCACTCAGGACTGTGGCATGGTGAGAGGGGAGCCGGAGGGATGGGAAGGTGGAAGGACCTCAGGCCACGGGATGGTCTTTGGCCAATCTCCCCAGAGGTTAGTGCGTGCCCCATTAAACATCCGTTAAACAAATGAACGGGAGTCGTGGGATCTAGCTGATGGGAGTTCCCACCCCACAGGTGAACGAGCGGGTCCTGAACAGGCTCCATCAGGTGCAGAGGATAACTCGGAGGCTGCAGCAGGAACGGAGGTAACCCCTTCTCCGTCCCCTCTGGGCCCGTGAGCCTCAGCTCCCAAACGCAACCAGCCCCTGTCTCTCCCACTCCCACATCCACCCAACCCTCACAAGCCACAAGGAGAAGCTGGAGATGAGGGCCGGGGGCTGAGGCAAACGAGGAGGAAGAGTGGGATTCGGTCTTGGAGGAGAGGGCTGAGCGCTGGGGCTGAGGGAGGGCGGGGTGGAGGGGGCTGAGCGCTGGGGCTGAGGGTGGAGGGGGCTGAGCGCTGGGGCTGAGGGAGGGCGGGGTGGAGAGGGCTGAGCCCTGGGACTGAGGGAGGGCCGGGTGGAGGGGCCTCCTCCCCCTGAAGGGAGGGAACAACAGGATGGAAGGCACATGAACACAGACCTGGCTGCAAGTTTTTTTTTTTTTTTTTTTTTTTGCGGTGTGACTCTAAGCAAGCAGTGTCCCTTCTCTGAGCTGTTTCCTATCAACTAAGGGCAGCACCAATATCATGAGGCTGCGGCGGGGTTAAGCCGAAGCTTGCAGGTGGTGAGCTGAGCTCAGAGCTTCCCACTGTGCGTCTCCACAGAACCTGCCCAGGTGGCTGCTGCCCCTGCCACTCACAGTGTCCCCGTCCCAGCAAAATTGGAGCAAGCTTTGTAGGAATGGCTCCACGTTGCTGAGTCAACCACAGTTCTCATCTCGGTCCTCGGCTCAGTGGCCCAGGGCTACGTGCTCTTCCCTGGAGCCCATTCTTGCCATCCTGGGCACCCAGCAGCCTGGGGTCTCCTGCCTTTCCGGCTGTTCCTTCTTGGCCGCCTTTGCTAGTTCATCCTCCCCTCCGCAAAGCTGAAACCTGCGCCTCCCAGGGTTCCTCTGTCCGCACCTGTGCTGTCCAGCACGGTAGCTGCCGGCCACGGGTGAGATTTTCACTTAAGTTGAAATAGGCCGGGCGCAGTGGCTCACGCCTGTAATCCCAGCACTTTGGGAGGCCGAGGCAGGCGGATCACGAGGTCAGGAGATCGAGACTATCCTGGCGAACATGGTGAAACTCTGTCTCTACTAAAAATACAAAAAAGCCGGGCGTGGTGGCGGGCGCCTGTAGTCCCAGCTACTCGGGAGGCTGAGGCAGGAGAATCGCTGGAATCAGGGAGGTGGAGGTTGTGGTGAGCCGAGATCACGCCACTGCACTCCAGCCTGGGCAACAGAGTGAGATTCCGTCTCAAAACAACAACAAACCTGCCCAGGTGCTGGTGCACAGGAGGCATTCCACCAACTAGAACTTTAAGGAACTCTGGAGGCAGGGTCTGGGGAAAGAAGAGAAGGGGGTGTTTATAAGAGGTGAGGTCATTAGGAGGAGCGTTCTGTACTCCCCTCTCTTCAGTTATCAATAAAAAATTATAACTCACATATGAATGTTTACTAAGTGCTGACATCATGTTAAGTACAGAAATCGTCTGGTGTCACTACTTCAGTGTCACCACTGCAACATCCAGCCGAGGGTGTCATGTCGTTTGCAGAGCAGGAAACAGCCTCAGAATGGTCGCCTTGTCTTGCTCGAGGTCTCAAGGCTGGTCAAGGGCATGGCTCCCAGGCCTCCAGTGCCAGAGCTCAGGACCGTCTGGGTCCAGGCCAGCTTTGGCGCTGAGCGGAGTGGGAGCTGAGCTCTATCCTGTGGCCCTGTTCCCCAGCTGCTAGGAGATAAGTTATTCCATTGGTGGCTTCTGCCCCTGAGCAGGTTCCTCATGAGAGTGCTGGACTCCTATGGGGATGACTACCGGGCCAGCCACTTCACCATTGTGCTGGAGGTGAGTGTTGGGCCTCCAGGAGGGTAAGGAACTGGGAGCTCAGGAGCCACCCATCACCTACCTCCCCCTCCTCCCTGCCAGGATGAGGGCAGCCAGGGCACGGATGCCCCCACCCCAGGCAATGCTGAGAATGAGCCTCCAGAGAAAGAGGCACTGTCCCCGCCCAGAAGGACTCCTGCACCCCCAGAACCTGGCAGCCCAGCCCCCGGCGAGGGGCCCAGTGGGCGGAAGAGGCGGCGAGTGCCACGGGATGGACGCCGAGCAGGAAATGCGCTGACTCCAGAGCTGGCCCCGGTGCAGGTGAGGAAAGTGGGAACTCAAGGGGAGGGACTGGGGCTCCAGAGCTGGCACCAGTGCAGGTGAGGAGGGGAGGACTCAAGGGGAGAGGCCGGGGCCAGGGCTGGGGCTGAGTCAGGTTCAGGGCTCTTGGGTTTTGGTTCTGCACCCCGAGGGGCCCAGGGCTGGGGAAAGTTGGAGAAGGGAGGTGAACCAGGACGTGTTGGAGGCCTAGGATCAGGCAGGGAAGTAGTTGGAAAAAGTGGGGTAAAGGCTTGGGTAAAAAGGAGGCAAAGTTGGAAAGGGAAGGAGGAAGACCTGGAGAAGGAAAAATAGCTACAGAGGCTGGGAGTAGAGGAGAAGGAAGGATCAGAGAAGACGGAGTGGAAGGGAAGGCCCAGTGCGGGGAGGAAAGCTGGAAGAACATCTGGACCCAGGAACACTGGGGTTGCCTCTGAGGTGTAAGGAGGAAGGTGACTGGCCTGGGAAGACAAGAACTGCGAGGCTGGCCAGGTGCAGTGGCTCATGCCTGTAATCCCAACCTAGGTGGGAGGATCACTTGATGCCAGGAGTTTGAGACCTGCCTGAGCAACATACTGAGACCCCATCTCTACTAAAAAGAAAAAAACATGTTAGGCTTGGTTGGCATGTGCCTGTAGTCCCAGCTGCTTGGGAAGCTGAGGTGGGAGGATCACTTAAGCCTGGGAGGCAGAGGCTGCAGTGAACTATGATGGCACCACTGCACTCCAGCCGGGGCAACAGAGTGAGACCCTCTCTCTTTAAAAAGCAAAACAAAATGAAAACAAAAATGGTGAAGCTGATGGGATTTTCTAGATTCCCAGGCCTGTTAACACCTTGTTCCTTATCTCCTGCAGATTAAGGTTGAGGAAGACTTTGGCTTTGAAGCAGATGAGGCCCTGGATTCCAGTTGGGTTTCTCGGGGTCCAGACAAACTGCTGCCCTACCTGACCCTGGCCAGCCCAGCCTCTGACTGACCCATGCCCAGTAAACCGACCCCACACTCACCCCGGCCACCGTCTACTTGTTCCCACCTCTGATCACACACGCTCACGTTCTGGGGTTGGTTTTCACATTTTTATTGGGAGCCGTGGGAGGGGCCGCCTCTGTCAGTGGAGGTGCTCACAGTTTCTTCAGCCACTCCAGGCTGGGGCCCTGAGGGTCCTGGGGGTGGCTGGGCACGTCGGGCATGTTCCCATCATCGCGGACGGGCACTGTGGGACAGGAGGTGGGCCACTGAGACCAGCACGTCTCCAGGGCCCTGGAGGGAAGAGCTGGTCTGTTGCTTTATGTTCAGAGAGGGAAGGGGGACCCCAGGGGTGAGAGGGGAAGGGTCAGAGAATCAGTGATGCAGAAAGAGGCTGGAAATACAGAGACTGAGAGACATGGAAAACCAGAGAGAGAGCGAGCGAGAGATCCGACGCACGAGAGAGCGAGGGTCAAAAGAGATGGGAAACCTGAGAAGATGGAGACCAAGACACCACCACAGATGGGAACCCAGAGAGGGACAGAAATCTGGAAAAGTAATAGAAACTCGAAGCACAGGCCGGGCTCGGTGGCTCACGCCTGTAATCCCAGCACTTTGGGAGGCCGAGGCGAGTGGATCACAAGGTCAGGAGATCGAGAGCATCCTGGCTAACATGGTGAAACTCCGTCTCTACTAAAAATACAAAAAAATTAGCTGGTCGTGGTGGCGGGCGCCTGTAGTCCCAGCTACTTGGGAGGCTGAGGCAGGAGAATGGTGTGAACCCGGGAGGCGGAGCTTGCAGTGAGCTGAGATCACGCCACTGCACTCCAGCCTGGGCGACAGAGCAAAATTCTGTCTCAAAAAAAAAAACAAAAAAAACAAAACACAACTCAAAGCACAAACACAGAATAGTATACGAATTATATCTCAATTCTTAAAAAATGGAATGGGGGGTCCAGGCACCACTGCAGAATCTCTGATAACTGCTTAGGAAAGACCTGCCCATAACTGCCCTTACCCCAGCACAGGGAGGCTGGGCCTATGCCAGCGATCCCTGCCTGGCCCCCACTCACCTGGGTAGTTGTAGGGCGTGGCCCTGTTGATCATGCCGGAGTACTTGAAGTAGGGGCTCAATGGGGGCAGAATTACAGCTGTGGAGAGACACAGGGGTGAGGCCCAGGGGAAGGTGGCTCTGAGGAGAGGGGAAGAGAAGCTGAGCCTTGGCAAAGGGAAGATAAAGTGTGAAGGGGGAGGGCAGCAGGGAGGGCCAGCACCTCCAGGAGGATCCTTGGTACCTCGGGATCCCTACTTACAGACAGGAGGGTTTAAAACTCTTCTTTGGGGGGTTAAGTGGAGGTAGGGGTGGGAGCCTAACACTCACAGATAATGGGGCCTAGAGGAGGGAGCAGTGGGGTTGGTCATGGAATGAGTACGTTTAAGTGTAGGGGTCATCATGGAGCATCCTGGGAGTAGTGTCATGGGACCATTCCGGAGAAATCAAGACTGTTACAAATTTGGCCGGGCACAGTGGCTCACACCTGTAATCCCAGCACTTTGGGAGGCCAAGGTGGGTGCATCACACCTGAGGTCAGGAGTTCGCGACCAGCCTGGACAACATGATGAAACCCCATCTCTACTAAAGATACAAAAATTAGCCGGGCGTGGTGGCAGGAGCCTGTAATCCCAACTACTCAGGAGGCTGAGGCAGAAGAATCCCTTGAGCCTGGGAGGCAGAGGTTGCAGTGAGCCCAGATTGTGCCATTGCACTCCAGCCTGGGCAACAGAGAGAGACTCCGTCACAAAAAAAAAAAAAAAGACTGTTACAAACTGGAGGAGAAAGGGTCGCACAAACAACAGTCACCACAGTCCATCTAGGGTGGGAGCCAGGAGTCCTGGGGGATGGGGTACAGTTCATAAAAGGAATGTTCTAGGCCAGTGATATCTGACAGATGGTAAGAGCCAGGTATATAATTTTATATCTTCTAGTAGCCACAGTAAAAATAAAAGATACAGATGAAACAAAATTTTTTTTTTTTTTTTTTTTTTGAGACGGAGTCTCGCTCTGTTGCCCAGGCTGGAGTGCAGTGGCGCAATCTCGGCTCACTGCAAGCTCCGCCTCCCGGGTTCACGCCATTCTCCTGCCTCAGCCTCTCCGAGTAGCTGGGACTACAGGCGCCCGCCACCACGCCCGGCTAATTTTTTGTATTTTTGGTAGAGACGGGGTTTCACTGTGGTCTCGATCTCCCGACCTCGTGATCCGCCCGCCTCGGCCTCCCAAAGTGCTGGGATTACAAGCGTGAGCCACCGCGCCCGGCCAGATGAAACAAATTTTAAGAAACATACTTGGATGGACGAGGTGGCTCATGCCTATAATCCCAGGACTTTAGGAGGCCGAGACGGGTGGATCACCTGAGGTCAGGAGTTCGAGACCAGCCTGACCAATATGATGAAACTCCGTCTCTACTAAAAATACAAAAACTTAGCCAAGTGTAGTGGCATGCGCCTGTAATCCCAGCTACTACGGAGGCTGAGACAGGAGAATTGCTTGAACCCGGGAGGCGGAGGTTGCAGTGAGCCGAGATCAGGCCATTGTACTGCAGCCTGGACAAAAGCCAAACTCTGTCTCAAAAAAACAAAAACAAACCAAAAAAAAAAAACAAAAAAAAAAACATGGTACATCCAAAACATCAACATGTAATCAACAAAAGATTATTGGTAGTTTACACCCTCTGTTATATTAAGTTTTTAAAATCCAGTGTGTCTTATACCACCTCAATTCATACCAGCACCCCTTCAAGTGCTCACTGGCCAGGTGTGGCTGGTGGCTGCCACACTGAACAAGTGTTCAGAACCTTACCTAGTGCCTGGCTGGTGGACCAGCAGTACTGACAAGACCTGGGAACTCTTCAAAAATGCAGAATCCCATGCCCCACCCCAGACCTACAGAATCAGAACCTACAGTTTGGCCGGGTGCAATGGCTCACCCCTGTAATCCCAGCACTTTGGGAAGGTGGATCACTTGCGGTCAGGAGTTCAAGGCCAGCCTGGCCAACATGGTGAAACCTCGTCTCTACTAAAAATACGCGAATTAGCCGGGCGTGGTGGTGCGCGCCTGTAATCCCAGCTACTTGGGAGGCTGAGGCAGAAGAATGGTGTGAACCCGGAAGGCGGAGCTTGCAGTGAACCGAGACCGCGCCACTGCATTCCAGCCTGGGTGACAGCGAGATTCAGTCTCAAAAGCAAAAACAAAAAATTAGCTGGGCGCCTGTAATCCCAGTTACTCGGGAGGCTGAGGCAGGAGAATCCCTTGAACCCGGGAGGCCGAGGTTGCAGTGAGCCGGGATCGCGCCACGGCACTTCAGCCTGGGTGAGAGTGAGACTCCATCGCAAAAAAAAAAAAAAAAAAGCTGCATTTTAACAATCCCCGCCCTCATCCCTGCAGGAACTCCGGTGCTAATTAAAGTGTGAGTAGCGCAGTTCCAGGACAGAGGGCAGAGGTTTTCAATCCGCAAGGCACATTAGGATCACACAAGACACAGATTCATTCCCCAGCCTCACCTCCAACCAAGCCAACTCAATTCATAATGGGGGAGAGATGAAAGGGAGGAGGAGGATCTGGACTTTATTTATTTTTGGTGCTCAGGTGTTGCTAAGGCATAAGCAGGGTTGAGAACGTCTCATTTAGAGGGGTTAAGAGCGTATTGGGTAGGTGGAGAGGAATGCGGGGGGCGATGGTGGAGAGATTATAATGGGTATGGGGATAGATAAGGGGATGTCGTGGGGGTGCAGACACACTAGAGGGGACCCGAGGGCGGCGATAGGGCTTTAGGGGTACAAGATGGAGGGATGTAGGGGGACGGGGGTGGACGATGCAAGTTTGCGCCTAGAGCACTCACGCACCGAGGCCCCCGACGACGAAGGACACGACCAGCACTGGCTCCTTGTCCCAGGCATTCTTGAGGAAGGCGCCGACTCCTGAAGGGGTGGCGAGGAGCGTCACCCCTGCAAGTAGCTGCCCCCGGTGACCTCTAACCCTCTCGTGCCACCCCTGCCCTGGAGGAGCCCCCTCGTGACTTCTGCGTCCCCCTCCAGCACGGACCCCATCGCTTCCACCCCTGCCCTGACGCACCTCAGTCCCAGGACCGCCCGGAGGTTCCCGAAACTACCCGAGCCCCGCGCGCCACCGGCACCTGCACTTACTCGCAGCCATCTTGGTCTCGGCGGCGGCGACAGCGGCGAGGACGCGGAGCACTCTGGGAGTTGTGGTCCTTATGCGCGAGAAACCGCTCCCCGGGCTGCGCGTGCGCCCTGGAGCAGAAGTGGAGGAAAAAGCCAGGATGCGGAGCACTCTGGGAGTTGTGGTCCCTCTGTGCGAGGTTCCGCTTTCGGAGCCTGAGCGTGCGCACTTGCGCAGAACAAAGATGGAGCCGTGGAGGTAAAGGAAGTAGTGTTAGGACAAGCGTAAGCCTGACTTTGCGGACCTGCGTGGAACCTCCTTAGTCGCAGCCTAGAAGTCGCTCCGGAGTGACTAGTCCTCCTGCTGCGACCCACCTAAGGCAGAACAAAATAGTCCTCATTTTATAGTTTATGTATGAAAGCCCATTTTACAGACGAAGAAACTGAGCCTGGGAGAAGGTGAATGACTAACCTGTCCTTCGAGGTCTCAGCTCAACATCAGCTCGTCCTGGAAGCGCTAGGTCTCATCCCAGATGGGTTAGGAGCTTTCTGCGGGCCGAGTGCCCTGTTGCCGCCATTATAGCTCAGATCACTTAAGAAACTGACCTGGTCTGGGCCAGGAGCCGTGGCTCACGCCTGTAATCCCAGCACTTTGGGAGGCCGAGGCGGGCGGATCACAAGGTCAGGAGATCTAGACCATCCTGGCTAACATGGTGAAACCCTGTCTGTACTTAAAAATACAACACAAATTAGCCGGGAGTGGTGGTGGGCGACTGTAGTCCCAGCTACTGGGGAGGCTGAGACAGGAGAATGGCGTGAACCCGGAAGGCGGAGCTTGCAGTGAGCAGAGATCACACCACTGCACTCCAGCCTGGGCAACAGAGCGAGACTCCGTCTCAAAAAAAAAAAAAAAGAAAGAAAGAAACTGACCTGGTCTGGGTCTTTCAGTCGGACTATCTATCTATCTATCTTTCAATCACAGCAAGGGCCTGGCACATAATAGGTGCTAATTTTTATCTATCTGTCAATCAATCACAGCAAGAGTCTGGCACATATTAGGTTCTTATTTTTAAAACAAGACAGATATCTTTCTGTCTGTCTATCTATATTTAAAGACATGGTCTCACTCTATTACCCAGGCTAGAGTGCAGTGGCACAATTTATTTATTTATTTATTTTAGACAGGGTCTTGCTGTGTTGCCCAGGCTGCTCTTGAACTCTTGGGCTCAAGCGATCCTCCTGCCTCCACCTCCCGACTAGTATTTGTTTCTAGAGTTAAATGAATGAACACCACAGGTTATGACTGACACCCCTGCTAACTTTTTCCACAGTGCCATAGGGCTATGACACAGTCACCCACAGGCCCCCACCTCGATACTCACTTCCCTAAACGAGTATCTGGGTCTGGCTCTCTGATGTTGCCTCATTTCCTGGGAGGGAAGAGGGTGCGACCAAGCCCCGGCTCCAGCTCCAGCGGATAGCTGCCCACCATGGCCTTGATGCTGATCCTCCAGCTGCTGACCCTCTGTGAGCCGCCCCTTTTTTCTCCCTGGGTTCCTGGCTGGGGTTGGGGGCAGAAAGAGAGGAGGTGGAGACCCAGACACCCTGCAGGGGGACCAGGCAGCAGGTTTGGGGTTCTAGGTTCAAATAAAGAACAGGACTAGGGCCCAGACCCCTGGGTCCTAAAGCAAGAGAACACAGATTCCCGAAAGAGGAAGGAGGAAGGAAGTGGGGACAGGTCTCTCTGGCTCTTGAGGCAGGAAGAGGGCAGGAGACAGGGAGGACTCCTAGATTCTCATCTGGGAGGGGGATGGAAGCCAGGATTCCTGATTCCCCGGGAAAAGGGGGCTGGGAACAGGGCTCTTAGCTCCTGAGAGAAGAGGGAAATGGGGACCCAGATTCCTGAACCCGAGGGAGGGATAAGATTCTCGTTTCCCAGAGGAGAGAGGAGCTGGGGACTCAGATTCCTGGGCTACCAATGAGATGGGGCTGGCCACAAAGGGCTTTGAAAGGAACTCGCTGTCGGGCACAGCAGCTCACGCCTGTAATCCCAGCACTTTGGGAGGCCGAGGCGGGCGGATTACCTGAGGACAGGAGTTCAAGATCAGCCTGACCAACATGACGAAACCCCATCTCTACTAAAAATACAAAGATTAGCCCGGTGTGGTGGCGGGCACTTGTAATCCCAGCTATGAGGGAGGCTAAGGCAAGAGAATCACTTGAACCTGGGAGGCAGAGGTTGCAGTGAGCTGAGATCACACCACTACATGCCAGCCTGGGCGACAGAGTGAGACTCTGTCTCAGACAAAAAAAAAAAAAAAAGGAACTAGTCCCTCAACCTTCTACAGGGCCTCTGTGTCACACAGACATCACTCCGTCTGGTGAGTAGCCACCCCATCCACTCTCCTTTATGTTGCTGACACCCCTTTTCCAACTACTCAGATTTTATTTTGGTGCCCAATACCATCCCAGATATCCTTATTTTCCTCCCTCCCTCCATTCCTTCCTTCCTTCTCTTCTCATTCCCCTTAGTGGCCATTATAGGTGAGTACTGAAGACCAGGAACTTCTGAGGCAGAGGCCTAAGCTAGGGCCTCTGTTTTACCATCGTATTCATTGATATGACCATATGACCTTGAACAAGCCACAGCTTGCTAAGACTTCATTTCCTTCTCTGTAAAATGGGCCGCTGTGAGATTTCATCAAATCACACGTGCAAAACCCTGAGCCTGGCACAGTACAGGGCTTAAGAAATAGGATCTTGGGCCGGGCGCAATGGCCAACGTCTGTAATCCCAGCACTTTGGGAGGCAGAGGCGGGCAGATCACAAGGTCAGATGGAGACCATCCTGGAACGTGGTGAAACCCCGTCTCTACTAAAAAATAAAATAAAATAAAATAAAATTAGCCAGGTGTGGTGGGACGCACCTGTAATCCCAGCTACTCAGGAGGCTGAAGCAAGAGAATCGCTTGAACCCAGGAGGCAGAGGTTGCAGTAAGCTGAGATTGTGCCACTGCACTGCAGCCTGGGTGACAGTGCAAGACTCCACCTCAAAAACAAACAAACAAAAACTCTCTTGGAGATATTTCAGTGTCACTATGTCATTATAGCTATCTCTACCTATTTTATTTATTGATTTATTTAGAGACCAGCCTCTGTCGCCCAGGCCAGAGTGCAGTGGTGCAATCTTGGCTCACTGCAACCACCTCCTGGGTTCAAGGGATTCTCCTGCCTCAGCCTCCCGAGTAGCTGGGACTACAGGCACACACCACAATGCCTGGATAATTTTTTTATTTTTAGTAGAGACAGGGTTTCACCATGTTGGTCAGGCTGGTCTGGAACTCCTGACCTCAGGTGATCCCTCTGCCTCAGCCTCCCAAAGTGTTGGGATTACAAACATGAGCCGCCTCACCTGACCCTTATTTTTATTCATTTTTAGAGACGGGGTCTCATTCTGTCACCCGGGCTGGAGTACAGTGGCTCTATAATAGCTCACTGCAGCTTCAAACTCCTAGGCTCAGACAATCCTCCAGCGTCAGCCTCCCAAAGTGCATGCCACCATGGAGTTCTCACTCTGTTGCCCAGGCTGGAGTGCAGTGGCATGATCTCAGCTAACTGCAGCCTCTGACTCTAGGGTTCAAGTGATTCTCCTACTCAGCCTCCCAAACAGCTGGAACTACAGGCTAGCACTACCACGCCTGGCTAATTTTTCTGTTTTTAGTAGAGATGGGATTTTACCATGTTGGTCAGGCTGGTATTGCACTCCTGACCTCAGGTGATGCACCCACCTTGGCCTCCCAAAGTGCTGGGATTACAGCTGTGAGCCACCGGACCCAGCGGCCTTCCTGTACTCTTAATTTGTGTGATTTGTGAATAAGTGATATCTGCCAGTACTGTCATTTGTCCTCTAGTTTTGTCTTTTAGCATACACAACTTAAGAAATTTGAAGTGGTCAAATTAATTAATCTTCCATACAACTTTTTATTTTATATTTTAAGAAGCCTTCCTTACCCCAAGACAAATATATTTTCCTGTAGTTTTTTGAATACTTTTATAGTTAAAAAAAAAATGAAACACAGGGTCTTTAATTAATCTGGAAGTTGTTTTGGGAAATGGTGTGAGGTAGGGCTCCAACTTTTTTTTTTTCCAAATAGCAAGTTTTGGCAACTCTTGAAATACTATATTGCAAATATTCTGGAACGCTATTTAAAATTAGAGTTCTGGCTGGGCGTGGTGACTCACACCTGTAATGCTAGCACTTTGGGACGCCAAGGGGGGAGGACTGCTTGAGCCCAAGAGTTCGAGAGTAGCCTGGGCAACATAGCGAATGCTCATCTCTACTAAAAATAAAAAAAATTAGCCTGGTGTAGTGGCATGTGCCTGTGGTCCCAGGTACTCAGGAGGCTGAGGTGGAGGATTGTTTGAGCCCAGGAGATTGAGGCTGCAGTGAGTTGAGAACATGCCACTGCACTCCTGCCTGAGCACAGAGCAAGACCCTGCCTCAAAAAAAAAAAAAAAAAAAAAAAAAAGTCTGGGCGTGGTGGCACAAGCTTGTAAACTTAGCACTTTGGGAGGCCGAGCTGGGAGGATTGCTTGAGGCCAGTAGTTCAAGACCAACCTAGTCAACATAGGGAGACCCCCCCATCTCATTACTTAAAAATAATAATAATAATAAAATTACAGAGTTCTGGGACCTGACCTTTTGAAACTATGTTTACAAACTGTGGAGTAAAGCTCAGAAGTTTCTCTCCTGCCCCTCTGATTTGCACCTGGTTTTAACAAGCCTTGATTGTAGTCCAGTCTCTCCCCGATTTTACAAACAGGAAACTGAGGCTAAGAAAGGGGCAGTAATCGTCCAAGGTGATTTTCCTCCTTCCCCAACTTCCCTTTCATCTTCTGGGGCTCCCAGGAGGCCCGAGGACCCAGGCAGCCCTGTTTATTCAGTCCCCCCAGCTTCATACTACCCTAAGCCATGGCTGGGAGCTCAGCCGGCTACAGTTGTGACCCCTGGGGTCAACGTGACCTTGAGGTGCCGGGCACCCCAACCTGCTTGGAGATTTGGACTTTTCAAGCCTGGAGAGATTGCTCCCCTTCTCTTCCGGGATGTGTCCTCCGAGCTGGCAGAATTCTTTCTGGAAGAGGTGACTCCAGCCCAAGGGGGAAGTTACCGCTGCTGCTACCGAAGGCCAGACTGGGGGCCGGGTGTCTGGTCCCAGCCCAGCGATGCCCTGGAGCTGCTGGTGACAGGTGAGGTCCTGGGGTCGGGGAGGAGAAGTGGGTGGAACAAGGGAGGTGGGGGAGGGACAGGGAGATATAGGGAAAGAGAGACAGAGCGAGGCTGGCAAACTGATAGATTCGCAGACACAAGAAAAGACAGAGATACAGAGATACTAGGGGGAGAGAGACAGACAGGGGAGCAGAGAGAAAGAGAGAGGGGTACAGTGCGGGGGGAGAGAGAAAGAGGCAGAAGGAGAAAGAGAGGCAGAGAGAAAGGGAGGCAGAGAGAGAGAAAGAGGCAGACAGAGAGACAGACAGGCAGACAGAAAGAGAGAGAGACAGAAAGAGAGAGAGAGGCAGAGAGAAAGCGAGAGACGGAGGCAGAAAGAGAAAGACAGCGAGCGAGCGGAAGACGCTCACGCGGCCCCGGACCCTCACACCGTCTCCGCAGAGAAGCTCCCGCGGCCGTCGCTGGTGGCGCTGCCCGGGCCGGTGGTGGCTCCTGGCGCCAACTTGAGCCTGCGCTGCGCGGGCCGCCTGCGGAACATGAGCTTCGTGCTGTACCGCGAGGGCGTGGCGGCCCCGCTGCAGTACCGCGACTCCGCGCAGCCCTGGGCCGACTTCCCGCTGCTGGGCGCCCGCGCCCCGGGCACCTACAGCTGCTACTATCACACGCCCTCCGCGCCCTACGTGCTGTCGCAGCGCAGCGAGGTGCTGGTCATCAGCTGGGAAGGTGAGGGCCCTGAGGCCCGGCCCGCCTCCTCCGCCCCAGGAATGCAGGCCCCAGGCCCTCCTCCCTCAGACCCAGGAGCCCAGGCCCCCAGCCCCTCCTCCTTCAGACCCAGGGGTCTAGTCCTGCAGGCCCTCCTCCCTCAGACCCAGGATTCCTGGGCCCCAGCCCCTCCTCCCTCAGACCCAGGATTCCCGGGCCCCAGTACCTCCTCCCTCAGACCCAGGACTCTAGGCCCCCAGCCCCTCCTTCCCGGACCCAGGACTCTAGGCCCCCAGCCCCTCCTTCCTGGACCCAGGAGTCCAGGCCCCCAGCCCCTCCTCCCTCAGACCCAGGAGTCCAGGCCCCCAGCCCCTCCTTCCTGATCCAGGAGTCCAGGCCCCAGCCCCTTCTTCCTGGACCCAGGAGTTGAAGCCTCCATCGACTCCCCTCAACTTTGAGACTGTGGAGTCAGGTCCCTAAGTCCACCCCAGGGGCTGGAAACCTGGAGTTCGGGGCCCAGACTTTGGGGTCCGGGAGCTGATGGCCCCTCTCTTCCGGCTCCGCCCGCAGACTCTGGCTCCTCCGACTACACCCAGGGGAACCTCGTCCGCCTGGGGCTGGCCTGTCTGGTTCTCATCTCCCTGGGCGCACTGGTCACTTTTGACTGGCGCAGCCAGAACCGCGCTCCTGCTGGTATCCGCCCCTGAGCCCCAGGAAAACTGCAACCCGAGACTTCCAACCTGAGTGGCGGAGAAGCTGGGACCCTGGGCTGGACTGTCCTTTCCTGCAGCCCCGCAGTCCTGCTGGCTGAGCCCCGTGGAATGGTCCTTAGACCCCCCTGTGCTCTGTGCTGTAGCTTCTTTCCAGGCATTTCCCAAGGAGTAGCCAAGTGGAAGACGTGATCAGTGGTTAAGACTTCCAAGCCAGAAGACAGAGGGTTCGAATCCCAGCACTGCCGTCTACTCACTGTAGTAGTAGCAGCTACAGAAAGGTAGTAGTGAGAAGTGAAGCCAGCTAGACTTCCTGGGTTGAATGGGGACTTGGAGAACTTTTCTGTCTTACAAGAGGATTGTAAAATGGACCAATCAGCACTCTGTAAAATGGACCAATCAGTACTCTGTAAGATGGACCAATCAGCGCTCTGTAAAATGGACCAATCAGCAGGATATGGGCGGGGACAATAAGAGAATAAAAGCTAGCCACTGCGGCACCCCGCTAGAGTCCTCTTCCACGCTGTGGAAGCTTTGTTATCTTGCTCTACACAGTAAATCTTGCTGCTGCCAACTCTTTAGGTCTGTGCTATCTTTAAGTGCTGTAACACTCACCACGAAGGTCCGTGGCTCCATTCTTAAAGTCAGCGAGACCACAAACCCACAGGAAGGAACCAACTCCAGACACAGTAGCAGCATTCAGAAAGCACCCTTCCCCAACTCTCTCTTGCCTTGATGGTAAAATGGATGCACTGATAAAACCCACTTCATAGGACTGTTGTAGGATCCAGTGGGTAATACACATAAAATATTTAAAACAGTGACTGGCTCGTAAGTGCTCAATAAACGTTAGCTACCCTGTAACACCGATTTCTACCAGACTCAGTGTCGAAAGGAAGGTCTCACCTTTTTTCCATCAAGCATGATCAAGCACAACTTTTTTTTTCTTTCTTTCTTTCTTTTTTTTTTTTTTTGAGAGAAGATCTCACTCCACCCAGGCTGGAGTGCAGTGGCGCCATTTCGGTTCACTGCAATCTCCGCCTCCCAGGTTCAAATGATTCTCGTGCCTCAGCCTCCTGAGTAGCTGGGATTACAGGTGTGTGCCATTACGCCCAGCTAATTTTTGTATTTTTAGTAGAGATGGAGTTTTGCCAAATTGGCCAGGGTGGTCTCGAACTCCTGGCCTCAAGTGATCCACCTGCCTCGGCCTCCCGAATAGCTGGGATTACAGGTGCGTGCCACCATGTCTGGCTAATGTTTGTATTTTTAGTAGAGACGGGGTTTCGCCATGTTGGCCAGACTGGTCTTGAACTCCTGACCTCAGGTGATCTGCCCACCTCAAGAACTGAATTTTGAAGTCTAATTAGCCACGTGGGGGCGCTGACGTGTTGAAAAGATGGGAGGAGAGACTGAATGGGTCTTCTGGGGTTTGTCCTCAGTACCAGCGTGGGGCCTTGGTAGAATATATCCGGGACAACCTCCCTGGCATAAGTGGCTGTGGGAAATAATAATAATTTTTAAAAAGGAATAGACTGGGGGTGCTGGCTCACACCTGTGATCCTAGCACTTTGGGAGGCAGAGGCAGGCGGATCATGAAGTCAGAAGTTCGAGACCAGCCTGGCCAACATGGTGAAACCCAGTCTCTACTAAAAATACAAAAATTAGCCGGGCGTGGTGGTGGGCGCCTGTAATCCCAGCTACTCGGGAGGCTGAGGCAGGAGAATTGCTTGAACCCAGGAGGCAGACATTGCAGTGAGCCGAGATCGCACCACTGCACTCCAGCCTGGGTGACAGAGCAAAACTCCGTCTCAAAACAAAAACAAAAAGAATAAAGAAGAGACCCAGGTTATAAGGAAGGAACCAGACTTGGATGAGGCTGTGATGTCATCAAATCCAGTCTTCCCACTTTATAAATGGGAAAATGGTGGAAAGAGAGCCGATATTAAGTTTCCCTAAATGTGTACAGGAAGTCAGTGGCACATCAGGGAGTCTTTTTTTTTTTTTCCTTTTTCCCTCTTTTTTTTATTTTATTATTATTATTTTTGAGACGGAGTTTCGCTCTTGGTGCCCAGGCTGGAGTGCAATGGCGTGATCTAGGCTCACCATGACCTCTGCTTCCCAGGTTCAAGTGATTCTCCTGCCTCAGCCTCCTGAGTAGCTGGGATTACAGGTGTGTGCCACCACGCCTGGCTAATTTTGTATTTTGAGTAGAAACGGGGTTTCTCCATGTTGGTCAGGCTGGCCTCGAACTCCCAAACTCAGGTGATCCACCCGCCTCAGTCTCCCAAACTGCTGGGATTACAGGCGTGAGTCACCGTGCCCGGCCCTCTTTTTTTTTAAACTTATTTCCACCCAAAGCAAAGAAAAAGTAGTGTTGGCCGAGTTTGTACTTCAACTTGACTCCATGTATTCATCCATTCAATCACTCCTTCATTCGCCGTTCACTCATTCATGTCTAGCGTTGATTCTCATCCTTATTTATTTCTATTGAGCATCTCTTTTTCCTTTGCTTTCATTTGTACATTTGTCTATTATTTCATTTGTCCTTATCCATCATTCATTCATTCATATTTCTATCCATTTACCCATCCATCTCTTCATTAACCAGTCAGTTTTTAATCCACTCAACTATTTATTCATTCAATGTCCGTCAATCTACCTATGCATTTATCTATCCAATAACCTTGAGATTTTTTTCTTTTTGAGGTGGAGTCTCGCTCTGTTTCCCAGGTTGGAGTGCAGTGCTGTGATCTCGGCTCACTACAATCTCCACCTCCTGGGTTCAAACGATTCTCCTGCCTCAGCCTCCCAAGTAGCTGGGATTACAGGCACCCGCCACCATGCCCGGCTAATTTTGTGTTTTTAGTAGAGATGGGGTTTCACCATGTTGGCCAGGCTGTTCTCGAACCCCTGACCTCAAGTGATCCATCTGCCCACCTTGGTCTCCCTTTAAAGTGCTGGGATTACAAGCGTGAGCCACTGCACCCAGCCGAGATTTCTTCATAGCAGTTTCCCAGTGACCAGTGTTCAATGAATGCTTATTGAGTGAGTTGTAGTCATAATGCTAATTTCACTTTCTACCACTGAACACCTTTTCACACTGGTCATTTTGCTGGGTGATCCACATAGGTTATTTCTGATCTTTATCAACAGCCCCCAAGACACACACAAGTGCCTAATTTGGGACTCGTCTGTGTGGTTAGACTGCTGGGTCTTTTCCCCCTGTTCGTGCCTCTTAAAACAGTGACAACACTGCCATCACCACGCCTGGCCAATTTGTTATTATTATTATTATTATTATTATTATTATTATTATTATTATTATTTGAGATGGAGTCTCGCTCTGTTGCCAGGCTGTAGTGCAATGGCGCGAACTCGGCTCACTGCAACCTCTGCCTCCTGAGTTCAAGTGATTCTCCTGCCTCAGCCTCCCGAGTCGCTGGGACTACAGGCGCGCCACCACCACGCCCAGCTAACTTTTGTATTTTTAGTAGAGATGGGGTTTCACCATGTTGGCCAGGATGGTCTCGATCTATTGACCTTGTGATCCGCCCGCCTCAGCCTCCCAAAGTGCTGGAATTACAGGCGTGAGCCACCGCGCCCGGCTAATTGTTTATTTTTTATAGCTGTGGGGTCTCACCATGTTGTCCAGGCTGGTCTTGAATGCCTGGCCTCAAGCCATCCTCCCTCCTTGGCCTTCCAAAGTGCTGCGATTCCAGGAGTGAGTCACTGCGCCAGGCCTTGGGCTTCCACTGATTTCCCCTAGTCTCATTCATCCACTTATCACTCATGTATTCAATGTCTACCGTGCATGGCATTGTGCTATACTCTGGTGGTACGATGGGGAGCAATAGCAGACATAAACCCTGCACTCAGGGAACTCACAAAGTATTAACCAAATCACTGCATAGTGTATTGGTTACAGAGCACTTTAAACTGTTGTAAAGAAGAATCTCCTGGCCGGGCGCAGTGGCGCACACCTGTAATCCTACCACTTTGGGAAGCCAAGACGGGTAGATCACCTGAGGTCAGGAGTTTGAGAGCAGCCTGACTAACATGGTGAAACCCGGTCTCTACTAAATACAAAAAATTAGCCTGGCGTGGTGGTGCATGCCTGTAATCTTAGCTACTCGGGAGGCTGAGGCAGGAGAATCACTTGAACTCGGGAGGCGGAGGTTTCAGTGAGCCCAGGTCGTGCCATTGCACTGCAGCCTGGGCAACAAGAGCCAAGCTCCATCTCATAAAAAAGAGAGATTAAAAAAAAAAAAAAAGGAGGCCGGGCACGGTGGCTCACGCTTGTAATCCCAGCACTTTGGGAGGCCGAGGCGGGTGGATCACGAGGTCAGGAGATCGAGACCACAGTGAAACCCCGTCTCTACTAAAAAATACAAAAAATTAGCCGGGTGTGGTGGCGGGCGCCTGTAGTCCCAGCTACTCGGAGAGGCTGAGGCAGGAGAATGGCGTGAACCCGGGAGGCGGAGCTTGCAGTGAGCTGAGATCGTGCCACTGCACTCCAGCCTGGGCGACAGAGCGAGACTCCGTCTCAAAAAAAAAAAAAGAATCTCCCTCACCACCGGAAAAAAAACTAGATATAAATGTACCTCTCTCTCACTTAACAGTAAATCACTGGGCAATCTCAACGATTTACTTGTTAAGATGGGATGGTTTTGCTGTTATCAACATGTAGCTTTAATTTCTGGTTCTGAGCCCCAAGAAAGTGGAGAGGACAGAGAGAAAAGGGCTCACACAATTATTATTATTTTTTTTCCGAGATGGAGTCTCGCTCTGTCGCCCAGGCTGCCGAGTGCAGTGGCGTGATCTCGACTCACTGCAAGCTCCACCTCCCAGGTTCACGCCATTCTCCTGCCTCAGCCTCCCAAGTAGCTGGGACTACAGGCGTCTGCCACCACGCCCGGCTAATTTTTTTTGTATTTTTAGTAGAGACGGGGTTTCACCGTGTTATCCAGGATGGTCTCGATCTCCTGACCTCGTGATCTGCCCGCCTCAGCCTCCCAAAGTACTGGGATTACAGGCGTGAGCCACCGCGCCCGGCCCACACAATTGTTTTTTAAGAGCAGGACCTAGAATTTGAGCATATATCTTCCTATTGCATCCCATTGGCTAGAACTTAGTCTCATGGCCAGGTCTAGCCACAAAAGTGGCTGATGGAAATATGGTCTCTAGCCTGTGCCCTTCTAAAAATGAGGGTGGGAGGGGGTGGAATAGGTGCAGTGGCTCACTCTTATAATCCCAGCATTTTGGGAGGCTGAGGCAGGAGGATGGCTTGAGGCCAGGAGTCTGAAACTCCCTTCTCTATTAAAAAGCAAAAAATACAGTAGGCCAGGTGCGGTGGTTCACGCCTGTAATCCCAGCACTTTGGGAGGCCAAGGCAGGCAGATCACCTGAGGTCAGGAGTTGGAGACCAGCCTGGCCAATATAGTGAAATCCCGACTCTACTAAAAATACAAAGCTGTAATCCCAGCTACTCAGGAGGCTGAGGCAGGAGAATCACTTGAACCCTGGAGGCAGAGGTTGCAGTGAGCCGATATCACGCCATTGCCCTCCAGCCTGGGCGACAGAGTGAGACTCCGTCTCAAAAAAAAACAAAAACAAAAACCAAAAAACCAATAAAACAAAAAAACAAAAAACAAACGAAAAAAAGTTTAATGATTTTTCTTCTCTCTAGGGGAAAATATGGAAGTAAAACAGGACCCATCTGAAGAGCGTGTGTCCTCTGATGATTTTAAATAGCCATGGAAAGTTAATGCCACCGCAAGGGGGCAGTCCTGCCCTGGTACTCTGGAAACCTGGTACTTATCTGTGCAATCAGAGGATTGAACCACAGCTAAGCTGAGTCTCAGCAGGCCCTCTTCTGATCCTCCAGGCACACAAGAGGATTGGGGGCTGGGGAGGAGCTGCTTCAAGGCCACCCCGTTTTACCTCCCGTGATATCGTGATATAGTAAGAAATATGTATTTGGTCTTCAGCTTTGGTTCCAAAGACACCCTTCTCACCCCATCACTCTGCAATTTCCAAAAATCCTTGGTGAGAAGGGTGTCTTTTGTTATTTATAAGTAGCCTCTTTTCTCCCTTTCTTTCTTTCTTGCTTTCTTCCTTCTTTCCTTCCTTCCCTCCCTCCCTCCTTCCTTTCTTTTTTCTTTTCTCTTCCTTCCTTTCTTTCTCTTTCTTTCTTTCTTTCCTTCTTTCTTTCTCTCTTTTCTGCTTTCTCTCTTTCTCTGTTCCCTTTCTCACCCTTTCCTTCTTTCTCTCTTTTCTTCTCTCTTTCTCTATTCCCTTTCTCACCGTTTCCTTTCTCTCCCTTCCCCTCCCCTCGCCTCTCCTCTCCTCTCTTTTCCTTACTTTTCCTTCCTTTCCTTCTTTCCTCTAATCCCAGCACTTTGGGAGGCCAAGGCGGGCGGATCACTTGAGGTCAGGAATTTCAGACCAGCCTGGCCAACATGGTGAAACCTTGTCTCTACTAAAAATACAAAAATTAGTCGGGCTTGGTGGCAGGCACCTGTAATTCCAGCTACTCTGGAGGCTGAGGCAGGAGAATCACTTGAACTAGGAGGCAGAGGTTGCGGTGAACCGAGATCGCACCACTGCACTCCAGCCTGGGCTACAGAGCGAGACTCCGTCTCAAGGAAAAATAAAAGAAAATAAAATAAATGTCTCCCAAAGAGACAAGTCAGATTAGCCTAAACCCAGGAATAACCACAGGCAGTTTGAGGGCCCAAGGCAACGCAGGGGCTGGCCAGATCCAATCTCCTTCACGGCCATGGTTTGCTCACTCTGGTAATTTTTGCAAAGGAGGTTTCAATTGCATGGTTGTCAGCGAACATCCTATTCATCTATTTCTTGCTTTCTACCAGTAAAATTGAACTTTATAGGCCTGTTTTGTGCTTTTAAGGCTAACTAGCAAAATTCCAGAGTTTAGCCTTAAAAATTATTTATAATTGGCCGGGCGCAGTGGCTCACGCCTGTAATCCCATCACTTTGGGAGGCTGAGGCGGGCGGATCATGAGGTCAGGAGATCGAGACCACCTTGGCTAACATGGTGAAACCCCGTCTCTACTAAAAATACAAAAAAAAAAAAAAAAGTAGCCCGGCGTAGTGACACACGCCTGTAGTCCCAGCACTTTGGAAGGCTGAGGTGGGCGGATCACAAGGTCAGGAGATCGAGACCATCCTGGCTAACATGGTGAAACCCCATCTCTACTAAAAATACAAAAAAAAAAAAAAGTAGTCGAGCGTAGTGGCACGCACCTGTAGTCCCAGCTACTCGGGAGGCTGAGGCGGGAAAATCACTTGAACCCAGGAGGCGGAGGTTGAGGTGAGCTTAGATTGTGCCATTGCACTCCATCCTGGGCGACAGAGCAAGACTCCATCTAAAAAACAAAAATTATTTATAATTAATCAAAAGAAGTTTTAGAAATGGATTAAGAAGATTTCTTCTTTGCAGCTATAGGGAAGGAAGGGGAGCTAGGGAGAGAGAGGGGATTGAGAGAGGAGAAAAAGATATTCTGTGCCATAAAACTAATTCAAGAATGTAGTTTAGGCGAGGCATGGTGGTTCACACCTGTAATCCCAGAACTTTGGGAGGTCGAGGCAGGCGGATCACTTGGGCCCAGAAGTGCGAGACCAGCCTGGCCAACATGGCGAAACGCTGTCTCTACTAAAAGTACAAAAATTAGCCAGGCATGGTTGCACAACCCTCTAATTCCAGGTACTTGGGGGGAGCTGGGGCAGGAGAATCGCTTGAACCCAAGAGGCAGAGGTTGCAGAGAGTCGAGATCACACCACTGCACTCCAGCCTGGGTGACACAGTGAGACCCTTTTTTTTTTTTTTTTTTTTGAGACGGAGTCTCGCTCTGTCTCCCAGGCTGGAGTGCAGTGGCGCAATCTCGGCTCACTGCAAGCTCCGCCTCCCGGGTTCACGCCATTCTCCTGCCTCAGCCTCTCCGAGTAGCTGGGACTACAGGCGCCCGCCACCACGCCCGGCTAATTTTTTGTATTTTTAGTAGAGACGGGGTTTCACCGTGGTCTCGATCTCCTGACCTCGTGATCCGCCCACCTTGGCCTCCCAAAGTGCTGGGATTACAAGCGTGAGCCACGGCGCCCGGCCAAGACCCTGTCTTAAAAGAAAAAACAAAAAACAGAGGGGGGTGGGGGGCTGGGGAGGGATAGCATTAGGAGAAATACCTAATGTAAATGATAAGTTGATGGGTGCAGCAAACCAACATGGCACATGTATCAAACCTGCACATTGTGCACATGTACCCTAGAACTTAAAGTAAAACAACAACAACAACACCAAAAAAAACAATGTGGATGGATAAGGTAATAAACTGAGAATATTAAAAAGGCTCTAAATGTGTTTTATAGTCTTGTGTAGTATGGAGATCTATGGATATTTATTACAGCAGCCAGTGTTCCATTCTCTGGTTCCATAAATCTGTCCTTTGAAGTGTAATTTGCACAAAATAATCTTGTAGGAGTCCAAAGACATTAGAAATTATTGCCAGTATTGCAATCATTATTTTGAAGGAGAAACCTTGGTGCCGTTTGGTGATCTTACTTAATATTTTGTTGCCCTGGTAACAATCTTATGATTGACATCTGAATTTCCAAGCAGAATAAATGCTTGTAAAAAACAATTCTGTTAAATCAGAAGCTGTGCATTGGTGTGTGTGTCTTAGTCTGTATTCTGTTGCTTAGAACAGAACACTTGAAACCAGAAAACTTATAAAGAAAAGGAATTTATTTCCTGTAGTTATGGAGGTTGGAAAGTCTAAGGTGGAGGGGCTGCATCTGGTGAGGACCTTCTTGCTGTTGCGGACTCTCTGGAGGGTTCCGAGGTGGCACAGGGCATCACAGGGCAAAGGAGCTGAGCGTGCTACTTAAGTCTCTCTTCCTCTTCTGATAAAGCCACCAGTCTCACTCCCAGGGTAACCCATTAATCCATTAACTCACTAATCCATTAATCCATGAATGGATTAGTTCATTCATGAGAAAAGAGTCCTCATGACCCAATCACCTCTTAAATGCCCCACCTATCAATACAGCCACATTAGGGATTCAATTTCACCATAAGTTTATTTATTTATGTATTTTTTGAGACAATGTCTTGCTATGTCACCCAGGCTGGACAGCAGTGGCATGATCTCAGCTCACTGTAACCTCCACCTCTCAGGTTCAAGTGATTCTCCTGCCTCAGCCTCCTGAGTAGCTGGTATTACAGGCACGTGCCACCATGCCCAGGTAATTTTTGTATTTTCAGTAGAGACAGGGTTTCATCATGTTGGCCAGCTAGTCTCAAACTCCTGACCTCATGTGATCTGTCCACCTTGGCCTCCCAAAGTGCTGAGATTACAGGTGTGAGCCACCACACTCAGCTTATTTATCTATTTATTTTTTGAGACAGGGTCTCACTCTGTTGCACAGGCTGGAGTGCAGTGGTGCAGTCACGGTTCACTGCATCCTCAGCTTTCTGGGCTCAGGTGATCCTCCCACTTCAGCCTCCTGAGTAGCTGGGATCCCAGGCACATGCCACCTTACCTGGCTAATTTTTAAATTATTTGTAAAGACAGGGTCTCCCTATGTTGCCCAGGCTGGTTCAACGTGAGTTTTCAAGGGAACAAATATCAGACCTTAGCAGCAGATTAAATTATCTTTCTCCCACATTTATGATCGGAAAAAAAAAAATTTAAAGCCTGAGACTCTGCTAGACTTCTTACTTTATCAAGAGTCTGAGAGTCTTGTTTCATTTCCATTACAGCATCTATTAATAGTTCTGACTGAGAGAAGAGCTATCCTTTACTTTGACTATTATGAAGAATGGGGGAAAGACATTAAAAAGACACAATTACACCATTGATGATTTTGTCACAGCTGAGATAAGTGCTGTTAAAGAACTTGCAGCGAAGTCTTTGCTAAAGAAAGGATTCTGAAGCTGGTTTCTGATGGAAGAGTCAAAGTTAGCCAAGCAAAACTGGGGGAAAAACTCCAGATACAGGAGTCTGCAGGGCCTGAGATGGGAAGGAGGTTATGTGTTCCAACCCAGTGGTTCTCAAACTTGACTGCACATGAGAATATCCCAGAAATATTTAAAACACAGAATGAGACACCCAGGCCTCATCCTATACCCATTATAAAAATTAAAATCTCGGTTGGGCACGGTGGCTCACACCTGTAATCCCAGCACTTTGGGAGGCCAAGGCGGTCGTATCACCTGAGGTCAAGAATTCAAGACCTGCCTGACCAACATGGAGAAACCCCATCTCTACTAAAAAATACAAAATTAACCGGGTGTGGTGGCACATGCCTGTAATCCAAGCTACTCGGGAGGCTGAGGCAGGAGGATCACTTGAACCTGGAAGGTGGAAGGTTTCCGTGAGCTGAGATCATGCCATTGCACTTCAGCCTGGGCAACAAGAGCAAAACTCCATTTTAAAAACAATAAATAAATAAAAAATGAAAATCTCTGGGTGGAATTCAGGCACTCAGTAAATATACATATATCTATTTCCATTGACCATAACACATGACAGACTAAAGATGGCCCCCAATTCTTTGTCACTGTCCCTATAGAGAGGTAGAGTTTATTTTCCTTCCCCTTGAATCTGGCCTTTCCTTAAGACTGTAGAAGAAGAGACACTGTGTCAGTTCCGGGCTTAGTCTTTAAAGGGACAAACAACTTTTGCCTTCTTTATTTTATTTATTTATTTATTTTTTTGAGACAGAGTCTCATTCTGTCGCCCAGGCTGGAGTGCAGTGGTGTGCTCTCAGCTCACTGCAACCTCCGCCTCCCAGGTTCAAGCAGTTCTCCTGCCTCAGCCTCCTGAGTAGCTGGGATTAGGGTGTGCACCAATACACCCGGCTAATTTTTATTTTTAGTAGAGACAGGGTTCTGCCCGGCTAATTTTTTTATTTTTATTTTTAGTAGAGACAGGGTTTCACCATGTTGGCCAGGCTAATGTTGAACTCCTGACCTCAAGTAATCCACCCACCTCGGCCTCCCAAAGTGCTGGGATTACAGATGTGAGCCACCATGCCCAGCCGCCTTCTCTATTTTAGAAAGCTCTCTTATGACATCCCCTCTTGAAACCCAGAAGCTATCCTCCAAGAAGTCTGAATCAAATGGAAAGGCCATGTGCAGGTACATCATTCAACAGTTCTAGCCGAACTCTCAACCAACATCCAGCATCAATAACCAGCCATTTGCAAGCGCCATCTTGGAGAATCCAGCTCAGTTGAGCCACCCTGATGACTGAAGCCCAGGAAGACATCACACTGTGCTGAAGAACCGCCAGCTGAGCCCAGTCATCTCACCAGATCAGGAATGATTAAAAAAAAAAAAAAAAAAAAAAAAACAGGATTGTTACTCTAAGTCACTCAGTTTTGGGGTGCTTTGTTACACAGTAATTGATAACCTAAACCCAAGAGAGAACTAAATAATGATGACTTAAAACTAACACGAATTGATTTCTCCCCTATGTAGAATAAATCTGAGGGGAGCAGTCCAGGGCTGGCACAATGACTCTAAAAAGCATTATGGACCTAAGTTACTTCTGGCTCACCCTCCACTATCTTGAACCTCATCTTCATGGTCCAAGATGACGCTAGAGTATCAGTCATCACATCCACATTTTAGGCAGTTAAATGAAGGAAGGAAAGTGTACTTCATTAAAGAACCTTTTGGAAGCTGTCTACAATATTCTTATATATCATTGTCCTAGATGAAGACTTACGGCTACATCTACCTGTAAGTAACATTGAAGAATGTAGTTTTTTACCTGGGTGCCAGTGGGCCCAGCTAAAAGTCAGAATTCTCAACAGCAAAAGGATGGCTTTGAGATAATCATGTAGATTATGTGCAGATAACTACAGATAAGTCCCCTCCCCCAAGTCTATTTTAAATTTTCTGCTGGAGTATTTTAAAGTAAACCTCAGATATAATATGATTTAATCTATAAGCCTTTTTATTTTGGTAGCATATTCTTAAGGTTAGGTGTGATAAACACCTAACAAAGTGAATGATTATTTATTTATTTTATTATTATTATTTTTTTTGAGATGGAGTTTCACTCTTGTTGCCCAGGCTGGGGCACAATGGTGCGATCTCAGCTCACTGCAACCTCCCCCTCCCAGGTTCAAGCGATTCTCCCACCTCAGCCTCCTGAGAAGCTGGGATTAAAGGTATGCACCACCAAACCTGGCTAATTTTTGTATTTTTTGTAGAGATGGGGTTAGGCCATGTTGCCCAGGCTGGTGTTGAACTCCTGGGATCAAGCCATCCACCTACCTCACCTCCCAAAATCTTACGATTACAGGTATGATCCACCCTGCCTGGCCCTAAGCTATTCTTTATTCTTTGTTTTGTTTTGTTTTTTGAATCAGGGTCTCCTTTCTTCATTTCTAAGTGGAGTGGAACTTTACCAGGCCTTTCCTGTTGACTGATAAAATTCCAGAGCCTAGTTTTAAAACATGCATCTTCGTTGTTAGCAAAAGAGATGTTAAGAAGAGATACAGGAGATGTCCTCTTTTTCCTGATACTGCATAAGGAGAAAGATTTTTTCTTTTTTTTTTTTTTTTTTTTTTTTGAGACAGAGTCTCGCTCTGTCGCCCAGGCTGGAGTGCAGTGGCGCGATCTCGGCTCACTGCAAGCTCCGCCTCCCGGGTTCACGCCATTCTCCTGCCTCAGCCTCTCCGAGTAGCTGGGACTACAGACGCCCGCCACCGCGCCCGGCTAATTTTTTGTATTTTTAGTAGAGATGGGGTTTCACCGTGGTCTCGATCTCTTGACCTCGTGATCCGCCCGCCTCGGCCTCCCAAAGTGCTGGGATTACAAGCGTGAGCCACCGCGCCCGGCCAGAGAAAGATTTTTTCTGAGTCACAACACTAATTTAAGGAACCTGATTTGATAAAGTGTTGAATTGAGAAGATTCCCAAGAATATCAATCTTGTTTTCTGGTACAATATGGAGAATTAAATGAATATTTATAACTGTTACTAAATTGTTCTCTGTTGAAATAAATTCATACACAAAACTGTTATTTGAACAAAAGGGTCTTATAAGAATCTCAAGCCTTTAAAAATCATTGCCACATCTTGTGAGAATAACTTTCAAAGAAATACCTGTAATTATAGTTGGTTTTACTCCTTACAGTTTGTCGCCTCTTTGACTTTTCTATGTTCCAAAACAGTAAGAAGAGTAGGTGCTATCAGACAAAAAAATCCCAAAACAAAAACAAGCCTTGGGGGTATTTTGCTCTTCTTCCAAATGCATGATGAAAAAAAACATGGATAAAAACTAACTTGCTTGATTTCTTTTTTTGTTGTTGTTTTTTTTGAGACGGAGTCTCGCTCTGTCACCCAGGCTGGAGTGCAGTGGTGCAATCTCGGCTCACTGCAACCTTTGCCTCCCAGGTTCAAGCAGTTCTCCTGCCTCAGCCTCCCGAGTAGCTGGGATTACAGGCGTGTACCACCACACCCAGCTAATTTTTGTATTTTTAGTAGAGATGATGTTTCACCGTGGTTGGCCAGGCTGGTCTCGAACTCCTGACCTCAGGTGATCTACCTGCCTCGGTCTCCCAAAGTGTTGGGATTACAGGCATGAGCCACTGCGCCAGGCTAAATTAACATAATTATCAAATGCAATCTGCAGACTTTAATTGGATCCTGATTTATTTTTTAAAAACCTGATAGAAATGACATTTTTGAGACAATCAAGCACTCTTAACTTTCCTGATGTGACAGTGCTATGGTGCTTATATTATTTTGAAAATGGTTCTTATTTGATAAAGATAGATATGTACTGAAATATTCTGAACTTAAAAAATGAGCTCATGACTGGCTGGGCACAGTGGCTCACGCCTGTAATCCCAGCACTTTGGGAGGCTGAGGTGGGTGGATCACTTGAGGTCAGGAGTTTGAGACCAGCCTGGCCAACATGGTGAAACCTCGTCTCTACTAAAAATACAAAAATTAACTGGGC
>NW_026652287.1:101143175-101185897 GCF_009828535.3 Hylobates moloch | reverse complement strand
GGTTCAAGCCATTCTCCTGTCTCAGCCTCCGGAGTAGCTGGGATTACAAGCATGCGCCACCACACCTGGCTAATTTTGTATTTTTAGTAGAGACGGGGTTTCTCCATTTTGGTCAGGCTGGTCTTGAACTCCCGACCTCAGGTGATCCGCCCGCCTCGGCCTCTCAAAGTGCTGGGATTACAGGCACGAGCCACCGCGCCCGGCCAGTATTAATATTTTAAAATTAAAAATTACATTTACAGAAAACTCTTGGCAGAACTTCAGATAAGGTAGGACAGAGCTTGGGCGGGTGGGGCCGCACACACCGGATTCAGGGGGAAGAAGTTGTCATCGACGGCTTCTTGTTTCCTGAGTCGGTTGTGAGAAGGGAACTGCAAGAGTGGGGCAGATAACCAGAGTGTCTGAGCAAAACCTCCTCCATCTGCACATCCTGGGGACGAACCGGGCAGCCAGAGAGCTGCGGCCGCCCCAGTCCCGCTCCGCCTTCGAAGGGTAAAACCGAAGGGGGGGCCTTGGTTCTGCGAGAAGGGACGCTATGACCACAGAATTCCTCTCCCTGCTTTGCCTCGGTGAGTCCTCCGGGACTGGGACGAATGGGCTTGGGCTGGTGAGGAAAACTCATGTGGGAGTAGAAGTCCAGGTGGAAAGGCGGTGTGTGGAAGTAATGACTTCCATGCGTTGCACACCTGCGGTGGGTGGGTCTGGGCTGTGGGCGTCGCCGGCGTGAGTTCTGCCGCCCACATGCAAGCCACGAGGAGGCCGCGCTGCAGAGACACGGGGACAGACTCCGCTGGGAAATGCAGAGCTGCGGTGGGGTCTCCGAGTCTGTATCCACTAAATACCGCAGTATTGCCATCATCCTCCGTCGGAATAAGGAGGGCTGGGCTTAAGGATCTACGGGGTGCAAGGCTGTGGGCAAAAGGACAATTTTCTTCTGTCTCTCTCTCTATTATTTATTTATTTATTTATTTATTTGAGACACGGTCTCACTCTGTAGCCCAGGCTGGGGTGCAATGGCGTGATCTGGGCTCACTGCAACCTCCGCCTCCCAGGTTCAAGTGATTCTCCTGCTTCAGCCTCCCGAGTAGGTGGGATTACAGGTGCACGCCACCACACCCGGCTAACTTTTGTATTTTAAGTAGAGACTGGGTTCCACCATGTTGGTCAGGCTGGTCTCAAGCCCCTGACCTCAGGTGATCCACCTGCCTCAGCCTCCCAAAGTGCTGGGATTACAGGCGTGAGCCACCACACCTGGCCCCAAGAAGACAATTTTCTGACCAGCCCGATTCTTAGGCTGATTTTAACGATCCTCCAATTGAACCTGATGTATTCAGACAGAGCTCACACTGTGAAAAGGAAGACCTGGGTTATAATCTCGGCTTCACTACATAGAAGCTCTAGGCTTGACCCAGCAGAGCTCCACCTGCCTAAGGCCTCAGTTCCTCTCTGATGCACAGGGGGTGTGGTGGACATCGACAAGCTTCATCTGCCTCAGTTCCTTCCTCCTTTTCTGGGTGCAGCCCTTCCTTTTGGGGTAATGCTCGTCTCCTACCACATTTGCACCTTAGATGAGCTTTTTTTTCTTTTTTTGACAGAGTCTTGCTTTGTCTCCCAGGCTGGAGTGCAGTGGTGTGATCTCGGCTCACTGCAACCTCCACCTCCTGGGTTCAAGAGATTCTCCTGCCTCAGCTTCCTGAGAAGCTGGGATTACAGGCGCCCTCCACCACGCCTGGCTAATTTTTTGTATTTTTAGTAGAGATGGGGTTTCACCATGTTGGCCAGGCTGTTCTCAAACTCCTGAACTCAGGTGATCTACCCACTTCAACCTCCTAAAGTGCTGGGATTACAGGCGTGAGCCACTGCACCCGGCTATTTGTGCCTTAGAGATGACCATCGGGCTCATACCCAAGCCTCCAGCTGCTGAGCACAGTAAGCCGGGCAACTAGGAGACTGACCTCATCCCCCAATGGCTGCCATACCAAAGTACTACAAGCCTGGTGGCTTAAAGCAATTAAAATTGCTTTAATTTGGGGAGATGAGAAGTCTGAAACCAAGGTGTTGGCAATGTTGATTCCTTCTG
Organism: Hylobates moloch; assembly: GCF_009828535.3. Lineage (NCBI taxonomy): Eukaryota > Metazoa > Chordata > Mammalia > Primates > Hylobatidae > Hylobates > Hylobates moloch. Next base: position 101,183,817 of record NW_026652287.1, on the reverse strand, counting down.
AGGGCTATGAAGGAGAATCTGTTTTATGCCCCTCTTCTAGTGACGGCTGACAATTCTTGGCATTTTTTTTTTTTGAGGCGGAGTCTTGCTCTGTCACCCAGGCTAGAGTGCAGTGGCATGATCTCAGCTCACTGCAGCCTCCATCTCCTGGGTTCAAGCAATTCTCCTGCCTTAGCCTCTCAAGTAGCTGGAATTACAACCATGGGCCACCATGCCTGGCTAATTTTTGTATTTTTAGTAGAGACGGGGTTTCACCATGTTGGCCAGGCTGGTCTCGAACTCTTGACCTCAGGTGATCTGCCCGCCTCAGCCTCCCAAAGTGTTGAGATTACAGGTGTGAGCCAGTGCTCCCGGCATTCTTTAACTTGTAGATGCATCACTCCAATTGTTGGCTCTGTTTTTTTTTTTTCTTTAGACAGGGTCTCACTCAGTTGCCCAGGCCAGAGTGCAGTGGCACCACCATAGCTCACTGCAGCCTCAACCTCCTGAGCTCAAGCAAGCCTCCCCGCAGCCTTCTGAGCAGCTAGAACTACAGGCACACACCACCATGTTGGACTAATTAATTTCTGTTTTAGAGATGGGGTCTTGCTATATTGCCCAGGCTAGTCTTCGGCTCTGGGCTCAAGCAATCCTCCCCGCAGCCTTCTGGGCAGCTAGAACTACAGGTGCACACCACCACACTGGGCTAATTAAAATAATTTTTTTTGTAGAGATGGGATCTTTCTATATTGCCCAGGCTAGTCTCCAACTCCTGGGCTCAAGCAATTCTCATATCTTGGCCTCCCAAAGCACTATGATTGCAGCCTGGCCTCTCTGCCTCTGTCTTTGCATGGCCATCTTCCTTCTGCGTGTCTCTGTCTCTCTTTTTTCTTTTCTTTTCTTTCTTTTTTTTTTTTTTTAGACGGAGTCTCGCTCTGTTCCCCAGGCTGGAGTGCAGTGGCACCATCTCGGCTCACTGCAAGCTCTGCCTCCCGGGTTCACGCCATTCTCCTGCCTCAGCCTCCCGAGTAGCTGGGACTACAGGTGCCCACCACGACGCCCAGCTAATTTTTTGTATTTTTAGTAGAGACAGGGTTTCACCGTGTTAGCCAGGATGGTCTCGATCTCCTGACCTCGTGACCCACCCGCCTCGGCCTCCCAAAGTGCTGGGATTACAGACGTGAGCCACCGCGCCCGGCCTCTTCTTGTAAATTATACTGGATTAGATACCCAGCCTACTCCAGTATGACCTCATCTTAGTTTAATTAATTACATCTGCAAAGATCAGATAATGCTATTTTCAAATAAGGTCACATTCGCAGGTCCTGGGAGTTACAACTTGAACTTCTCTTTTCAAGAAACACAAATCAGCCGGGTGTGGTGGCTCATGCCTGTAATTTCAGGACTTTGAGAGGCCCAGGTGGGCAGATCTCTTGAGGTCAGGAGTTTGAGACCAGCCTGGCCAACATGGTGAAACCCCGTCTCTACTAAAAATACAAAAATTAGCTGGGCATGGTGGTGAGCACCTGTAATCCCAACTACTCGGGAGGCTGAGGCAGGAAAATCGCTTGAACCTGGGAGGCAGAGGTTGCAGTGAGCTGAGATAGCACCACTGCACTCCAGCCTGGGTGACAGAGGGAGACTCCGTATCAAAAAAAAAAAAAAAAAGAAAGAAAAAGAATATGGGGATTGGGCTGGGTGCAGGTAGCTCACACCTGTAATCCCAGCACGCTGGGAGGCCAAGGTGGAAGAATCGCTTGAACTCAGGTGCTCGAGACCAGCCTGGGCAACATAGTGAGTCCTCACCTCTACAAAAAAATTTAAAAATCAGCCGGGCGTGGTGGTGCGTGCCTGTAGTCCCAGTTATTTGGGAGGCTGAGATGGGCGGATCACTTGAGCCGAGGAGGTTGAGGCTGCAGCGAGCTGTGACCGCAGCCCGGCACTCCAGCCTGGGCCACAGAGTGAGACCCTGTCTCAAAAAGAAAAAGAATATAGGAATCACTGTTTGAACAGACGATGGGTGGATAGCAGAGATGAGATGATATAAGTCTAAAAGCGGGATTTGGGGAGGGTCTCAAAAGACAGCCTGAGTCCTGGGATGCCCTGCCCACCGAGAGGCTGTTTCCTACCTGCCAATCCCAGCGAATCTCGCTGCCAACGCAGCCTCGGTCCATCGTGAGGCCTCCACCTCATTCCTCTGCGGTGAAGCTTGGTGGGGGGTCACGTTCTGCATCGGCACCTGTGTCAACAAGAAACCAATGTCCTGAGACACTCTCGTGGCTCTAGAGAATTTCTACCTAAATTCTACGTAACTTCACCTGAAACAAGCCCCATGACTGACATCCCATTTTCCACCCAAGTTTACGACGCTCCCTTCCCAGCGGGGAATGTAGAGAACAGAACACAGAAGAGGGAGGGGATAATGTAAGTGGAAACCAAAGCTAAACTGAGGAGAGTATTTGGGACCAGAAGACACGAGGAAGGGGGAGCGGATTCTCTCTACTGGAACTGAGCAAGAAAACCCTCTCGGCCGGGCGCGGTGGCTCCCGCCTGTAATCTCAGCACTTTGGGAGGCTGAGGCGGGTGGATCAAGAAGTCAGGAGATCGAGACCATCCTGGCTAACACGGGGAAACCCCATCTCTACTAAAAATACAAAAAATTAGCCGGGCGTGGTGGCGGGCGCCTGTAGTCCCAGCTACTCAGGAGACTGAGGCAGGAGAATGGCGTGAACCCGGGAGGCAGAGCTTGCAGTGAGCCGAGATTGCGCCACTGCACTCCAGCCTGGGTGACAGAGCAAGACTCCGTCTCAAAAAATAAATAAATAAATAAATAAATAAAAATAAAAAATAAAACCCACCTCTCTCACTCCACGATAAAATAACCTTTGCATTTATTTAAGTGGCAAGGGTAAAAACTGCAATCAGGCTGGGCGCGGTGGCTCATGCCTGTAATCCCAGCACTTTGGGAGGCCGAGGCAGGCGGATCACTTGAGCTCAGGAGTTTGAGACCAGCCTGGGCAACATGGCGAAACCCCATTTCTACAACAACAACAACAACAACAAAAATTAGCTGGGCATGATGGCACACACCTGTAGTCCCAGCTACTCTGGAGCCTGAGGTACGAGTATCACTTGAACCCAGGGGGTGGAGGAGGTTGCAGTGAGCTGAGATTACACCACTGCACTCCAGCCTGGGTGACACAGTGAGACTGTGTCTCAAAACAAAACAAAACACTGCAATCACAGAAAATACAAGAAAAAAGCATAGGTGAATGTTGAACAATTTCTAGATGGTGAAAGAAGGATTACTCATGAAAGCAATTCAATACATCAGAAAAGGTTGCTGGGCCGGGCATGGTGGCTCACGTCTATAATCCCAGCACTTTGGGAGGCTGAGGCGTGTGGATCACTTGAGGTCAGGAGTTCAAGACCAGCCTGGCCAACATGGTGAGACCCTGTCTCTACTAAAAATATAAAAATGAGCCAGGCGTGGTGGCGGGTGCCTGTAGTCCCAGCTACTCAGGAGGCTGAGGCAGGAAAATCGCTTGAACCTGGGAGGCGGAGGTTGCAGTGAACTGAGATCATGTCATTGCACTCCAGCCTGGGCAACAGAGCAAGACTACATCTCAAAAAAAAAAAAAGAAAGAAGTTGCTGGAATTTTCTCCATACACCTAGCTTCTGAATGACAAACAATGGAACAAAAGTAAGAGGTAAGTCTGGGGAGATATTTGCCAAAAATATATACATATAGGTAATACATATGTTTAATATATGTATTATATTTATATATGTATTATGTATAATATGTGTACATATATATTTATTATATATAATACATATATACATAATACATATATCTATATCTCAGACCTGTAACGAGCTAGTCATACGTTCTCTGCTGGATTTGTACTCAAGGACAAGCACATAATTTTTCTCTCATTGAGATTTCTCTTCCAGGGCTGTGTCTGGGCTACGAAGATGAGAAAAAGAATGGTGAGTTTTCTCCTACTTAAACTTTATTTATTCCTGCATCCCACGCTTCATGACCTTTTCCTTTAATCATCTGAATTCTAGACTCAAATTAACTCTGAATTGTTTCCAGAGAAACCGCCCAAGCCCTCCCTCCACGCCTGGCCCAGCTCGGTGGTTGAAGCCGAGAGCAATGTGACCCTGAAGTGTCAGGCTCATTCCCAGAATGTGACATTTGTGCTGCGCAAGGTGAACGACTCTGGGTACAAGCAGGAACAGAGCTCGGCACAAAATGAAGCTGAATTCCCCTTCACAGACCTGAAGCCTAAAGATGCTGGGAGGTACTTTTGTGCCTACAAGACAACAGCCTCCCATGAGTGGTCAGAAAGCAGTGAACACTTGCAGCTGGTGGTCACAGGTGAGAAGGGCAGCCTCAGATGTACTCTTTGATGCACACAGAGTCTTGCTGTGTCGCCCAGGCTGGAGTGCAGTGGCATGATCTCGGCTCACTGCAACCTCTGCCTCCTGGGTTCAAGCAATTCTCCTGCCTCAGCCTCCCAAGTAGCTGGGACTACAGGCGCCCGCCACCACGCCCGGCTAATTGTTTGTATTTTTAGAAGAGATGGGGTTTCACCGTGTTAGCCAGGATGGTCTCCATCTCCTGACCTCGTGATCCACCTGCCTCGGCCTCCCAAAGTGCTGGGATTACAGGCATGAGCCACCGCGCCCAGCCTAATTTTTGTATTTTTTAATAAAGACGAGGTTGTACCATATTGGTGAGGTTGATCTCAAACTCCTGACCTCAAGTGATCCATCTGCCTCGGCCTCCCAAAGGGCTGGGATTACAAACATGAACCACCGTACCCGGCCTTTTTTTTTTTTTTTTTTGAGAGGGAGTCTTGCTCTGTCGCCCAGGCTGGAGTGCAGTGGCATGATCTCAGCTCATTGCAACCCCCGCCTCCTGGATTCATGCAATTCACTTGCCTCAGCCTCCCGAGTAGCTGGAACTACAGGGGTGCACCACCACACCTGGCTAATTTTTGTGTTTTAGTAGAGACAGGTTTTACCATGTTGGTCAGGCTGATCTCGAACTGCTGACCTCAAGTGATCTGCCCACCTCAGCCTCCCAAAGTGCTGAGATTACAGGAGTGAGCCACTGCACTTGGCTGCTTTTTTTTTTTTTTTTTTGACAGAATCTTGCTCTGTCACCCAGGCAGGAGTGCAGTGGCATGAACACAATTCACTGCAGCCTCAACCTCCCAGGGTCAAGCAATTTTCCCATATCAGCCTCCCAAGTAGCTGGGAGTACAGACAAGCACCACCATGCCTGGCTAATTTTTAAATTACTTGTTGAGACGGGATCTATGTTGCCCAGGCTGGTCTTGAACTCCTGAGCTCAGGTGATCCTCCTGCCTTGGCCTCCCGAAGTGCTGGGATTACAGGCGTGAGTTACCAAAGCCTGCCTGATGCACGTATTTCTTTTCCTGTCGTGGGACGTGGCTGGGGAAGAAGGAACCTAGGAGGCAAAAAGATAGATGCAGGCCGGGCACGGCTGGGTGGCTCATGCCTGTAATCCCAGCACTTTGGGAGGCAGAGGTGGGCAGATCACTTGAGGTCAGGCGTTCGAGACCAGCCTGGCCAACATGGTGAAACCTTACCTCTACTAAAAATACAAAAATTAGCTGGGCATGGTGGCAGGCGCCTGTAATCCCAGCTACTAGGGAGGCTGAGGCAGGAGGAGAAATTCTTGAGCCCAGAAGGCAGAGGTTGTAATGAGCTGAGATTGTGCCACTGCACTGCAGCCTGGATGAAAGAGCAAGACTCCATCTCAAAAAAAAAAAAAAAAAAAAAAGAAGGATAGATGCAACACCTTCAATGTGAAAATGGGAACTGAATGTGGGGCAAGATTCTCATCAGGGATTCTGAGAGGGTCCCAGTGATGTGGATGTGGGAGGGTGGTGTAGAATATGGTCAGTTAATAGAAAATTGAGGTATGGTAAGACGACAGACCAAGTGATGATTGCCATGGAAAAGATGGTCTGTTACAGTCCCCGAGAGGAGGAGGAAGGCTATACTATGGGGGGGTATGGGGGGAAGCACTAGGGTCAATCAGGGGCAGAGGGAGGAGGAAGAACTGTGGACCATAGCTTTGATTGTATTTTGTGGGGAGAACAAGATTAGAGTTGGCCAGGTGTGGTGGTTCATGCCTGTAATCCCAGCACTTTGGGAGGCCGAGGAGGGCGGATCACCTGAGGTCAGGAGTTTGACATCAGCCTGGGTAACATGGCGAAACCCCATCTCTACAAAAATACAATAATTACCTGGGTGTGGTGGTGTGCACCTGTGCTTTCAGCTACTTGGGAGGCTGAGGCACGAGAATTGCTTGAATCCGGGAGGCAGAGGCTGTGGTGAGCCAAGATCATGGCACTGCACTCAAGCCTGGGTGATAGAATGAGAACCTGTCTCAAAAAAAAAAAAAAAAAAAAAGAAAAAGAAAAAAGAAAAGAAAGAAAGAAAGAAAAGAAAAAGAAAAAAAGAATTGGCTTTGGGGTATAGAGGCTGTCCCTGGTTGTCTAGTTCTTGGACCTGGGGTGATTAGGAGGACAACATTGACCTTGAGTGTGAGAGCCCCATAATGAAGGTGTTTGGGAGTGTGGACTCCGGATCTATTGGCTTGCATTTGAGGGACATACTTGAGGACAAGTGGTTTACTGGCTCTAGAAATTAACTAACCCTGGGAGGGGAGGTCCCACCAAGGGCAGCAAGGCCCCAAAATGTTAAAGCATCAAATGCAGAAAATGAAAGACATGGTTAATACGGAGAGATGGATGAGATAGTCCCCAAGTGCAGTAGAAAATGGAAAAGCCCTGGCCCTTCTCTTTACCTCCGTTGCCTTGTCCTCTTCAGGATCACTCCCAGAACCTTTGCTCTCAGTCAGTGTAGACCCTGGGATGACTCCAGGTCTCAGGACACTGCGATGTCTCACTCCATACAATGGAACTGAATGTATTGTCATTGCTCTGCTGAAAATGGGGATCCCAGAACCATTACAAGTCAGGCAAGTGAGAAAAAACCAGACTGATTTCATGCTCTGGAACGTGACAAGTAATGACAGTGGAAACTACAGCTGTGTGTATTACCTGAGCAACCCATCACACTTGGCCTCCTTCCCCAGCAACGAGCTGGAGATCTGGGTGACAGGTGAGGATAGAGTGATAACACTGGCATTTGACATGTATCTAGCATTTTCTATGTTCCTGTCTCCACGACAGGTAACTTGCCTCCACTAACTCGTTCAGTCTTCACTTCCTATGAGGGTGGTTGTGTTACTAACTTCTTTTTGCTTATAGAGATTAGGTGACCTCCCCGGTGTCACAAAAACAATGAGCTTCACAGTTGCTGTTCAGACATAAGTGAAAATTTATATTTCTTTATGGCAGAGAAGGAAAGCCAGAAAGAGTGTCCGGTGCTCTATGAGGGATGTAGGAATGGCAAATAATGGATTATGGGGCTAAGAGATCCCATTGTGTGGAAAAGTATGGCAGGCATGGTGCAGGCAATGGAAAAAAAATGATGAGGACCACGGTGAGAAGATGCACATGGGAGGATTGTAACATAAATGACTTGAGATCCCAAGGAAGAGGGATAAAGAATAATTTTGCATCACTTTCATCTACCCATTTATCTACCCACCCATCCATCTATCAATCTACCCACCCATCCGTCTATCAACCTACCTACCCATCTATCAACCCACCCACCCATCTACCCACCTACCAACCCATCCACCCTCCCACCCACTCATTCACCCATCCATCCACTCACTTATCCATCTATCCATCAACTCACCCATCCATCCATCCATCCTTCCATCCACCCATCCATCCTTCCATCCTTCCATCCTCCATCCATCCATCCATCCATCCATCCATCCATCCATTCATCTATCCACTAATCCATCCAACCACCAACCCTTCCATTCATCCGTCCACCCACCCCCTCATCCATCTATCTACCCACCTACCCATCTATTTACCCAGCCACTCATTTGTCCATCCTTCCACCCATTCATCCACCCATCCACCCTTTCACCCATTCACTCACCCCCACCCACCTATCCATATATCCATCCATCCATCCATCCATTCATTTATTAGTCACTAAACAATACCTCTCAATAGACCACAGTTGCTTCCAGCAGGTCAATCCTGCCATATCATGGGAAATCTCTGGAGAGACCTTACAGTCATCAGTGTAGTGTAGAAGTAGCCATGGGTCCACACCAATGACTTAGCCTGGGCTTGGGGCATGATGAGTAACTGAGTACTTAATGTTTCACCTCTGATTTACCCTCTTTCTGAGGCTCTTGATCAATGATACTCCAACAAGGTGCTCATCACTTTGATATTGGTTTCAAATTGTATTCCCAATAACTCTTTCTTATAGTCTTAAGAATTTTTGCACCCACACTTTAGCCCTAAAAGCCTGGAGATTATTTGCCATTTCCCAGTTATGTTCTCTGGCATATCATCTACTGTTTCCTGATTTCTTCACCTCTATCGCAGCTGTACCATTACATCACAAGACAGGCTATAGTATCAATTTCCACTGGTTGATTTTCCAGGTCAGCCTTCCATATACAATCTGTTTGCTGCTTTGCAAATCACTTTACTATACTACTTTTTACTTATTACAAAATGGGCATATAAATGCTTCCATTACAAAAAAAAATAATGCAAAATACCTGGCACAAAAATAGCTGCCCATTCACCCTACAAATTCAGATACTTTGGTAGATCCTGAGCATATTGTAGGAACTGAGACAGACCACGTCTCTGGCCAACAGGAGCTCACATTCTTCTTTGAAAGAAAGAAATAAATAAGAGCAAGCTATCAGAGTAATTAAAAAACACATTATAGATGGAGAATAACTGTGAGAGGCATTGTATTAGTGATCTATGGCTGCAAAACAAATTACCACTAATTTAGCAGACTGAAACACCTATTTATTATCTCACAGTTGATGTGGGTCAGGAGTCTAGGCACAGCTTAGCTGAGTCCTCTGCTTTGGGTCTCATTTATGTTACATTACATAAAACTCTGTTTGCTAGGGCATTTGCTCTCTCTTTCTTCTCTCTCTCTCTCAATCTCTCTTCTTGCAAGTGCTGCAGAATCAGTCTAGCATGAATCCTACAGCTGTAAAGAACCAGATATTGCTAGCAACCACAGGAGTGGAGAAATGGACCCTTCCCCAGTCAAGCCTCCAGATGAGAACACAGCCCTGTGTCGCTCAGGCTGGAGTGCAGTGGTACGATCTCGGCTCACTGCAAGCTCCGCCTCCCGGGTTCATGCCATTCTCCTGCCTCAGCCTCCTGAGTAGCTGGGACTACAGGTGCCCGCCACCTCTCCCGGCTAATTGTTTGTATTTTTAGTAGAGACGGGGTTTCACCATGTTAGCCAGGATGGTCTCGATCTCCTGACCTCATGATCCGCCCACCTCGGCCTCCCAAAGCGCTGGGATTACAGGCGTGAGCCACCGCGCCTGGCCGAGTAGGTGATATTTTAACTTAGACTAAGTGGTGCCACTGGGGAGATAGAAATATAGGCCAGGTGCAGTGGCTCATGCCTGGAATCCCAGCATTCTGAGTGGCCAAGGCAGGTTGATCACTTGAGGCCATGAGTTTGAGACCAGCATGGCCAACATGGTGAAACTCCATCTCTACTAAAAGTACAAAAATTAGCAGGGTGTGGTGGCAGGCACCTGTAATCCCAGATACTTGGAAGGCTGAGGTAGGAGAATCTCTTGAACCCGGGAGGTGGAGGTTGCAGTGAGCTGAGATCATGCCACTGCACTCCAGCCTGGGTAACAGTGCAAGACTCAAAAAAAAAAAAAAAAAAAAAAAGAAAGAAAGAATTTGGGTGAATGGTGTTCTTTGTCAAGATAGAGAAGACTGGCAAGGAATCAAACTGGAGGGGGTGTTAGCAGTGTCATTCATAAATATTTTTGTTATTAAAAATACTATCAAACTCCAGGAGTATTAGGAAGAGTAATCTGAGGCTCTGTCCATGCTCTGAGGACCCAGGGAGCATCTAGGGAATGGAGAAGCCATTCTCTTTTCTGCTTCCCAAAGAAGACAGGAAGTCTATAAGTAGGACGTGAGGACTCCTGTCCCCAAGGTTCCTGTATGATTAGCGTAATTCCTTTTCTTCCCTCCTATTTTCTAGATAAACACGATGAACTTGAAGCTCCCTCAATGAAAACAGGTAAGAGAGTTATGAAGGAGATGTTTTTCCCAATTAGATCTGCTTCATGAGATGGGGGATCACCTTTGCTTAAAGTGCACAAGGAGAACTTTATTTTTATTTATTTGTTTGTTTGTTTGTTTTTTGAGATAGAGTCTCGCTTTGTCACCCAGGCTGGAGTGCAGTGGTGCAATCTCAGCTCACTGCAACCTTCGCCTCCCAGGTTCAAGCAATTCTCCTGACTCAGCCTCCCAAGTAGCTGGGACTACAGGTGCTCGCCACCACACCCAGCTAATTTTTGTATTTTTAGTAGAGACGGGGTTTCACCATGTTGGCCAGGCTGGTCTCGAACTCCTGACCTCGTGATCTGCCCACCTCAGCCTCCCAAAGTGCTGGGATTACAGGTGTGAGCCACTGCACCCAGCCTATTTATTTTTTTGAGACAGTCTTGTTCTGTCCCCCAGGCTGGCGTGAAGTGGCACAATCTCAGCTCACTGCAACCTCCACTTCCTGGGTTCTGGGTTCAAGCAATTCTCCTGCCTCGGCCTCCCGAATAGCTGGGATTAGAGGCACCCACCACCATATCCAGCTCAGTTTTGTTTTTTGTTTTTAGTAGAGATAGGGTTTCACCATGTTGGCCAGGCTGGTATCAAACTCCTGACCTCAAGCAATTCCCCTGCCTCGGCCTCTCAAAATGTTGGGATTACAGGCGTGAGCCACCGCACCCAGCCTAGAAGAAGAACTTTAATGCCCATTTTCTCAATGTTATTGGGGAAACTGCTGTGTTTTGGGGGTGGGGGATGAGGGGAGATAACCTCTAAAGTGCTTCTGGGTTCTGAAGAAGTTGGTGTGTAAAACAGCACAGAGGGCGTTGTTTGCCATACGACATGATGAAAAATTAGGGTGGGATTTGGGGAATAATGGGGGTGAATTTTTGGGTGACCCATTTGGGGAGTAGGACCGGGACCTACGCAGAGTAGCTACTTTGGGAATATGTATAATCAAGAGTTTGTTATAACTCTAAAATTCTCAAACACAGGTGAATATTGCATTTTTTTCCCTAATGTTGCTTATTCATTAGCAATTGACTAAGATTCTGTCCTCAGAGGTTCTCATAAAAATTAGAGCTTTTGGGCCAGGTGAGGTGGCTCACACCTGTATTCCCAGCACTTTGGGAGGCTGAGGTGGGCGGATCACCTGAGGTCAGGAGTTCGAGTCTCTACTAAAAATACAAAAATTTGCCAGGCATTGTGGTGGGTGCCTGTATTCCCAGCTACTCAAGTGACTGAGGTAGGAGAATTGCTTGAACCTGGGAGGCAGAGGTTGCAGTGAGCTGAGATTACACCACTGCACTCCAGTCTGGGCAACAGAGTGAGACTCTGTCTCCAAAAAGAAAAAAAAAAATTAAAAAAAAGTTAGAGCTTTTGGCAGCATTTGGCTGAAACAGGAGCTCATCCAGACTTTAAGGGCCAAATGCAGAATATAAATTGGCATCTAGTTGCTTAATCATCCTTCCTTTCAGCAAGTCATAATCTTCCTGCAACCTACTCCAAAGAGCCAAAGTTGCTGAAGGTTGTTGCTAGCAGTCTGTGCTGGTATAACCAGTTTTTAAAAAGGTATCCTCCAAAGTGTTCTTGCAAGATAGCTATTTGAAACGTTTTTATTCCATGATAGTAGGCTTGGGAAATGACTGCTACCCTAACACTATGAACACAATTCATGTCAGGAACATTTTCTAAGTAAGATATGAAATCTAACGGGAGAGAGGAACACAGAAGTATCAGAAACAAGGTGGGAGATCTAGTGAGGTGTGAGGGGGAGGAGGAAGAGAAGCTTTTCTATTCTGAGCTCTTGTATCATTTATTTTCTTTCTTTTTTTATCGATATATTATTCACATTCCAAAAATTCACCCTTGTAAAGTATACAATTCACTGGCATTTTGTATATTCATGAGGTAGTATAACCATCACCACTACATAATTCCAGAACATTCTCATCACCCTAAAAGAAAATCTTGTACCCATTAAGCAGTCATTCCTCATTTCCCACTTTCCCACCAGGCCCTTCCAACCATTCATATGCCTCTTTGTGTCTATGATTTCGTCTATTCTGGACATTTTGTGTACGTGGATTCATACACTATGTGATCCTTTGTGACTAGTTCCTTTCTCTTTAGCATAATGTTTTCGAAGTTTATCCGTACTGTAGCATGCATCAGTGTTTCATTTCTTGTCATGGTGAAAAGCATCATATTGTATGGATAGACCACATTTTGCTTATCCATTCTTTTTTTTTTTTTTTTTTTTTTGAGATGGAGTCTTGCTCTGTTGCCCAGGCTGGAGTGCAGTGGCACAATCTCAACTCACTGCAACCTCCGCCTCCCAGGTTCAAGTGATTCTTCTGCCTCAGCCTCCTGAGTATCTGGAACTACAGGTGCCCGTCACCATGCCCAGCTAATTTGTGTATTTTTAGTAGAGAGGGAGTTTCACCATGTTGGCCAGGCTGGTCTCAAACTCCTGACCTCAGGTGATCCACCCGCCTCGGCTTCCCAAAGTGCTGGGATTACAGACTTGAGCTACTGCGCCTGGCCTCATTCTTCCTTTGATGGACATTTGTGTTGTCTGCACTTCTTGGCTAAAGTGAATAATGGTGCTGGAACACAGTGGTAGGAGTATCTGTTTGCCTCCCCACTGTAAATTATCTTGGGTATGTACCTAGAAGTGGATTTGCTAGGACATATGGTGACTATTATGTTCAACTTTGTGAGGAACTGCCAAATCATTTTCCATTGTGGCTGTATCATGTTATCTTCCTTCCAGTAATATACGTGGGTTCCAATATCTCCACATCCTTGTCAACACTTACTTTTCTTTTTTTAAATTATAGCCATCCCAGTGGGTATTATATAATTTCTTAAAATGTATTTTTTGAGTTCAAATTTGTATCATCACAATTCTAAACAGAATAAAATATCTTTGCCGGGCGCAGTGGCTCACGTCTGTAATCCCAGGACTTTGGGAAGATGAGGCAGGAGGATCACTTGAGCCCAGGGGTTCAAGGCCAGCCTGGGCAACCTGGTGAGATCCCATCTCTACAAAAAATACAAAAATTAGCCAGGCGTGGTGGTGTGCACCTGCAGTCCCAGCTGCTTGGGAGGCTCAGGCAGGAAGATCGTTTGAGCCCAGGAGGTTGAGGCTTCAGTAAACTGTGATTGTGCCACAGCACTCCAGCCTGGGTGACAGAGCGAGACCCTGTCTCAGTAAAGAAATAAAATAAAAGTAAAATATCTTTAAGCACAGGTATAATGTCCCCAGCCTGTATTTATATGCCTCAAACACACTAGAAAAGGACCCTATGTTCAATCGCTATGTAGAGAATGAAGATGAATTTTATCACACAAGACTTGGCTTTCTTTCTGGTGTCTGTGGCTCCATTTATGCCCATGTCAGGCTGTATGTTGTTGCTCAGTCTGATTCTAGTAGCATAGGAACTTATAATTTATTCTGGCAATTTGCAAATACTGATGCGAAATTTGGCCAGGATATGTGGACATCTCAGGGTGAACCCAGTTCAGCTGATTATGGGGTCATATGAAGACGCGAATTTTGCAATAATGTACTTCTCATTTCTAGTGAATTGCTGCATGAAAGATACTGTAGGCTGGAAAAGGGGAGAACAGAAAGGACAAGGCAACGCTGCTGTTCCTCTGCTTCCATCTGGGGAAACTGAGAGTCCAGGAGCAGCTGTTCCTGCCCTGTTTTCATAAGTCCTTGGAGATGCACTGATAGAATTGTCGCTTATGGCCGGGCATGGTGGCTCATGTAATCCCAGCACTTTGGGAGGCAAAGGTGGGCAGAACACTTGAGCTCTGGAGTTTGAGACCAGCCTAGGCAACATGGTGAAACCTCATCTCTACTAGAAATATAAAAAATTAGCGGGGTGAGGTGGCGGGCGCTTGTAATCCCAGCTCCTTGGGAGGCTGAGGGAGGAGAATTGCTTGAACCCCGGACGTGGAGGTTGCAAACCTGAGATTGTACCACTGCACTCCAGCCTGGGAGACAGAGTGAGACTGTCTCAAAAAAAAAAAAAAAAAAAATGTTGCTTTTGAGGGGTTCTCTGATTCAGCTCCACCAGAAGCAGGCTCTTAGACAGCATTAGTGTGAAAGTGACATTGTATTTTAATTTATTTAGTTTTGAGACAGAGTTTCGCTCCTGTTGCCCAGGCTGGAGTGCAATGGCGTGATCTCAGCTCACTGCAACCTCCACCTACCGGATTCAAGCAATTCTCCTGCCTCAGCCTCCCAAATAGCTGGGATTACAGGCATGCACCACCACGCCCGGCTAATATTGTATTTTTAGTAGAGATGGGGTTTCTCCGTGTTGGTCAGGCTGGTCTCAAACTCCCGACCTCAGGTGATCTGCCTGCCTCGACCTCCCAAAGTGCTGGGATTACAGGCGTGAGCCACCGTGCCTGGCTTGAAAATTACATTTTAGGGAGTGGGGAAGAAGGGCTGGGAGGAAAAGAGATTGAACAAGGTTGGGATATCCGTGTCCCTCAGATGGTATCTTTGGCTCAATCCTGCAGAAAAGCAGTGGAGACACAGAAGGTCAAAGACCGGAGGCTAGGGAGCTGGGGTCTTCACAGCAGTCAGTGGCAGTTTGCCCCGGGCATGTAAATTCCAAGGCATTTGGAGCTCTCCCAGGCAGTCCCCCAAAGAAGAGATACAAATGTTCACTTTGGAAAGGGAAAGAAGCCACGATCTAGAATGCATAAAAGTGGGAAAGGGATCTGGGAACATGGGTTGAGGAACATTGACAGAATCTGTTACAGAGAGAGATGGGTGTGGGTGGAATATTGGGTGAAAAAAATCATCATTATACCTACAATCCCATTATCCTACACAATGAGTCAGTTTCTAGACTGAGTGCTTCAAAGCCAGGATTTTTCATCATTACCTAACTCTTCAAGTTAGATATTATTAGCTCTCTGCCCCCTCCTTATATTTAACCAAAAAATAACGTATTCCAGACAGGGAAGGGAACATTTACAAAGTCAGGAGGTAGGAGACCCAGTACTAGAACTCAAGTATGTCTTGTTTCAAACTCTCCACTCCTTTTGCTGCTCCCTGATGATCAGCTCAGAAAGAACCTTATTTCAGGGAGGGGGATAGATAGATAATTAGATATGATAGATAATAGGTAAGTAGGTAGATAAATAGATAACTAGATATGATAGATTAGATAGATACATAGATGATTGGTAGATAAGTAGCTAGATATGATAGATTAGATAGACAGATGATAGGTAAGCAGGTAGATAGATAACTAGATACAATAGGTTAGATAGATAAGTAACTAGATAGATAGCTGGATATGATAGATTAGATAGATAAATAGATGATAGGTAAGTAGGTAGATAGATACAGATAGATTAGCTAGCTAGCTAGATGATAGATAACTAGATATAATAGATAAGATAGATGATGATTAGATAGACAGAAAATTAGATATGATTGATAGATACATTAGATAGATGATAGATTACATAGATAGATGATAGGTAACTAGGTAGCTAGATAAAGCTAGCTAGATAGATAGACATACAGATACACGGATAGATACATAGATACCTAGATAGGTGATAGAGTTGCAAAATAGAAAAATTAGATAGGTAGATAGATAGATAACTAGATAGGATAGATTAAATAGATTATAGTAGGTGACTAGACAGATACATACAGATGACAGATGATAGAGAGATGATAGATAACTAGTTACGATTGACAGATACATTAGATAGATGATAGATTTGGTAGCTAGATGATAGGTAAGTCGGTAGAGAGATAAGTGATAATTAGATATGATAGGATGGGTAGATTAGATAGACGACAGGTAAGTAGGTGAATAGACAGAGAAAGATAGATACATAGATGCCTAGATAAGTGATAGATTAACAAGATAGAAAAATTAGACAGTTAATTACATATGATAGGATAGATTGGATAGGTGATAGGCAAGTAGGTAGATAGATAAGTGATAATTAGATAGGACGGATAGATTGGATAGATGATAGGTAAGTAGGTAGAGAAACAGATAAAGATAGATAGGTAGATAGATAATAGATACCTAGATAGATGGTAGATAGATTAGCGAGATAGATAAATTAGATAGGTAATTCTCTATATATAGACATGTAGAAACGCCAACGCAAACATAGTCAGTGAACCAAGTAGGGGAAGGGTCTGGATGGAAGACCCTCTGTTGGTGCAGAGGACCAGGCGTGTGAAGCATCTCAGACTTGGCTCTGTAATGTGACCACAGATCATTGCACACCTAGGAAAAATTCTCAGACTCAAAGCACACTAACAAAGACAGCGGGGGTCTTGGTGAAGCCCCCCTCTGGGTCTTCACTTCTATAGTCGATCAACTTTTTTCCTTAATCATGTTTCTGCTACTTACTCCTTAAAGTCTCATGACTTGTGTTTCTTGACTCTAAAGTGCCAAGAAAAACAAAAAACGGGGGGAACTGCATGGACTCTGTCGCCTAGCTTTAGTAACAGGTTGCTCGCTCTTCCTCAACGCTGTGAGCTTTGCACGCAACCCTTGTTGTAATCCCAGGAGTCACACGGGAATGCATGCCCTTCACCAGTGGGAGGGAAATAATTGTACTACCTTGCAGGGTTGTTGTAAGAATTTAAAACGCTATGATGTAGACTTGCATGGCAATATTGCTCAAGAACTAGTTTTTTTGTTTTGTTTTGTTTAATTGGTAGAAATTTTATCTCCTGAGAGGGATGCTTTTTTGAGTTGGAGTCTCGGTCAGTCGAGTGTATGATGCAGTGATGCGATCTCGGCTCACTGCAACCTCCGCCTCCCAGGTTCAAGCAATTCTCTTCTCTCAGCCTCCTGAGTAGCTGGGACTACAGGCGTGTGCCACCATGCCCAGCTTATTTTTTATATTTTTCGTAGAGACAGGGTTTCACCATGTTGGCCAGGCTGGTCTCGAACTCCAGACCTCAAGTGATCCACCTACTTCACTCTCCCAAAGTGCCAGGATTACAGGCGTGAGCCACCGCGCCCGGCCACTGGTCATTCTTTTCTACCCTGGTCTAACTCTGTTCTTATTAGGAATCCTCCCTGAATTCTCCCAGCTGATCCCTTGTCGTTCTGGTGTCTTGGGGAATCATGTCTCCTTCAGAGAGCCCCACCCCTCCCCACTCTAAACGCCTTCCATGCCCTTGTCACTGCTGTTCATTACCTGGCATCAACGAGCTCTTTGAAGTGTGTTTGAAGTTGGCTGGGCGTGGTGGTCTGTACTCCCAGCTACCCTGGAGGCCGAGTGAGGAGGACCACTCGAGCCCAGGAATTCGAGTATGATCGCACCACTGCACTCCAGCCTGGGCAACAATGGGAACCCATTGGCACATCTGGGATTGGTACCCTGAGCTCCCATCCCAGCCCATTCTGTGACCTCCCTCCTCTCCCCTCTTCTCCCCTCCATTGCCCTCACCCTCTCCCCAGAATCTTCACATCCCATCCTTTCACGTCTCTCTCTCTCTTTAAAAAAAGAAAAAAAAATACGTTTGAAGTCAAGAGCTGAGATCATGTGTGTGTTAGCCAGGGTTTTCCAGAAAAACAGAACCAATAGAACATATAGATATAAGCTGGGTGTGGCGGCTCACGCCTGTAATCCCAGCACTTTGGGAGGCCGAGGCAGGCGGATTGCCTGAGGTCAGTAGTTCAAGACCAGCCTGGCCAACATGGTGAAACCCCATCTCTACTAAAAATACAAAAATTAGCCGGGCGTGGTGGTGGGTGCCTGTAATCCCAGTTACTCAGGAGGCTGAGGCAGGAGAATTGCTTGCTTGCTCCAATTGAGGCGGAGCTTGCAGTGAGCCGAGATTGCACTATTGCACTCCAGCCTGGATGACAAGAGTGAGACTTTGTCTCAAAAAAAAAAAAAAAAAAAAAAAAAAGAACGTATACATGTAGATACATATATGGAGAGAGAGATTTAATGGATTGGTTCACGTGATTGTGGGGGGCTGGCAAGTCTGAAATCTGCAGGGCAGGCGGGCAGGAGATCCAGGGGAGACTTGACATTGCAGCTTGAGTCTGCAGGCAGAATTCCTTCCACCTTGGGGGACCTCAGTCTTTTCTCTTAAAGTCCTAAAGCCTTCAACTGATAGGATGAGGCCCACCCATATGACAGTAGGTCATCTGCTTTACTCAAAGTCTATTGGTCCAAACGTCCAGCTCCGAGGACGTTCCATTCCGAGGTGGGAGATCCAGACTTGGAAGCCAGGCCATCTGTCTGGCTTCTCTAAGCTTTTCTGCTCACCCCTATCAGTGGATTTCAGACACTGATTACACCGACAGACGTGGTGGTTCACGCCTGTAATCCCAACTACTCGGGAGGCTGAGTCAGGAGAATTATTTGAACCAAGGAGGTGGAGGTTGCAGTGAGCCAGGATCACACTCCAGCCTGGGTGCCAGAGCACAGCTCCATCTCAAAAAAAAAAAAAGTGTATATATATATATATATATGTGTATATATATATATATATATGTGTATATATATATATATACACACACACATTTATATATGTATATATATATACACACATATATACGCACATATATATACATTTATATATATACATACATTTATTTATATATATGTGTATATATATATATATACACACATATATATGGAGCAACTGGAACAGAGCTGGCTCACAATAAATGATCAATATCATTGCTATGCACCAAACATTCCCTGGGAATTTCTGGAATTTCCTATGCGCCAAGCACTGTTCCAGCCCTTTCTATAGGTACTGACCCACCGTCCAATAAAGTAGCTACTGCTGCTATCCTCACTTTACAGATGGGGAAACAGAAGCTTGGAGAAGATTAAGGAAATTCCCCAAAGCAATAGGAAATTCCAGCTCCCAGGTGGGAGATCCAGGCTTGGAAGCCAGGCTGTCTGTCTGGCTCCTCCTAGCTTTTCAGCTCACCCCCATCAGTGGATTTCGGGAGCCAGGCTGATTCTCTGACCTGCTCTTCCCTCTCCAGACACCAGAACCATTTTTGTCGCCATCTTCAGCTGCATCTCCATCCTTCTCCTCTTCCTCTCAGTCTTCATCATCTACAGATGCAGCCAGCACGGTGAGCTCAGAGAACGCAAAGGGAGAGAGGGGGAGTGAAGGATTTTCTCCGTAGGTAAATTCCTCCTGCATTTTTTGTAGGTTCGTCATCTGAAGAATCCACCAAGAGGTAGACGCTTGGCATAGCTCATGCTCCACTTAGTTCCCATGTCATTCTCAAGGGAACCCACTGGCACATCTGGGATTGGCACCCTGAGCTCCCATCCCAGCCCATTCTGTGACCTCCCTCCTCTCCCCTCTTCTCCCCTCCTCTCCCCTCCATTGCCTTCACCCTCTCCCCGAAATCTTCACATCCCATCCTTTCACGTGTCTCTCTCTCTCTCTCAGAACCAGCCATTCCAAACTTCCAGAGCAGGAGGCTGCCGGTAAGGGACCGGGGAAGTTTAAGGGAATCACCGGATAGAAAGACTAAGTTCTGACTCCTGCAGCTGAGAACTGATTTTTTTTTTCTTTCTCACTCAGAGGCAGATTTATCCAATATGGAAAGGGTATCTCTCTCGGTGAGTCCTCCCGCATAGGAGTCCCACAAGAGCTCCCTCCCCACAATGGGCTGGTCGTGTGTGCCTCCTGGTTAAGCCCGTACAGAAATGTATAGTTTATCACCCGTGTGGTCTTAGACAAGTCATGAAACTCCCCTAATGGGAACCAAAATCTCCATTTAAAAGGCGTGTGGACGGGCTGGACGCGGTGGCTCACGCCTGTAATCCCAGCACTTTGGGAGGCCGAGGCGGGCGGATCACGAGATCAGGAGATCGAGACCATCCTGGTTAACACAGTGAAACCCTGTCTCTACTAAAGACACAAAAAATTAGCTGGGCATGGTGGCGGGCGCCTGTAGTCCCAGCTACTCAGGAGGCTGAGCCAGGAGAATGGCGTGAACCCGGGAGGCAGAGGTTGCAGTAAGCCGAGATCACGCCACTGCACTCCAGCCTGGGCAACAGAGCGAGACTCTGTCTCAAAATAAATAAATAAATAAAAATTTTAAAAAATGAGAAAAGGCTTACGGAGATCCATTGATGTCACAGACATAAAGGGTTATAAAAACAGAAAAGAAAAAGAAATGCATCTGGTGTGACCGAGGACCTGGATTTTAAATTAAATTTAATTGTAATTAATTTAAATGTCAATAGCCATGTGTGGCTAGTGGCTGCCATATTGAACACTCAGTTCTAATATTCATCTATTTTCTCCAAAGACGGCAGACCCCCAAAGAGTGACCTATGCTGAGCTAAGCACCAGCGCCCTGTCTGAGGCAGCTTCCGACACTACCCGGGAACCCCCAGGATCTCATGAATATGCAGCACTGAAAGTGTAGCAAGAAGACAGCCCCGGCCACTAAAGGATGGGGGATTGTGCTGGCCAACGCTATCGGAAACGTGGAGATGCAGATGACTCTGTGTCCCTTGCTCTTCATCTGTATCAATAAAATTAAGTTTCTCATCTTAAAAAGAAATCTGACTTATTTATGGATTATTCATGCCCAAGAACCCCATCATACTCTTTCTACCCCACATTTCCTCCTAGAACAATTCAAGGAGATAAGAAATAATGATTGATCAGCTATCCAGGAAAAAATGTAAGAATTATTGAACATCTCCAGGAAGCATAAGCGAAAAAGAAAATGGCCGGGCTCACACCTGTCATCCCAGCACTTTGGGAGGCCGGGGCGGGTGGATCATCTGAGGTCAGAGTTCAAGACCAGCCTGACCAACATGGTGAAATCCCATCTCTACTAAAAATACAAAATTAGTTGGACGTGGTGGCGGGCGCCTGTAATCCCAGCTACTTGGGAGACTGAGGCAGGAGAATCGCTTGAACCCAGGAGGCAGAGATTGCAGTGAGCCGAGATGGCGCCATTGCACTCCAGCCTGGGCAACGGAGTGAGACTCCATCTCAAAAAAAAAAAAAAAAAAAAAAAAACGCCCAGAGCTGCAAACTCCTAGACCAGAGGGCAGAAAACAAAAGGACCAGAGAGTAACACGTCCAGCTTTGTGGGCTGTAGGATCTCTGCTGAGACTACCCCACTCTGCTGTTGTACCATGAAAGCAGCCATCGCTGACATGTAAACAAGTAGGAGTGGCGGTGTTCGAATAAAACTTTATTTACAACCTCATGTTCTCACTCATGTAGGAGCTAAAAAAGTAGATCTCATGAAGGTAAAGAGAGAGTCGGTTATCAAAGGCTAGAAGGGGTGGGATAGTTAATGGGCACAAACACAGATAGATAGAAGGAATAAGTTGAAGTGTTCAATAGCACAGAAGGGTGACTATAGCTAATAACAATATATTGTATATTTCAAAACAGCTAGAAGAGAAGATTTGAAACATTCCCAACACAAACGACAAATGAGCCAGGTGCAGTGGCTCACTCCTGTAATCCCAACACTTTGGGAGGCCAAGATGGGTGGATCACCTGAGGTCAGGCGTTCAAGACCAGCCTGGCCAACATGGTGAAACCCCATCTCTACTAAAAATACAAAAATTAGCTGGGTGTGGTGGTGCACGCCTGTAATCCCAGCCACTTGGGAGGCTGAGGCAGAAGAATCGCTTGAACCTGGGAAGCGGAGGTGACAGTGAGCCAAGATCACACCACTGTACTCCAGCCTGGGTGACAGAGAGAGACTCTGTCTCGAAAAGAAAAACATAAATGTTTGAGGTGGCGAATATCCTAAATACCCTGATTTGAGTATTATACATTCTGTGCATGTATCAAACTATCACATGTATGTCATAAATATGCATAAATATTATGTATCTATAGAAAGTTGTTTTTTTTTTTAGATGGAGTCTTGCTCTGTCGCCCAGGCACCGGAGTGCAGTGGCATGATCTCAGCTCGCTGCAACCTCTCCCCCCAGGTTCAAATGATTCTCCTGTCTCAGCGTCCCGAGTAGCTGGGATTACAGGTGTCTGCCATCACACTCGGCTAATTTTTTTGTATTTTTAGTAGAGATGGGGTTTCAGCATGTTGGCCGGGCTGGTCTTGAACGCCTGACCTCAGGTGATCAGCCTGCCTCGGCCTCCCAAAGTGCTGGGATTACAGGTGTAAGCCACCGTGCCCAGCCCAGAAAGTTGTTTTAAAAACAAAAAATTTTATTTGCAAAAACAAGCTGTAGGCTGTAGTGTGCCAAACTTTGTGCTACGCCAGTGCTTTTTAAAGTCTGCTTGGGCCATCACCCCAACCACTTCTGGCCCTGATGAGGGTCCAGGGCAGGAAGGAGAGAGTGTCTTAGTCCATCCAGGCTGCTATCAACATACCAAAGACCTGGCAGCTTACAGACAACACATAGTTATTTCTCACCGTTCTGGAGGCTGGAAGGCCAAGACCAAAGCACTGGAAGATTCAGTGTCTGCTGAGGGCTTTTTTCCTGGTTCATAGCTGGCACCTTCTTGCTGTGTCTTCACATAGTGAAAGAGACTGGGCCGGGCGCAGTGGCTCACGCCTGTAATCTCAGGACTTTGGGAGACCGAGTGGGGGTGCGGATCACCTGAGATCAGAAGTTCGAGACCAGCCTGACCAACATGGTGAAGCCCCGTCTCTACTAAAAATACAAAAATTAGCTGGGCACAGTGGTGGGTGCCTGTAATCCCAGCTACTTGGGAGGCTGAGGCAGGAGAATTGCTTGAACCCAGGAGGCAGAGGTTGCAGTGAGCCAAAATCGTGCCACTGCACTCCAGCCTGAATGACAGAGCCAGACTCCCATCTCAAAAAAAAAAAAAAGAATGAAGGCTTAATAAGCAAAAGAAAGAGAAAAGAGAATAGTTCTCTCTCTTGCACAGAGAGATAGGGGTTCCCAAGTGGGACCCCTGGTTTTGTGGTGAAATGCATGGGGCTTTTATAGACAAGCTTGAGGAGGTGGTGTCTGATTCACAAAGGGTCTGAGAGATTAGTCGGACCAGGTGTGACGTTTGCACAGCCCACAAAGAAGCTGGCCATCCCACCCTAATCTTTTATTATGTAGGTGGGGTCTCTGCCTGGCCGGGGCCATGTTGTCTGCTTTTTTACTGCACGTGTGGGGACAAAGAAAAGGGAAGAGGGAACCTCCATGTTGAATATACCCGGCTCCCAGGCATCCGTTTTCTATTGGCACAGCTGCTGGCATTTACCTATGCAAGCTTTTAGCTTGTTTGTTTATCTATGCTTGCAGCTTGGTGTTTCAGGCTGCTTTTTGTTAGAAAAGAAATTATCTGCGGGCTGCTCTTTATTAATAGGAAACCTTACTGAGGACTCTCTTACCCTCACTGTCTGCCTAAATAATTTCTTTTTAGCTCCCATATTACAAATACCATAACCCTGGGGTTAGGGTCCAACAGCTGAATTTTGTCGGGACACGAACACTGAGTTTACAATACCCGTGAAGCTCTCTTTGCTTGTATCATTTCTCTGTCGTCTGCCACCATGTAAGATGTGCCTTTCACCTTCCGCCGTGATTGTGAGGCCTCCCCAGCCATGTGGAACTGTTAAGTCCACTATACCTCTTTTTTAAAAAATAAACTGGCCGGGTGCAGTGGCTCACACCTGTAATCCCAGCACTTTGGGAGGCTGAGGCGGGCAGATCATGAGGTCAGGAGATCGAGACCATCCTGGCTAACACGATGAAACCCCGTCTCTACTAAAAATACAAAAAATTAGCCGGGCGTGGTGGCGGGCGCCTGGAGTCCCAGCTACTAGGGAGGCTGAGGCAGGAGAATGGAGTGAACCCAGGAGGCAGAGCTTGCAGTGAGCCGAGATCGCGCCACTGCACTCCAGCCTGGGCGACAGTGCGAGACTCCGTCTCAAAATAAATAAATAAATAAATAAATAAATAAATAAATAAATAAAAATAAAAATAAATTACCCAGTCTCAGGTATGTCTTTATCAGCAGTGTGAAAACGGACTAACGCAAACTTCTTCACTCCCCTCCCCTCACTACACAGTCCCAGGTTGCAGTGTGGAAGCCGCATGGGGAGTAGCAAGGTGGGGGAGGAGTGTCCCTGCGTTTTCTTGCCACAGAGGGTCATTCTTTTTAAAGCTTAGGAGTTCTTGGTGGCCATCTGTCTCGCCATGTGGAGGAAGCCAGTCTTTATGGAGAAACACAAAGATGACTCAGGGAGCATCCGGGAAGCGGGAGTGAGTAACAGTGCTTTCAGCTTTTGTTTTCTTGGTTCTAATTGCTTCCAAAGCTCAGCATTCCTTCACTCCCTGCAGTTTTCTTGCCCAATCCTTCTTGAACCAAAAAAACCCAGAAAGTCCTCCTTTGATTCTAAGCTATTCTGAGAATAGATTTTGTTTTGATTGAAGAGTCCTGGTGAACATTATTAAAATGGGTGACCCTAATGGATATTCTTCATGGACATCTATGCTGGTAGTCACACTCATTGAATTACCATAGTGAGGACTCATCTCTGATTTTTTTTTTTTTTTTCATCTTGCCCAGATTCTTATCTAAGGGGTCTGGGGACTCATGCCCTATAAACCACAAATTCTCATCAGATGTGTTGTATTTAGCCCTATATATCGTGACTCACTTTCCAGTCTGACTCTGGCATAACATTTTACCTAACAAAGAAGAAAATAAAAATATTTTACCCCAAAACATGTTTCTTTGCCATATTTTTAAATGGCCCTGCAAAGCAGTCCTTGGTGGGGGGGAATATTTGCATATGTAAAGGATCTCTGTTAACATAGCTAGATCTTTTTCCTCCAGGACCCCCCAGTCCTAAGGAGACTAACTGAGAATCTAGCACCTTTTGAAGGTCTGAGTAGGAAACATCTGTCATCTATTTTCTCTAAGGGCAGCCACTATAAGACTTCAAAAGAACCTTGGTCTCCACAATCTTTTTTTTTTTTTTTTTTTTTGAGACGGAGTCTCACTCTGTTGCCCAAGCTGGAGTGCAGCGGCACGATCTCGGCTCACTGCAAGCTCCGCCTCCCGGGTTCACACCATTCTCCTGCCTCAGCCTCTCCAAGTAGCTGGGACCACAGGCGCCCGCCACCATGCCCGGCTAATTTTTTTGTATTTTTAGTAGAGACGAGGTTTCACCGTGTTCTCGATCTCCTGACCTCGTGATCCGCCTGCCTCGGCCTCCCAAAGTGCTGGGATTACAAGCGTGAGCCACCGCGCCCGGCCCAGTCTTTTATCTTAACCTGAATATTTCCTCTCCATTAATCCCAGGTCTTTAGACAAACTCAACCAATTGTCAACCAGAAAATGTTTTAATTTACCTAAAGCCTGGAAGGTCCTGCCTCCTTCAAATTGTCCAGCCTTTCTGGACCAAACCAATGTATTTCTCAAATGTGTTTGATTGATGTCTCATGCCTCCCTAAAACGTATAAAACCAAGCTGCCCCCCTGACCACCTTGCGTACATGTTCTCAGGACCCCCTGAGGGCTGTGTCAGGGGCCATGGTCATTATCATATTTGGCTCAGAATAAATCTCTTCAAATATTTTATAGAGTTTGACTCTTTTTGTCAACAAGAGTAAGTCTTGATATGTGATACGATCCGAGGGAGGCTCGGATCCACAGCTGGGGTTTAGACAGCTGTAGCATCACCCTGGGAGCTCCCGCCCCAACTCAGAAGGGGCCGGGCTCCCTGCGGCTCCATAGCGTGTATAGCCCAGGCTGGGCCTCTGTGCAGCAGGTGGCGTCATGGCAGCGGCAAGCCGTCTGGAGTGGCTGCTGCCATCACCAAAGGCCCAACCTCTACGATCACACTGGGTGTCAAGATTTAACATGTGGCCGGGCGTGGTGGCTCATGCCTGTAATCCCAGCACTTTGGGAGGCCGAGGTGGGTGGATCACGAGGTCAGGAGATTGAGACCATCCTGGCTAACACGTCTCTACTACAAATACAAAAAATTAGCCGGGCACGGTGGTGGGCACCTGTAGTCCCAGCTACTCGGGAGGCTGAGGCAGGAGAATGGCGTGAACCTGGGAGGCGGAGCTTGCAGTGAGCTGAGATCCCTCATTGCACTCCAGCCTGGGCGACAGAGCGAGACTCCGTCTCAAAAAAAAAAAAAAAAAGATTTAACATGTGGCCAGGCGTGGTGGCTCACACCTGTAATCCCAATACTTTGGGAGGTGAAAGTGGGAGGATCATGAGGTCAACAGATCAAGACCATCCTGGCCAATATGGTGAAACCCTGCCTCTACTAAAAATACAAAAATTAGCTGGGAATGGTGGTACACACCTGTAGTCCCTGCTACTCGGGAGGCTGAGGCAGGAGAATCGCTTGAACCCAGGAGGCGGAACTTGCCGTGAGCCGATATCACACCATTGCACTCCAGCCTGGGCGACAGAGGGAAACTCTGTCTCAAAAAAAAAAAAATAGAAAAGATCTAACATGTGAATCTGTGGAAAGCACAGCCATGCAGTACAGGCCCAGGATTTGAAGTAAACTAAAGAGGCTCAACACATGTGGAGGTGGCTTTGTAAATGACTTCAGGAAACTAACTGAGGGTCATGTACCAGCAGGAGCAACTTCATAAAGTGGCCATGGAGAACCTGAGTTCCTTGCTGTCAAAAAGGAATATATAAATCCCTGTTCAGAGAAAGCACAGATCATCAGTCTGACGAGGACAGGGCTTAATTATGGGCTGAATTACATCTCCTCAAAATTCGTGTGCTGAATCCTAACTCCCAGTAACTCAGAATGTGACTGTATTGGGAGACAAGAGGCCCTTGTGAAGAAAGGAAATTTGGACATAAAAAAGACACTAGGAGGCCAGGCACGGTGGCTCACGCCTGTAATCTCAGCACTTTGGGAGGCCGAGGCGGGTGGATCACAAGGTGAGGAGATCGAGACCATCCTGGCCAACATGGGGAAACCCCGTCTCTACTAAAAATACAAAAAAATTAGCCGGATGTGGTGGCGGGCGCCTGTAGTCCCAGCTACTCGGAGAGGCTGAGGCAGGAGAATGGCGTGAACCCGGGAGGCGGAGCTTGCAGTGAGCCAAGATCACGCCACTGCACTCCAGCCTGGGCAACAGAGCAAGACTCTGTCTCAAAAAAAAAAAAAAGACACTAGGGGCTACGTGCGGTGGCTCACGCCTGTAATCTCAGCACTTTGGGAAGCCCAGGTGGGCGGATCACCTGAGGTCAGGAGTTCAAGACCAGCCTGGCCAACATGGCCAAACCCTATGTCTACTAAAAATACAAAAATTAGCCAGGCGCGGTGGTGCACGCCTGTCATCCCAGCTATTCGATAGGCTGAGGCAGGAGAATCGCTTGAATCCAGGAGGCAGAGGGTGCAGTGAGCTGAGATGGTGCCATTGCACTCCAGCCAGGCAACAGAGCAAGACTCCATCTCAAAAAAAAAAAAAAAAAAAAAGACACTAGGATGTGCACAGCCAGAGGAAAGACCATGTGGAGACACAGCAAGAAGGCAGCCATCTGCACCCAAAGCAGAGAGACCTCAGGAGAAACTGACCCTACTGGCACCTCCATCTTGGATTTCCAGCCTGCAGAACTATGAGAAAATCCATTTCGGTACCATAAGCCCCCCGGTGGGGGGTATTTTGTTATGGCTTCCCTAGCACACAACTGTAGGTGGTAAACATATTTTAAACATTATAGTGACCATTTGTAATAAAAAAAATTCAAAGAAATATATTTTCTACAGCTTCTCTATATAATACCCTATGTTCCAAAGGCTAACTATTGTATTTTCTAGAAGACTATAAGAATTTTTCACACACACTGGGGCCTGTCAGAGGGTGGAGGGTAGTAGGAGACAGGATCAGGAAAAATAACTAGTGGGTACTAGGCTTAATACCTGGGTGATAAAAAATCTGTATATCAGGAAGTAGTAAATACACTAGAAACAAAAAGAAGAAATAATCTGTACAACAAACCCCCATGACACACGTTTACCTGTGTAACAAACCTGCATGTCCTGCCCATGTACCCCTGAACTTAAAAGTTAAAAAAAAAAAAAAAAAAGAATGTTTCTAGTACCATGCCAGGCTCACTGGTTCATGCCTGTAACCCCAGCACTTTGGGAGGCTGAGGCAGATGGATCGCTTGAGCATAGGAGTTCGAGAACAGCCTGGGGAAAATGGCAAAACCCTGTCTCTACCAAAAATACAAAAATTAGCTGGGTATGGTGGTGCATGCTTGTAGTCCAGGCTACTCTAGAGGCTGAGGCAGGAGGATCGCTGGAGCCCAGGAGGTGGAGGCTGCAGTGAGTCATCATTGCACCACTGCACTCCAGCCTGGGTGACAGAGTGAGACCCTGTCTCAAAAAAAAAAAAAAAAAAAATGAGTTTTTCTAGTGCTATACATTTCTTTTTCTGTTATGGACATTAGGTTTCTTTGCCTTATTGTTTCAAATTCTTTGGAAGCATTGTTCAATCAATCACATGAGCACAATAGTTGATACAAAAAACAGTCATTATTTTCAAAGACCATCACCTGATATGAACAGTTCATTCATAAACTTGAGCCTTTTTGTTGTTTTTTTTTTTTGAGACAGAATCTTGCTCTGTTGCCCAGGCTGGTGTTCAGTGGCATGATCTCAGATCACTGCAACCTCCGCCTCCCAGGCTCAAGTGATTCTCCTGCCTCAGCCTCCTGAGTAGCTGGGATTACAGGTGCCTGCCACCACGTCCAGCTAATTATTTATTTATTTAATTTATTTTTTGAGACGGAGTCTCACTCTTGTCACCCAGGCTGGAGTGCAGTGGCACGATCTTGACTCACTGCAACCTCCACCTCCTGGGTTCAAGCAATTCTCCTGCCTCAGCCTCCTGAGTAGCTGGGATTACAGGTGCCTGCCACCACGCCTGGCTAATTTTTTGTATTTTTAGTAGAGACGGGGTTTCACCATGTTAGCCAGGCTGGTCTCAAACTCCCAGCCTCAGGTGATCTGCCCGCCTCGGCCTCCCAAAGCACTGGGATTACAGGCGTGAGCCACCGTACCTGGCCTTAATTTTTGTATTTTTAGTAGCATCAGGGTTTCACCATGTTAGCCAGGCTGGTCTCCAACTCCCGGCCTCAGGTGATCCATCCGCCTCGGCCTCCCAAAGCACTGGGATTACAGGTGTGAGCCACTGTGCCTGGCTGAGTTTGTTTTGTTTTGTTTTAAAGACCTCAGGGATGTACGTCTAATTGACACCACATCACATTAATCAATAGCTGCACTTTTTGCAAACTGTGGCTATGACAGTCCTGAACAAGAAGGGTTTCCTGCTTAAGCTGCAGTAACTTTTTCTGACTACAGATCATTGTTCCTTCTGTGGCAATTTTTACACCTCCTCTAATGCATTTGGGATGACTGTCTCCAAGTAACCTGCAGCTTTCCTGACAACTCCTCACTGTCTCTCCTGCTAAGAACTGTAGCCCTTTTCTGCTGTTTTTAGAACCTTCTGTGTTCATATCCACCAGTTCCACCGTCAGATCCATAACGACCACCAGAGGGACTGCCTGAGCTTCTTCCACCAAAACTGCCCCCCATAAACTTGAGCTTTTAAGCGGCATTATATATAAGCCCTATACAAGTTTAACTTGATCTTGTTAAGGTAAACAATCCGTTCAGTCTCACTTTCTTTTTGCACTGATAATTTTAATAATGTCTGATCATTTACTTTCTAAAATCACAAATGCAGTAGCAAGTTTTGGCCAGTTGCATTTTCTTAACATTTCCACATGGGACATGCTGGGGGAAGAGGCTTAGAATCGCGGAAAGAGGAGAGTCATCTGCTTTCAGTGTTGGATACAAGGGCAGGTTGTGTGACCTTGGGAACA
The DNA here is from genome assembly GCF_009828535.3 of Hylobates moloch. Lineage (NCBI taxonomy): Eukaryota > Metazoa > Chordata > Mammalia > Primates > Hylobatidae > Hylobates > Hylobates moloch. The sequence goes on along the minus strand of NW_026652287.1, from coordinate 101,153,733 downwards.
TGTGTTAAAATCTCCAGAACTCCATGCCTTTCCTCATCGTGGAGACACAGATCTCGAATAGGGTTGTTGTAGATAGTATGACCAACTGTTCCCGTTTTACCAGGATTGGTGTGTGCAGGGGCGTGTGTTTATGTCTCTTAGGATGTGGGACTTTCGGTTTTAAAATAGAAATGAGGAATTTCCCAGGACACAGAAATTTCAGGGCTAAACCAGAGAAAATCCTGGGCGAACCGGAACAATTTGGTTGCCCTAGTTGTAAGCACGTGAGTTGCAAAGATGTAGGTGTGATTATTCCCTTGATTCAGTAAACAATTTTTTTCTTTTCCCCCATTGCCCTATCATACCCAACTCCTAGGTCTAATTCTTTACCTGTGCCCTTGGGTGACATCTAAAGCAAGTCTCATAACTTTTTTTTTTTTTTTTTTGGGACAGTCTTGCTCTGTTGCCCAGGCTGGAGTGCTGTGGTGCAATCATGGTTCACTGCAACCTCTGCCTCCCAGGTTCAAGTGATTCTCCTGCCTCAGCCTCCCGAGCAGCTGGGATTACAAGCATGTGCTACCACGCCTAGCTAATTTTTGTATTTTTAGTAGAGACAGGGTTTCGCCCATGCTGGCCAGGATGGTCTTGAACTCCTGACCTTAAGTGATCCGCCCACCTTGGCCTCCCAAAATGCTAGGATTACAGGTGTGAGCCACTGAGCCCGGCCTTCTCATAATTTTTATAGTCGTCTTAGGTCATAAAGACTTCCAGCTGCTTCTTAAAAAAGTCACATACAAGAAAAAAATACAGTGTCAGCTCAGTAATTAAAATCCTTTTGGCAGGTTGCCTGCAACGTGGAGGAAGCGTGGTCAGCTTTTCCTTTATCTCCTCACGTGGAGCTTCTCCTGCTTCCCCCACTCTCTTGCAAGGCTGCAGATCTCTCACCTGCAGTTCCCTCGATGCCTGTAAATGCAGCTACTCCACTTGGTCACATCCTCGGGGATCCGTCAGTACATTTCCAGCTTCTCTCTGCAGACTTCACCTCCTACCTCCAGGTGGCGCTCCTGCAAAGGATAAACGCTCCTGGTACATTCATTCTCATATTCATTCTCCCCTCTCACCTCCCTCTCCCCCATCTCCCCGTCTCCCCGTCTCCCTTCCCACCCTCTCCCTCCAATGAGGAGAGACCCTGTGTTAGTCTGTTCTCACACTGCTGTAAATACCCGAGGCTGTGTGTGGTGGCTCGCGCCTGTGATCTTAGCACTTTGGGAGGATGAAGTGTGGACGGTTCACTTGAGGTCAGGAGTTCGAGACTAGCCTGGTCAACACGGTGAAACGCCATCTCTACTAAAAATACAAAATTAGCCCGGAATTGGCGCATGCCTGTTGTCCCAGTTACTCGGTAGGCTGAGGCAGGAGAATCGCTTGAACCTGGGAGGCAAAGGTTGCAGTGAGCTGAGATTGCACCACTGCACTCCAGCCTGGATGACAGGGAGGCTCAGTCTCAAAAAAAAAAAAAAAGTTTCATGGTTTCATTGACTCACAGTTCCGCATGGCTGGGGTGGCCTCAGGAAACTATAATCATGACAGAAGGGGAAGGAGAAGCAAATATCTTCTTCACAAGGCAACAGGAGAGAGAGAAGAGCAAGCAAAGGAGGAACTTTCCAAACACTTATAAAACCATCAGATCTCCTGAGAACTCACTTGCTATCACGAGAACAACAAGGTAGAAACCACCTCCGTGATCCAATCACCTCCCACCAGGTTCCTCCCCCAACACCTGGGGATTACAATTCAAGATGAGATTTGGGTGGGGACAGAAAGCCAAACCATATCAGACCCTATTCCTCTCTGGGCCCGCCCCTCACCCAATATAACTACTCTGAATTGTCCAGTTGAAGAGACTGTCATCCTCCATCACACACCTATGGTGGACAGAGGATGGGACTCACAGCACACCAACAGCTTATGTAAACAAACACACAGAAACAAAACAAAAACTCTTCTCATCTCTGGAGACTATTATTCTAAGTGAAGTAACTCAGGAACGGAAAACCAAACATCGTATGTTCTCACTGATATGTGGGAGTTAAACTATGAGGATGCAAAGGCATAAGAATGATACAATGGTCTTTGGGGACTTGGGGGGAAGGGTGAGAGGGGGGCGAGGGATAAAAGACTTTGAATAGGCTGCAGTGTATACGGCTTGGGTGACGGCTGCACCTCAATCTCACAAAGCACCATAAAGAACTTGCTCATGCGACCAAACACCACCTGTATCCCAATAACCTACGGAAAAAAAATATCTTCTAATCTCAACACTCCTTTCTTACCTTCAGGTGGACAAGAGGCCAAGGGTGTGGGGAAATTAGGTTTTCAGTATCTTCTCCTGAAGTCATGCAGAAATGGCCCTACTGTGAGATCTGACCTTGCTGGCATCTGTAATCTTTGGGCCTGAGCAGAAACTGAGATTGCAATGAATCTACTTTGACATTCTGTTATATACACGTGCAAAAACCTTGGGAATACCGCGTATGAGCAGTTTGGAAGGAGCATGGATGGTAGTAATTAATTTTCATTAAAAAAAAAAAAAAAGCTCGTGAATAAGTGCACGAGAAAATATAAGATCAGCCGGGCGCAGTGGCTCACGCCCGTAATCCCAGCACTTTGGGAGGCCGAGGCAGGCAGATCACCTGAGGTCGGGAGTTGGAGACCAACCTGACCAACATAGAGAAACCCTGTCTCTACTAAAAATACAAAATGAGCCAGGTGTGGTGGCGCATGCCTGTAATCCCAGCTACTGGAGAGGCTGAGGCACGAGAATCGCTTGAACCCGGGAGGTGGAGGTTATGTTGAGCCGAGATCGCACCACTGCACTCCAGCCTGGGCGACAAGAGCAAGACTCTGTCTGAAATAAATAAAAAGTTAATTTTTTGGAAAGGATGAGCTAAAAAGCAGACGAAGGGCGTAGAAAGGCCCTTCCAACGCGGCCCTCTCCAACATGAGGAAGCCTCTCACGAGATTCCCACTCACATCCCAAGAAACAATTGCATCCAGCCCCTTCCTTAAGTAACCACTAGCAGTGGGCGTGAGGTTACCTAACTGGGCTGAAAGTGTTTAAACTTTAGTGTGCATCAGAATCACCTGGAGGACTTGTCCAACCACAGGTTGGAGAGGAGGAGAAAGGAAAAGCTCACCGCCAGAGTTTCTGACTCTGATTCAGTAGGTCTGGAGTGGGGCTCAAGAATTTGCCTTTCTGATGAGCTCCCAGGTGAGGCTGAGGCTGCTGGTTCAGGGACCGCATTTTCCGAATCAGCACGTTACTAAGCCTTGGGGTAATCAAGATTCATGCCTGAAACTAGACAAGGGCCAAGTCTCCAAGGAACAAGGGTGGCCACTTGACACCTGCACAAAATCAGGGTTCTCGGCTGGGTGTGGTGGCTCAGGCCTGTAATCCCAGCACTTTGGGAGGCTGAGGTGGGCGAATCACGAGGTCAGGAGTTTGAGACCAGCCTGACCAACATGGTGAAACCCCATCTCTACTAAAAATTCAAAAATTAGCTGGGTGTGGTGGCGAGCACCTGTAATCCAGCTACTGGGGAGGCTGAGGCAGAAGAATCGCTTGAATCTGGGAGGTGGAGTTTGCAGTGAGCTGAGATTGCACCACTGCACTCTAGCCTGGGCGACAGAGCAAGACTGCATCTCAAGAAACAAAAACAAAAACAAAATCAGGATTCTCTTAGCAGAGAAGATTTTGGATTTTGAGAAACAGCTGTCTCTTATATCTTACGATGGCTTTTCTCTTATTTTTTCTGATGTTAATATAATCATATTAGCTTCCTGGAGAAGTTCCTCCACCACATTTTCTTACTTGTTCATTTTTCTTCAGCTGTATCAATTCTGCCTTTTTTTTTTTTTTTTTTTAAAGAGACACGGTCTCACCATGTTGCCCAGACTGGTCTCGAACTCCTGGTCTGAAGTGATCATCCCACCTCAGCCTCTCAAAGTGCTGGGATTATAGGCGTGAGCCACGGCACCCACCCTACTGCCTATTCTGTTAGAGGATAATGTTATATATTTTTTACCATCGTGTATTTTTATACTTTTTATTTCCAGAAGCCCCTTGCTTTATGGATAATTGTTCTTGCTTCACATTGCTAACATGTGTCCTTATCTTTTTTAGTATGTTTCTTTTTTTTCTTTTTATTTTTTGAGACAGGGTCTTGCACTGTCACCCAGACTGGAGTGCAGTGGCACAATCATAGCTCACTGCAGCCTTGACCTCCCAGGCTCAAGCAATCCTCCTGCCTCAGCCTCCCAAGTAGCTGCGGCCACAGGTGTGCACAACCACGCCTGGCTAATTTTTTTTTCTTTTTTTTTGGTAGAGATGGGAATCTCACTATGTTGCCCAGGCTGGCTTTTTTAAGAAGTACATTTCTTATGCTTATTATAAATTCTTGATCTATCTGACACCTCCTGCCTGCAAAAAAACACTCTCATTGCTTCACCACACCAAGCAACTGACGAAGCTTTATATTCAAGTCCACAGGGAGAACATCCAGTTTTAAAACATGGCTGCAAGTTGTTAGACATTCTCTCTCTCTCTTCTTTTTTTTTTTTGAGATGGAGTTTTGCTCTTGTTGTCCAAGCTAGAGTCCAATGGCGCGATCTCAGCGCACTGCAACCTCCACCTCCCAGGTTCAGGCAATTCTTCTGCCTCAGCCTCCAGAGTAGGTGGGATTACAGGCACCCACCACCACGCCTGGCTAATTTTTTTTTTTTTTTGTATTTTTAGTAGAAACGGGGTTTCACCATGTTAGCCAGGCTGGTCTCAAACTCCTGACCTCAGGTGATCCACCTGCCTCGACCTCCGAAAGTGCTGGGATTACAGGCATGAGCCACTGCGCCCGGCTGACATTCTCCCTTCTACAGGTGCAGTCTATAGCTCCTTCCTCTGAAATATTGGTGAGTCCTTGACTGCTTCGACTGATAGAGTCAGAATAGACACCGTCTCTACATTAAAAAATAAAAATAAAAATTATCCAGGTGTGGTGGCATGTCCCTGTAGTTCCAACTATTTGGGAGGCTGAGGCAGGAGGATCTCTTAAGTCCAGGTGATCAAGGCTGCAGTGAGCTATAACTGCACCACTGCACTCCAGCCTAGAGGCAACTTCTGAGTCTAGATCATAAAAAGTGATTCACCTTCTGCCTTGTTTGCTGAACCAAACATCATGCAGGAAGTCTGCCTGTCCTGAGACCACCATGCTGTGAGGAAGCCCAAGTCACACAGAGAGGCGACGTGTGGGCACTCGGGTCAGCTGTCCTCCGGCTGCCCACAACCTCGGAGTCATCCAGCCCAGACACCGGACGTGTGAGTGAAGAAGCTCCCAGATCTTCCAGATAATTCCGGCACCCTCCATTCCAGTCTTCCCAACTGAGGCTGCAGATAAAACCACCCTTGCTGTACTCTGTCCAAATTCTTGACTACTAGAATCTACGAGTATAAATAAACTATAGCTGGGCGTGGTGGCTCACACCTGTAATCCCAGCACTTTGGGAGGCTGAGGCGGGCGGGTCACCTAAGGTCAGGAATTCGAGACCAGCCTGGTGAACCCAACCTTTCACCAACATGGTGAAACCCCGTCTCTACTAAAAATACAAAAATTAGCTGGGCGTGGTGGCGCGTGCCTGTAATCCCAGCTAGCAGGGAGGCTGAGGCAGGAGGATCCGGCTTGAACCCGGGAGGTGGAGGCTGCAGTGAGCCAAGATCGCACCACTGCACTCCAGCTTGGACGACAGAGTGAGACTCTGCCTCAAAAAAGGAAGGAAGGAAGGAAGGAAGGAAGGAAGGAAGGAAGGAAGGAAGGAAGGATAAATAGCAGTTGTTTTTTTGCCACGAAGTTTGGGGTGACTGGGTATAAGTCAGCAGGTAACCAGAACAGAGGAGCTACCTTGAGAGAGGGCAATTGTCCTAATTTAAAGGGATGACGCCTTTGTTCCGTGGCCCCAGCTCTAGGTCCAAGTTGTTGCTGTCATTTTCGCCGCTAGGTGGCGGCTCATGACTGTTTCCAGCCAAAGGCGGGGCAGCAGGAGGGGAAGTCAAATTTCTCTCCCAGCCTCGCCAGCTGCTGTGGCCTTCAGCCTGGTGCCTAGCACATCAGTTAAGCACGGTGATTATTATTTCCTTGCAGAAACCCAACCTCACCCTACCTCTCCGCACACTCATACCCTCGTTTCCAGCCTCAAGCCTTTTGCTCGAGTCCATGAAGCCCCCCAGAGAGGCTGCAGACACGGGGGCCCCTTAGCCCAGTTCCAGAGACCCTAGTTCAGCTTGCAGCTTGAGAAGGAAGTGGGGAGCTGGGGAGGCCACGCTCCCTCCACTCCGGTCTTCTACCCCACGGCTGGTCTTTTGCTGACGCTTCAGGAAATGAAACGCAGTTCATTGTAACATCATGCACTGTTTTCCCCCCCTACAATATGAAATTTAATTTTTTAAAGCATTACTGATTTACTTTTTAGGGCAAATAAAAATTGTATGTATTTATGGTGTACAATGTGATGTGCTGAAATAGTATACGTTGTGAAAAGGCTAAATTGAGCTAATTTACATACGCATTGCTACACATTTATCATTTTTGTGTGTGTGGTAAGAACACTTACAATCTACTCTCTTAGGAAGTTTCAAGAACACAGCACATCCGTATTAACTAAAGCCCCTCTGTTGCAGCGTCATCCTCTTAAAGCCCATCCCCTCCTGGGCTTCAATAACTGAGTCTGCAGCTGACACCACAAAAATTCAGGCCATCAAGTTCTAACTCATAAAATAGAATTACCATGGGATCCAGCAATTCCATTTCTGGGGAGATACCCAAAAGAATTCCCAAGCAGGATCTTGAAGAGATATGTATGTATGTATGTATGTATGTATTTTTTGAGATGGAGTCTCACTCTGTCACCCAGGCTGGAATGCAGTGGTGCGATCTCAGCTCACTGTAACCTCTGCCTCCTGGGTTTAAGTGATTCTCCTGCCTCAGCCTCCCGAGTAGCTGGGACTACAGGCACCTAACACCATGCCCAGCTAATTTTTGTATTTTTAGCAGAGATGGGGTTTTGCCATGTCGACCCGGCTGGTCTTAAACTCCTGACCTGAGGTGATCCGCCCTCCTCAGCTTCCCAAGCCGAGGATTACAGGCGTGAGTCACTGCCCCCAGCCTATCTGTGTATTTATTTTTGAGACAGGGTCTCTCTCTCTGTTGCCTGGTGAGTAATGCAGTGGTGCGATCTTGGCTTACTTATTGCAGCCTCGACTTCCTGGGCTCGAGTAACCCCCTCACTTCAGCCTCCTGAATAGTTGGGACTGCAGGCATGCACCACCAAGCCCAGCTAATTTTAATTTTAATGTTATTTTATTTTACTTTTGTAGAGACGGGGTTTCACCACGTTGCCCAGGCTAGTCTTGAACTCCTGGGCCCAAGTGATCCACCCTCCTTGGCCTGCCGAAGTACTGGGATTCCAGGCGTGAGCCACCACTCTCAGCCTGAAGAGATAATTTATACGTTGATGTTCTTAACAGCATTCACAAAAACCAAGAAATGGAAGCAATGTAAGTGCCATCAGTGAATGAATGCATAAAGAAAGTGTGGGATCTACATAAATGGACAAGCATTCAGCCTCCAAAAGGAAGGAGATTCTGACATGTACCTGTGGGGGGCCAACAGTTGTTACCAAGAGACCTGATCAATGAAGAACCTTGAACAGCCACACCGGAATCACTTCTGGTTTGGGGCTTTCAAAGAGTGGGTGACAGTGTGGCCCTTGCCTTCATCAGCCTTGAATCCATGAGGAACTGAGCAGCAGGGGATCGTGGTCTGAGAATCAGGAGAAAGACTCCTGGGCAGCTTCCCTGTTCTGAGCAAGCCACTCCCCTTCCCTGGAACTGTCTTATGTATCCAGTGATTTCACAAATATTTGTCGAGCACATACTATGGACCAGGCATTTTGAAAGGGCTGTTACTGTTGGCCGGGCGCGGTGGCTCATGCCTGTGATCCCAGCACTTTGGGAGACCGAGGCCGGCGGATCATGAGGTCAGGACTTCGAGACCAGCCTGACCAACATGGTGAAACCCTATCTCCACTAAAAATACAAAAATTAGCTGGGTGTGGTGGTGGACGCGTGTAGTCCCAGCTACTTGGGAGGCTGAGGCACGAGAATCACTTGAACCCAGGAGGCAGAGGTTGCAGTGAATTGAGGTCACACCACTGCACTCCAGCCTGGGCGACAGAGTGAGACTCCATCTGAAAGAAAAAAACAACAAACTGTAGACTGTAACGAGAGACATGCTAGAAATCAACAGAGGGATGCAATGTAACATAATGAGTGTATGGGAGGTGGGTCTTTCCTTTGCAAAGTGGGTAAGGGAAGACTTGGATGAAAATACGTTGAAGCCGAGAATTAAAAACAGTGAAGTCTCCAGCCATGAGAAATGCAAAGAGAATGACACTTTGGGCAGAAGGCACAGCACAGGCAAAGGCCCTGGGGCAGGAGCAAGCCCGGCCCGTGCTAGTTCCAAGAATGGACACAGGCCAGCATGGTTGAGGCAAAGTGAGCCGGCCAGAGCACAGCAGGAGAAGGGAGGTGCTGAGCCCGGATCATGCAGAACTTTGCAAGTTGTGATAAGAAGTTTGAATGTGGGGCCAGGTGCAGTGGCTCACACCTGTAATCCCAGCACTTTGGAAGGCCAAGGTGGGTGGATCATGAGGTCAGGAGATCAAGAGCATCCTGGCTAACACGGTGAAACCCCGTCTCTACTAAAAATACAAAAAAATTAGCCGGGCATGGTGGCGGGCGCCTGTAGTCCCAGCTACTCGGGAGGCTGAGGCAGGAGAATGGTGTGAACCCGGGAGGTGGAGCTTGCAGTGAGCTGAGATTGAGCCACTGCACTCCAGCCTGGGCGACAGAGTGAGACTCCATCTCAAAAAAAAAAAAAAAAAAAGAAGTTTGAATGTGGCCAGGCCCAGTGGCTCATGCCTGTCATCCCAGCACTTTGGGAGGCCGAGGCAGGAGACCAGCCTGACCAACATGGAGAAACCTCTTCTCTACTAAAAATACAAAATTAGCCAGGCATGGTGTCGCATGCCTGTAATCCCAGTTACTCGGGAGGCTGAGGCAGGAGAATCGCTTGAACCTGAGAGGCGGGGGTGCAGTGAGCCAAGCTCATGCCATTGCACTCCAGGCTGGGCAACAAGAGCGAAACTCTGTCTCAAAAAATAAAAGAAGTTTGAGTGTGTGTTTGTGTGTATGTGTTTTTTTGTTTGTTTGTTTTGTTTTGTTTGAGACTGAGTCTCACTCTATTGCCCAGGCTAGGGTGCGGTAGCATAATCTCAGCTCACTGCAACCCCCGCCTCCTGGGTTCAAGCGATTCTCCAGCCTCAGCCTCTGGATAGCTGTGATTACAGCCATGCACCACCAGGCCCAGCTAATTTTTGTGTTTTTAATAGAGACGGGGTTTCACCCTGTTGGCCATGCTGGTCTCGAACTGCTCACCTCAAGTGATTCACCCCCCTTGGCCTCCCAAAGTGCTGGGATTATAGGGGTGAGTCACCGCGCCTGGCCTAGAAGTTTGAATTTTTATCCAAACGGAAAAGGAAGTGCAAGGTGGAAAATGCCTTTGTAACGCTGATAAGGAAGCAAACGATTAAGCCCTCCCTATCTTGTGGCTTTGCAAGCCTCACATTTCAGCACTCTTGTTTATCCTTGCACGGGAAATGAGTAGGCAGTGAATAATTTTTAGGTTGATATTGTCAGATTCCGTGCAGTTCCCCTGCTCTGTCCACAGACCTCACAAGGATGGTGTCACATCAGTTAAGGGCAGCAGGAGGGGCAGGGCTGGGAACAGGGTGGGTCCTCACCCTCGCTGGCACCCTCTGGTCTGACTCAGCCTTTCTCACCTAGATGATCCCAATAGCGTCCTAAACCATCTCCCTGCTTCTACCTTCGTTTCCCGCCTTGACCATCTGCTCTCAACGTAGCAGACAGAGGGATTCTTTTAAAATAGAATTGCTAGACTTGGGAAATTAAAATACAGGATGCCCAGTTAAATTTAAAGTTTTAGATAAACAAAAAAATTTTGAATGTAAGTATATCTCATGCGGTTTGGGGGCTGTACTTAGACTTGAACATTTTATTCATTGTTTATCTGAGTTTTGAAATCAACTGGACATGCTACATTGAATCTGGCAACCCTATTTTAGTTTAATTTTTATTTTATTTGTTTTTTTTGAGGCAGGGTCTGTTGCCCAGGCTGGAGCCAGCGCGATCATGGCTCACTGAAGCCTCCAGGCTCAAGTCATCCTCCCACCTCAGCCTCCTGAGTAGCTGGGACTATAGGTGTGCACCACGATGCCTGGCTAAACTACGTGACACATCTAGCCTCTCACCCCAGTTAAAATGGCTTTTATAGGCCTGTAATCCCAGCACTTTGGGAGGCCAAGGCGGGCGGGTCACCTGAGGTCAGGAGTTCAAGACCAGCCTGGCCAACATGGCAAAACCCCGTCTTTTTTTTTTTTTTTTTTTTTTTTT
>NW_026652287.1:101112360-101133175 GCF_009828535.3 Hylobates moloch | reverse complement strand
AAATTAGCTGGACATGGTGGTGGGTGCCTGTAATCCCAGCTACTCGGGAGGCTGAGGCAGGAGAATCACTTGAACCCAGGAGGCGGAGGTTGCGGTGAGCCAAGATTGCACCACTACGCTCCAGCCTGGGAGACACAGCAAGACTCTGTCTCAAAATAAAAATAAAAATAAAAAATATATTGTGTTTTCCACACTCTCAACCATTGTGTATGGGTTCGTTTTCACGTGACTTCTGGGCTCAAAAGTGTTTCTGGAGGGTATGTTTCTGGAGGGTATATGGGGTCACTTTTCTTTACCCCAGAATGCACGATCACGTCACAAATAGACTCCAAACCAAAGTTGTTAAATTTCCAAACCTTTAATCCCAAATCAGATCACAGCCAGGTCAGACCCTTCCCTATCTCCCCCAACCCCACCCTGAGCTGCAGATGAGTTGTAAAAAGTCTCTCCTGGCAAGTGAATCAATCCAGACCTGGGAAATGAAGGGGCCCCCAACTCCCACCCAAGACCCCCTGACCTCATCCCCCGACCCCACACCCCAGCTATCCCATCAGGTCCCCGCCAGTCTTCTCTGGGGACCGTCGTCTGCAAGGAGCCTCTTCCCATCCCACCCCCAAGCAACCCACATACAGGCACCGAGAAAAACGTATTTACAGAGGGAGAAAGGAGAAGGGGACAGGAAGCAGGTGTGTAAAAAAACATGGGCCCCCGAGCACAGAGAACACAGTTTCTCTAGGAGATGGGGCAAAAAGATCTTGGGGGTACAATGGAGAAGGTCAAAGGGCTTGGTGGTTGCTTAGAGAAGTCTCACGCGTGGCTCTAGGTGGCCCGGTGCCCCCGCTTGGGACAGAGGGACCCCCAGGGCCAGGAAGGCAGTGTGAGCAGCAGAAAGCAGCCAGCCCCCAGCAGTAGGATCAGGCCGGCCCCCACGCCACAGCCCAGGGACCAGGAGTACTCATAGGTGAGGCGTGGGGCTGGTGGAGGCTCCGGGCTGACTCTCTGCAGCAGGGCCCTCACGGAATGCCGGAACACCTCCAGACTCACCAAAAGCAGCAGGCCTGTGGGACAGAGGACAGCGCGCAGTCAGACCCCCGCGACCCCAGCTGTGTCTGAACGTCTCCGCCATCCTCTCCCAGCCCTCCCGCCCGCCCTGGCACCTTCCCACGCGTGCACTCAACAAATACTTACTAAACACCTACTATATAGCAGGCAGCATTTGGGAAGCTGGAGATGAAAAAAAAAACACAAGACACAAAGTCATAGAGACAGAAAGTAGAAGGGTGGTTGCCAAGGGCCGGAGGGAAGAGGAAAAAGGGGAGTTGGTGTTTAACAGGTATAGAATTTCAGCTGGGGAAGATGAAAATCGTTCTGAAGGTGGATGGGGGTGATGGTTGCATAACAATGTGAACGGAATTGATGCCACAGAACCGTACGCTGGAAAATGATTAAAAGGCGGATATAGAATCACAGCTAGATGGGAGAAATGCGTTCTGGTGTTCGCAGCACTGTAGGGCGAATATGGTTCATTAGATTTTTTTTTTTTTTTTTTTTTGAGACGGAGTCTTGCTCTGTCACCCAGGCTGGAGTGCAGTGGTGCGATCTCAGCTTATTGCAAACTCCGCCTCCTGATTCTCCTGCCTCAGTCTCCCGAGTAGCTGGAATTACAGGCTGATTTTTTTTTTTTTTAAAAGAAGCGAAAAAGAAAGAACATGATAGAGAAAGACCCTACCCTCGTGGAGCTTATATATTACTTGGAGATAGACAGTAAACAAATAAACCAAAGTTTGCAAAACTCAAATGCCTGCAGGGGGCATGAGAAAGTGTAAACACACAGGGCAGCAAGTCAGGTGGAAATGATGGCAGATGCCAGCTGCAGCCCCTCAGCAGCATGATCTCAGCTCATTGCAGCTTCCGCCTCCCGGGCTCAAGTGATTCTCATGCTCAGCCTCCTGAGTACCTGGGACTACAGGTGTGCACCACGCCCGGCTAATTTTTTTTTTTTTTGAGATGGAGTCTCACTCTGTTGCCCAGGCTAGAGTGCAGTGACGTGATCTCGGCTCACTGCAACCTCTGCCTCCCCGGTTCAAGTGATTCTCCTGTCTCAGCCTCCTGAGTAGCTGGGATTACAGACACACGCCACCACGCCTGGCTAATTTTCGTGTTTTTAGTAGAGACGGGGTTTCACCATGTTGGCCAGGCTGGTCTCGAACTTCTGTCCTGTGATCCGCCTGCCTCGGCCTCCCAAAGTGCTGGGATTACAGGCGTGAGCCACCGCGTCTGGCAGTTTTTGTATTTTTAGTAGAGTCATGGTTTCACCATGTTGGCCAGGCTGGTCTAGAACTCCTGACCTCAAGTGATCCACTCACCTTGGCCTCCCATAGTGCTGGGATTAAAAGGGTGAACCGCCGCACCTGGCCCATAATTGCTTAAATGATTATTATTTTTACGGGAATTCTCCCAACCTTTAAACGTCAACTTGGAGAAATCTTTACACACTGCCTGGCAAACAAAGCACATCTCCTGGCCATCGAGGGCCTGCAGGCTGCCAGGTTGCAATGTCCAAAATAAACAAATGAGGAGACAAGATAATCTCGGAGGGTGATGCATGAGACGAAGGAAATAGAAACAGAGAGAGTGGCACCCAGGGGTGGAGCAGGGACTTTGGATGGTGTCGAGAAAAGCCATTTGAGCTGGAACCTGAAGGATGAAAAGAAGTCAGTCATGCTCAAAACGAAGCAACGGCTGTTCCGAGCAGAAGGAGGGGCTGACGCAAAGGCCCTGTGTAGGACGCAGCACAGAGTGTTTGGAGAAAAGAGAAAAGCTGAGTGTGTCAGAGCAAGGAGAGTTGGGGTTGGGGAGAGAGGCGGTAATGGAACTGCAGAAGCGGGCAGGAGCCAGGTCAGGCGGGACCGTCTGAGAGTCACGCTTGCGTCATGGATCCCAGCCGCCTTCTCTCCAGACCCCGGAGTCCTGCCCCAACCCCAGTTCCTGACCCTGCTTCCTCCCTGCACCCCAGCCCCGCTGTGGTGTTTTTTTCTGTTTGTTTGTTTGTTTACTGTTTTTGGTTTTGTTTTGAGTCGGAATCTCACTCTGTCATCCAGGCTGGAGTGCAATGGTGCAATCTCAGCTCACTGCAGCCTCTGCCTCTCCGGTTCAAGAGACTCTCCTGCCTCAGCCTCCCGAGTAGCTGGGACTACAGGCTCACGCCACCACACCCGGCTCATTTTTGTATTTTTAGTAGAGATGGAGTTTCACCATGTTGGCCAGGCTGGTCTCAAACTCCTGACCTCAGGTGATCTATCCACTTCCCAAAGTGCTCGGATTACAGGCCTGAGCCATCGTGCCCAGCCATTCACTGAGGTTTTGATTCGGGGGCTGGAGAATGCAGCCTGGATGCTGTGATTTAAAAGCCCCTTCTTTGCACCATGCAGCCCAACATTACAGAATGGGAAGTGGAAAAGCATTTAGACAAGGACTCCCCTTCATTCCTTTCCTAATTCATTCTTTTTTTTTTCTTTTCTCTTTTTTTAGTGACGAGGTCTCAGCCACCCAGACTGGAGTGCAGTGGTGCGATCATAGCTCACTGCAACCTTGATCTCCCAGGCTCAAGCCCTCCTCCCGCCTCAGCCTCCTGAGTAACTGGGACTACAGTTGCAAGCCATCATGGCTAATTATTTCATTTTATTTTGTAGAGAACGGATCTTTCCACATTGCCCCGGGCTGGTCTCAAACTCCTGGCCTCAAACAATCCTCTTGCCTCAGCCTCCCAAAATGTTGGGATTCCAGGTGTGAGCCACCACAGCAGACCTGATTCATGCATTCTTTGATTCATTCAACAGATGTTCATTGAGCTCTTATTACAAAATACATATAATACATAAATGATACTACAACCAAGTCCCTGTCCTTCTGGAGTTTCATCCAAGGAGAGATGGACAATTATCAGTTAAATGCATTGTTGAGGGCTGAGCTGTGTTCTTCACAAAAAGTTCATGTTTTGGGGTCCTGACCCCAAGTACCTCAGAACGTGACTGTATTTGGATATAGAGGTCTTAAAGAGATAATTAAGTTAAGGCTGGGTGCAGTGGCTCACGCCTGTCATTCCAGCACTTTGGGAGGCTAAGGCGAGCGGATCGCAGGAGTTGGAGACCAGCCTGACCAACATGGTGAAACCCCGTCCCTACTAAAAATACAAAAATTAGCCAGGTGTGGTGGCGCATGCGTGTAATCCCAGCTACTCGGGAGGCTGAGGCATGAGAATCGCTTGAATCCTGGAGGCAGAGGCTACAGCGAGCTGAGCTCGAACCACTGCACTTCAGCCTGGGCAACAGAGTGAGACTCTGTCTCAAAAAACAAAACAAAACAAACACACACACACACAAACAGATAATTAAGTTAAAGCGAGGTCATCAGAAGGAACCCTAATCCAATGTGACTGGTGTCCTTATGAGATAAAAAAAATTTCAGGCAGGAGGACCTCTTGAGGCCAGGAATTCAAGATCAGACTGGGCAACATAGTGAGACCCTGTCTCTACAAAAAAAAATAATAAAATAAAATAACAAAATAAAAAAAGAAGGCTGGGCACAGTGGCTCATGGCTGTAATCCCAATACTCTGGGAGGCAGAGGTGGGCAGATCACCTGAGGCCAGAAGTTCAAGACTAGCCTGGCCAACATAGAGAAACCTCCTCTCTACTAAAAAATACAAAAATTAGCTGGGTGTCATGGCGGGGGGGCCTGTAATCCCAGCTACTCGGGAGGCTGAGGCAGGAGAATCACTTGAACCCGGGAGGAGGAGGTTGCAGTGAGCAGAGATCACATCACCACACTCCAATCTGGGTGACAGAGCCAGACTGACTCAACAAAAAAAAAAAAAAAAAGAAAGAAAGAAGGAACTGGGGACACAGACCGGTACAGAGGGAAGACCATGTGAAGATACATGGATAAGTTGGCCATTTACAAGTCAAGAAGAGAAGCCTTGGAGAAAACCTCCCTGTCGACGTGTTGGTCTTAGACTTCCAGCCTCCAGAACGGCGAGGAAATCAATCTCTGTTGTACCACAGCCACCCAGGCTGTGCTACTTTCTTATAGTGGGCCTGGCAAATGAATACGGGCATAAATAAATAGAGAATTCCAGGTAGTGATCAATTCTGTGAAGAAAAATAAAGCAGGTAAGGTCCCAGCTGGAAATGAGTCTTCTTTCTTTCTTATTTTTAAAATTTATTTACGTATTTATTTTTGAGACAGAGTCTTGCTGTGTCACCCAGGATGGAGTGCAGTGGTGCAATCTCAGCTCACTTCTACCTCCACCTCCCAGGTTCAAATGATGCTCCCACCTCAGCCTCCTGAGTTGCTGGGATTACAGGCACCTGCCACCACGCCCAGCTAATTTTTGTATTTTTAGTAGAGACAGGGTTTCACCATGTTGGTCAGGCTGGTCTCAAACTCCTGGGCTTAAGTGATCTGCCAGCCTTGGCTCCCAAAGTTCTGGGATAACAGAAGTGAGCCACCGTGCCTGGTTTATTTATTTTATTTTATTTTATTTTATTTTATTTTATTTTATTTATTTTATTTAAGATGGAGTCTCACTCTGTCGCCCAGGCTGAAGTGCATTGGCACAATCTTGGCTCACTGCAATCTCTACCTCTTGGGTTCAAGTGATTCCCCTGCCTCAGCCTCCTTAGTAGCTGGGACTACAAGCATGCACCACCACGCCCGCCTAATTTTTTATATTTTAGTAAAAACAGGGTTTCACCACGTTGGCCAGGCTGGTCTCCAACTCCTGATCCTGCAATCTGCCCGCCTCAGCCTCCCAAAGTGCTGGGATTACAGGCATGAACCACCGTGCCCGGCCAGTTTATTTTATTTTTAAATTTTTGTCTATTTTTTTTTGAGATCAGGTAATGAGACTAGCTAGTTTTTGTATTTTTGGTAGAGATGGGGTTTCACTATGTTGCCCAGGCTGGTCTCGAACTCCTAGCTCAAGTGATCACCTACCTCACCCTCCCAAAGTGCTGGGATTATAGGCGTGAGCCACCGCGCCCAGTTTCTCTCATGCGCTCTCTTTCTTGTATTATTATTATTATTTTATTTATTTATTTATTTTTTGAGCTGGAGTCTCGCTCTGTCACCCAGGCTGGAGTGCAGTGGCGAGATCCCAGCTCACTGCAACCTCCGCCTCCCGGGTTCAAGCGATTCTCCTGCCCCAGCCTCCTGCGTAACTGGGATTACAGGTGTGAGCCACCACGCCCCGCTCTTTTATTTACTTATTTATTTTTAACGTTTTCTTGGATACCAAATGAGTCCCCTTTAGACACGATGGTCAGTGCTGGTCTCTCTGAGGTGGTGATATTTGACCAGAGACTTAAACAATGTGAGGCAATGAGACATGTGAAGCGCCGGCGGAAGAACACTCCAGGCTGAGGGGGCAGGCGGCCAAAACATGCTGCGGGATGAATGAGCTTAGAGCGTCTGGGGAACAGCAGAGGCCGGCGTGGCCGGAGCAGGGAGAGCAGATGGCAGGAGAGGGAGTCACAGGGCGCCGGGAGTCAGCCCCCACGAGGCCTTGCCATCATGTTATTCTAGTAGTAGGAATTTAAGTGGCTTTTATTCTAGGGAGAATCCATGATCCGACTTATGATATAAAAGTATCACTTAGGGGCCAGGCATGGTGGCTCACACCTGTAATCCCAACACTTTGGGAGGCTGAGGCAGGCAGATCACCTGAGGTCATCAGGAGTTTGAGACCAGCCTGGCCAACATGGAGAAAGCCCATCTCTACTAAAAATACACACACACAAAAATAACCAGGCGTGGTGGCGCAGCTCGGGAGTCTGAGGCAGGAGACCCCCTTGAACCCAGGAGTCAGAAGTTTCACTGAGTCGAGATCGTACCATTGCACTCCAGCCTGGGCAACAAGAGCGGAAACTCCGTCCAAAAAAAAAAAAAAAGTAAAAAGTATCACTTGGTCGGGTGCGGTGGTTCATGCCCATCATCCCAATACTTTGGGAGGCCGAAGGGAGAGGATTTTTTGAGACCAGGAATTCAAGATTAGCCTGGGCAACATGGTGAGACCTCGTCTCTGCAAATAATTTTAAAAATTAGCCCAGAGTGGTGGCGTGTGCCTGTGGTCCCAGCTACTCGAGGATGAGATGGGAGGATTGCTTGAGCCCAGGAAGTTGAGGCTGCAGTGAGCTGTGATTGTGCCACTGTACATCAGCCTGGGCGACAGAGCCAGACCCTGTCTTAAAAAATTTTGAATTAAAAAAATAGAAGTATCACTCTAGCTGCTCTGTGGAGAACAGGCTTGAGGAGGTTAAAAGGAGAAGCATAGAGAAGAGTTAGGGGGCCATAGAAATTACCTCAGGGAAATATAGCCGTGGCTTGGATTCCTGTTTTGGTGAAATAGAGGGAAGTGTTTGCATTCAAAATATGTTTTGGAAGCAGTGCCAATAGAATTTGCTGTTGGATGGCTAGGCGCGGTGGCTCATGTCTGTAATCCCAGCACTCTGGGAGGCCAAGGCAGGTGGATCACCTGAGGTCAGGAGTTCGAGACCAGCCTGGCTAACATGGAGAAACCCCGTCTCTATTAAAAATACAAAACTTAGCCGGGTGTGGTGGCAGGCACCTGTAATCCCAGCTACTTCCGAGGCTGAGGCAGGAGAATCGCTGGAACCTGGGAGGCAGAGGTTGCAGTGAGCCGAGATTGCACCGCTGCACTCCAGCCTGGGTGACAGAGCAAAACTCTGTCTCAAAAATAAAAAATAAATAAAACAAATAAAAAGGCATGCGGGTCTGGCTCCTGCGGCTTCTCCAGCCTCCTCTCAAGCTGCTCCTCCCACACTCTCACAGCGTGGAGCAGGACTTTCAGTGCACCAGATTTGTTCAGGCTTGAAGACCTTTATGCTGCTTGGAATAATTTTCTGCCTCCCCCTCCCTGAGCCTGCCTTAGACGTCCTTATTCTTCACATCTCTGTATGAAGTACATGTTTTGAAGGGACGCCTTCACTAACCACTGCCACCTAAATCTACAGTGGGCCTCCTGTCATACATTTTTCTCATACTCTATACTTTTTATCCATAGCATTCATCACAGTTGGTAGTTATGAATGTATATTGATTTATAGGACTAATGTCTCTTTATCTCATTTCTGTCTCTCCCACTGCACTATAAATCCACGAGGGCAGCAGACTTCTCTGTCTCATACCTCTAAAACATAGAACAACAGCTGATATATGTATTATAAGGAGAGAAAAAAGACAACCTGGACACGTCCCTTTATCTAGGGAGACCTCAAAAGCCCAACCCGCCCCAGTCCCTGACACGCAATCTAACCACAGTAATTAGAACATCAAATCCTCCTTCACTCTCAATTGGTAGTACAATCTGCAGAACATTTTTGTGCTCAAGACTTTCATAAAACACTTTTATATCAACAGCTTCCTGTGCACCCCCACGAGTAATGCAGGTGTGAGTTCAATAATAACACCAGCACCAAATTCCTACCAAGCTACAAATTCCATGAGAACAAACATCATCTTTGTCTTATTCATCGTTGCATCCTCAGCGGCTCCTAGCACAGCATCTAGGACTCACTGGATATTAAAGAAATACTTGTTAAATGAATGGACAAGTAAAAAAAAAAAAAAGGAGAAATAGATGATTGGAGGGAGAGAGGAAAGGAAAGAGGGTGGAAAAGAAAAAGAGAGAGGGGCCGGGCGTGGCGGCTCATACCTATAATCCCAGCACTTTTGGGAGGCCGAGGCAGGAGGATCACTTGAGCTCAGGAGTTGGAGACCAGCCTGGGCAACATAGCGAAACCCTATCGCTACAAAAAAAAAAAAAAAAAATCCGAAAATTAGCCGGGCTTGGCGGCGTGCGCCTGTATTCCCAGCTACTCAGGAGGCTGAATGGTAGGGAGGAAAATCACTCGAGCCTTGGAAGTCGAAGTTGCAGTGAGATGAGATCGTGCCACTGCACTCCAGCCTGGATGAGAGAGCGAGACCCTGTCTCAAAACAAAAACAAAAACAAAACAAAAAAAAAGAGGAGAGAGATAGAGAGAGAAAGAGAGATAGGGAAAGAGAGAGGGGAAGGAAGGGGAGAGAGGGAGGAAACTGATCAATCGACGGAAGGATAAATGGGTGGATGGATAGGATGGATGGACACAAAATTAACAGGTATCTGGATGAATGAGTTCATGGCTATAAGGAGATTTAAGCTCAGAGATAGAAAAAGGTTTGCCCCAATTACACAGCTGTTAAGAAGTTGAGACTCCAACCTAGATCTTTTTGATTCCCTGTTAATGTCACAGGGCTAGTGACATTAATGTCACATTAATGAGTGACATCTTTTGCACCAGTCTCCCTGTTTCTCTCCACACTCCTGTCACACTGGCTTTCTTTCCAGATCTGCAATGCAGCAAACTCTCCCAGCTTGTCTATCCATACTTTGACATCTTCAATGTCACCTCCCCAGAGAGGCCCTCTCTAACTCCCTGAGGATGGAACGATGAAAAAATATAAAGATGATGTCTGTTTTCACGGAATTTGTAGCTTGGTAGGAATTTGGTGCTGGCGTTATTATTAAACTCACATCTGCATTACCCCCGGGGGCGCACAGGAAGGTGTTGATATTAAAGTGTTTTATGAAAGTCTTGGCCAGGCGCGGTGGCTCACGCCTGTAATCCCAGCACTTTGGGAGGCTGAGGTGGGCGGATCACTTGAGGTCACCAGCCTGGCCAACATGGTGCAACCCTGTCCCTATTAAAAATACAAAAATTAGCCAGGCGTGGTGGCACACACCTGTAATCCTAGCAACTTGGGAGGCTGAGGCAGGAGAATTGCTTGAACCTGACAGGCGGAGGTTGCAGTGAGCTGAGATAGCACCACTGCACTCCAGCCTGGGCAACAAGAGCGAAACTCTGTCTCAAAAAAAAAAAAAAAGAAAAAGAAAAGAAAAGAAAACATTTGATTCAAGAAGAAAACCAAGGTCCAGAAAATAAAAGGAAACTTCCCAAGGCCACACAGTGATTCAGGGCACAGCTTGGGCTGGAACCTAGAGGCAGAGGTTGCAGTGAGCTGAAATCGTGCCACTGCACTCCAGCCTGGGTGACAGAGTGAGACTCCATCTCAAAAAAGAAAGAAAACTGAGTTTAAAATCCCACCTCTGCCATCACGCCATCATTGATTGTGTGTCCATGAGTAATTCATCTGACTTCTCTGAGCCTCAATTTCCTTATTTATAAAATGGGGGAGGCTGGGTGTGGTGGCTCACGCCTATAATCCCAGCACTTTGGGAGGCCAAGACAGGCAGATCACTTGACATCAGGAGTTCGAGACCAGCCTGGCTGATATGGTGAAACCCCGTCTCTACCGAAAAATACAAAAATTAGCCAGGTATGGTGATGCCTGCTTGTAATCCCAGCTACTTGGGAAACTGAGGCAGAAGAATCACTTGAACCCAGCAGGCAGAGGTTGCAGTGACCCGAGATCACGCCATTGCACTCCAGCCTGGGCGACAAAGGGAGACTCTGTCTCAAAAATAAATAAATTAATAAAATGGGGGATAGTAAGCCCTGCCTAACAGAGCTGTTGTAAGGATTACAACTGGAAGTACAATAAACTGAAGTGTTGTTTATTGCTGAGGGCTACATTTCACAAGACGCAGCATTTTATTTAGACCTTCAGCTCCAAGAATGCAACAGTCCTTGCAGACCTCAAGTCTCAAATCTAAAAGAGCATTTAGAGACCATCAAATTCTGAACCAACAATAGGGCTTGAAACTCTTCCACCTTTGAGCCTACTACAGCCCCTGGGCTTCCCTGACCTCTCAACACGCTATAATGCTTAAAACATCTCAGCATGAAACAGTGTTTGGGGACTCCATGTCCAAACCTTGAAAAGTGTTTGGACAGCTTCCAATTCCCAGCCAACAACAGGGCTTAGAACCCTCCAATTTTTGAGACCTCTGTAGTCCTTGAGCTTTCTCTAATGCCTAGCATGCAACAGTGATTGGAAATGCCATCTCCCAGCATGCAACAATTCTTGGAGATCCCAGGTCCAAATCTAAAACAATGTTTGGACACCCTCCAATCCTTAGCCCGGTTGTTGGGGTTCTCCCATCTTTGAACCTACTATAGCCCTCGGGCTTCTTCCCCTCAACTCCAAGCATGCAACAGGGCTTGGAGATCCCACCTCCCAGCATGCAACAGTGTGTGGAGATCCTACTCCCAGCATGCAACAGTGTGTGGAGACCCTACTCCCAGCATGCAGCAGTGCACAGAGATTCCATCTCTGAGCATGCAACAGTGCATAGAGACCCCATCTCCCAGCATGCAATAGTGCCTGGAGATCCTCCCAGCATGCAATGTCCTCAGCCTCCAGGCTCTGAACCCTCACCTGAGAGGCCAAAGCAGACAGCTCCAACTCGGAGCAGGAACTCTGCACCTTTACTGAGCACCATGATGATACAGAGACACCCCAAGGCCATGACTGCCAGGCCCAGCACTGCTATCACCGCAGCTGCCAGATTCACCTCTGCCAGGAAGAGAGAGGAAAGAAGCAGAGAACATGGGATGTAGGGAATGAGGAGGATTCACCTGTAGGAACCCAGAACCAGGAAGAGGGAAGATTCAGGGCGAGAGAAGAATTTTCGAGTAAAATATCATCCAGCCCAACATTTTACTTACACTGTTGAAGGAATTAAGACTCAGAAAGGGTCAGTTATTTCTCTAAAGTCACTAAGCAAAGGGAGGAGAGGGCCAGGATTAGAAAGAGTTGAGAATTACCAACTATTACGGAGGATCTGGTTACCACTGGTTTACAGGTGAGGAAGGTGAGGCAGTGGGGTGTGTGGGAGACGAAGGCAAAGGCAGTGTGCTACAGTGGAATGATCCAGGTTGGAAATCTCCCCAACTACTTCCTACGTGGAAGATTCTGGTAGGATTTTCCAGATTCCGGTAGGAATTTAGGCTGAACCCTTCTCAGCCTAAATTTCCTCCTGTGGACCAGGTGCGGTGGCTCACACCTATAATCCCAGCACTTTGGGAGGCCAAGGTGGGTGGATCACTTGAGGTCAGGAGAGTTCAAGACCAGCCTGGCCAACATGGTGAAACCTGTCTCTACTAAAAAATACAAAAATTACCCCGGCGTGGTGGCGGGCGCCTGTAATCCTAGCTAATAGGGAACCTAAGGCAGGAGAATCGCTTGAACCCAGGAGGTGCAGGTTGCAGTGAGCTGAGATCACGCCACTGCACTCCAGCCTGGGTGAAAGACCGAGACTCCGTCTCAAAAATAAAATAAAATAAAATAAAAATAAATAAATACAAATACAAAATGAATAAAAAGAAAGGGCAAAGTGTTTAGAACAGCACTCTCCAGTACGTTCACTGCTAGCCAGAAGTGGCCTCCATGCTCAATCAATTTAAATTAAACACAATTAGAAACTCAGTTCCGTGTCTCACCAGTAACATTCCAAGTGTGTGTGCTGGAGTCACGTGGGGCCATGACCACTATATGGGTCAGCACAGAAACAGAATATTTCCATCTTCTCAGAAGATTCTTTTCTTTTTTTTTTTTTTTTTTTTTTTTTTTTTTGAGATGGAGTCTTGCTCTATGGCCCAGGCTGGGGTGCAGTGGTGCAATCTCAGCTCACTGCAACCTCTGCCTCCCCAGGTTCAAGCGATTCTCCTGCCTCAGCCTTCCGTGTAGCTGGGATTTTAGGCACCCGCCACCATGCCCAACTAATTATTTTTTTTTTTTTTATGATTTTTTTTTTTTTTGAGACGGAGTCTCCCTCTGTCGCCCAGGCTGGAGTGCAGTGGCACGATCTCAGCTCGCTGCAAGCTCCGCCTCCCGGGTTCACGCCATTCTCCTGTCTCAGCCGCCTGAGTAGCTGGGACTACAGGCGCCTGCCACGATACCCAGCTAATTTTTTGTATTTTTAGTAGAGACAGGGTTTCACTGTGTTAAGCAGGATGGTCTCGATCTCCTGACCTCGTGATCCACCCACCTCAGCCTCCCAAAGTGCTGGGATTACAGGCGTGAGCCACCACACCCAGCTAATTTTTGTATTTTTAGTAGAAATGGGGTTTCACTGTGTTAGCCAGGATGGTCTGGATCTCCTGACCTCGTGATCTGCCTGCCTCAGCCTCCCAAAGTGCTGGGATTACAGGTGTGAGCCACGGCGCCCGGCCACTAATTTTTGTATTTTTAGTAGAGATGGGGTTTCACCATGTTGGCCAGGCTGGTCTCGAACTCCTGGCCTTAAGTGATCTGCCTGCCTCCAAAGTGCTGGGATTACTGGTGTCAGCCACCACACCTTTCCTCAGAAGATTCTTTAGTAGCGTGCTCCTTGAGAGTCAGAATTATTTGGGTCTGAATCCTGCTTCTGCCTCTGCCACTTCCTGGGAAAAATAATTGTAACCATTCCTGGACTTCTGGAAGATGGAAGATAAAGCCCCTGCCCTGCAGGGCTACTGTGAGGACTGGAGATCTTACAGATGGAGTGCCCAGCTCTGTGGTCAGCACGTGATGCATGCAGGTTTGTGAGATGCCCAAGTGCTACCCACAGAGAGGGGCTGCAACTTGCCCAGGGTGACACAGAACGTGGCATAGGCAGAGATGGGGTAAGAGCTCTAGGCACAGCTGGGTGCGGTGGCTCACGCCTGTAATCCCAGCACTTTGGGAGGCTGAGGAGACGGATCACCTGAGGTCAGGAGTTCGAGACCAGCCTGGTCAACATGGTGAAACCCCGTCTCTACTAAAAATACAAAAATTAGCTGGGCGTGGTGGTGGGTGCCTATAGTCTCGGCTACTCAGGAGGCTGAGGCAGGAGAATCGCTTGAACCTGGGGAGGCGGAGGTTACAGTGAGCAGAGATTGTGCCACTGCACTCCAGCCTGGGCAACAGAGCAAGACTCCATCTCAAAAAAAAAAAAAAAAAAGAGTTCTCTAGATTCTCTAGAGCACCACGTCCCCATCATTAACTCTCCCGCCAGCACTCCCCAGGGGGCAGCCACAGATTACAGACACAAGGCCCGCCCTGGGGTAAAGCAGAGGAGGGGAGAATTCTCTCTAGAACTCCTCCAGCATACTCAGCATTTCCCCACCTGTCGCCCACCAGGGGGTGAAAAGTTCTCACCTTTCTTTGTGGTTCTCTGAAAGATGCGTGCATTCTCCCCTGTGGTGAAGAATTTAAAATAGGTGCAGTTTGCTTCTGTGGGAGCAGGAGAGAGAAAACAGACATGAGGATGTGAGGTCCCTTGCGTAAGCTCAGGGCTGGACAGTTAACACAGCTCACGGGAGCCTAAAACTTGGACATCAGCATCCCTGATACACAGAGGAGAAAAATGATGCCCAGAGGTGTGAAAGCCACCTGCGACCACACCGTCATCCAGGAGCTGGGACTCCTGCCCAGGGCTCTGAGCCCCAGACCTGTGGCCTCGAGTGCGCCATTAGCTTCTCTGGGCCTCTAGTTCTTCCTCTTTAAAATGAGATAATAATCTCTTTCCTGGCCCCTTCGTATGGGTTTGTTGAGGGTCAAGTGGGATTACATATGGATAATCACTTGATTCAACAAAGGATACCAAGATACAAGTAGCAGAAGACTAACAGACTCAGAAAGGATTCCTGTCTCAGGAAGGATTCCTACCTAGAACACACAAAGAGCTCCTGTGGATTAGCAAGAAGAGAGAGAGAAAACCCAGTTGACAAATGGGCAAAGGGTATGAATAGTAATTCACAAAAGAGGAAGCCTGGGTAACTCACAAGTCCATGAAGAGATGCCCCACTTCACCAGGGATCAGAGGGAGGCAGCTGGAATCAGCAGGGAGCCACCACTTTCCATCAATTAGATTGGCCAACATTAAAAGGGTCATATCAAGCGTTTGAAAAGGTAAGAGGAAACACCGTGTATGAACGGGTACTCCTAGTCTTTTG
The DNA here is from genome assembly GCF_009828535.3 of Hylobates moloch. Taxonomy (NCBI): domain Eukaryota; kingdom Metazoa; phylum Chordata; class Mammalia; order Primates; family Hylobatidae; genus Hylobates; species Hylobates moloch. Next base: position 101,118,239 of record NW_026652287.1, on the reverse strand, counting down.
GGAAGGCACTCTGAGGTACTTTATGAAATGAAGAACGTTCATAGCCTGTGGCTCAACAATTTCATTGCAGGGTATAACTCCAGAAAAAAAAACAAAACAGGAATATATATGCAGATGTTTACAGCAGCACTGTTTATAAGTAACATGCAGTCAGAATCAAGCCAGGTGTCCATCTAATAGGGGAACAGACAAGTAAATGACACAGACAGTCCTTGTGAAAATCTCTCCAATACATATAGCCATGAATTAGAATAACCTAAAGCAAGATGGAGAGATTTGAGAAACACCGTGTTGATCAAAACAATAATAATAATACTAATAATTTAATTTAAAAATCCAAAAGTCGAGGCCAGGCAAGGTGGCTCACACCTGTAATCCTTGCACTTTGGGAGGCCAAGGCAGGAGAATCACTTGAGCTCAGGAGTTTGAGACCAGCCTGGCCAACATGGTGAAACCCCATCTGTACCAAAAATACAAAAAATCAGCTGGGTGTGGCAGCACGCACCTGTAATCCCAGCTACTCAGGAGGCTGAGGCAAGAGGATCGCTTCAGCCCGGGAGGCAGAGGTTGCAGTGAGCCAAGATTGTACTACTGCACTCCAGCTTGGGTGACAGAGTGAGATCCCATCTCAAAAAAAAAAAAAAAAAAATCCCAAAGATCAGACAAAATCAATAGCATGAGCTCATTTATGTAAAACACACATATAAACTAACACTATATATTTTCCAAGTCAAAATACATATCCGTGAGTGTGTATCAAACACATTAAAGAGATGAGCTGGAAAAGAACGAGGAAAAAATAATATAAAACAAAGCACAGGGCCGGGTGCGCTGGCTCATGCCTGTAATCCCAACACATTGGGAGGCCAAGGCAGGCAGATCACTTGGTGTCAGGAGTTCGAGACCAGCCTCGTCAATATGGTGAAACCCCATCTCTACTAAAAGTACAAAAAAAAAGCCGGGAGTGGTGGTGGGCGCCTGTAATCCCAGCTACTCAGGAGGCTGAGGCAGGAGAATCGCTTGAACCCGGGAAGCAGAGGTTGCAGTGAGCCGAGATGGCACCACTGCAATCCAGCATGGGTGACAGAGCAGGACTACATCTCAAAAAAAAAAAAAAGAGAAATTTTAAAGTTAAGAAAGACAGAAAAAGGAAGAAAGGGAGAGAAGGAAGGAGAAATGAAGGAAGGAAGGGAAGGGAGCACTTTCTGAATGCATTTTAGACCCAGAAATCCCCTCAGAATTCACCCAGCCTGACCTACTGTCTTATTCTACAGATGGGGAAACTGAGGCACAGAAAAGGTGAAGAGAGGTCGAGAATAACAGGAGTAAAGGCCATAGAAGAGGGACCAGGCAGTCCGTGAACGTGAAAAAATTTGAACAAGGATATGAAGGGACAAGAAATCAGTCCCTGTGTCAGGTGAGGTGGCGTGGGCGCTCCCCAAGTACCCTGAGGGGAGGAGAAGGGGTGAGATGTCCAGCCAGGAGGAGTGGGATATATGAGTTCTCATGCAGCAGCAAGAGGTAAAGGATGCTGGGCTGGGCGCGGTGGCTCACGCCTGTAATCCCAGCACTTTGGGAGGCCGAGGTGGGCGGATCGCCTGAGGTCAGGAGTTTGAGACCAGCCTCGTCAACATAGTGAAACCCTGTCTCTAATAAAAATGCAAAAATTAGCCGGATGTTGTGGCGCATGCCTGTAATCCCAGCTACTTGGGAGACGGAGGCAGGAGAATTGCTTGAACCTGGGAGGCAGAGGTTGCAGTGAGCCGAGATCGTGCCATTGCACTCCAGCCAGGGTAACAAGAGCAAAACTCCATTTCAAAGAAAAAGAGGTAAAGGATGCTTCACGTCACTGAGCAAAGGGTGCAGGTGCTCTTTGAAGCAGTCATTGCGGGAAACACGGTCTACATCCACAAGGGAAGTGTGATGGCCCTTCTGGTACAATGTAAGGTGCCTGGCATCCCCTTTTGGCTACTAATACTTTAGGACATCCCAACTCTTGACCACTCCAAAATATGATGTATCCCTTCTGGAAAAGTACAGGGTAAGGGTCACCCCCACATTCCACACTTATAGCCAAGGGAGCCAGGGATGCCTTTTGATGGGCAGTGGTGAGTGTGAGATATTTCTCTGACATAATGAAGATTGGGAGATGTCCTCTGAGAGGTTGGGTTTGTGAGACAATGTTAATGGCCCTGTTAGAAGACTGAAGTCCTTTCTGATCAATGGAGGGGACAGCAAGGGATGTGAGGAACCCCATACGATGCGGTGAGATGGAATGGGTCACCCCCTCCATTGCCCCAGGACCTTTGACCTTTGGGATCTCTTGCTGGACCAGTGAGATGTGATATAATGCAGTTGTTGAGAAGAGAGGCAACCAAGCTTCAAATTCCATCTAACTAGCCTGGGTGTATAGACTGAGCCACCGAGATTTCTTGCTCCTCATTTTTCTCTTCTCTAGAATGGGAGTGATAATAACGACTCATAGGCTAGCTATGATGCTTAATGAGTTAATGTACATAAAACACTGAGATGAGAACCAGGCATTACATAAGCAGCTAATATTCTTATCACTGGGGCCTCCCATTTTGCAAAAGTTTGAGATCATCCTTTATGAGACCCCCGAGGGGCCAGAGATAGCCCATCTGCAGAAATAAAATGATCAAGGGTAGCCCATCTGGACACCAAGTGGGTAGCTCAGACAGCCGGGGGGGCCTGGCATCCCATTGTCCTATTGAGGGCTTGGGACATCCTATTTTGCACTCTACAAATATAAGATATCACATCTGGAGAAGTGAGGGACGAGGGAAATCTCATATGGAACCCAGAAAAATAGGCCATATTCTCTGAGGGGCACTGGGATGATAGGACCTTCTCTGGAGACTGAAGAGTGCTGGAGATCTCATATGGGTGATCAAATATATGACAGCCCAAATGGGCTCTGAGGAGTGCCAGGTATTTTCCATGGGTCAGTGGAGGTAGAATGAGATTTCATCCAGTTCCCCAGGGGTATAGAATGTCCCCCTGGTATAAGTACAAGCCGTGGCCTGTCGTGTCAGGGAGGTATGGGACAGCTCTCTGCCATGCCCAGGGATAAAACAGCCATGATTTGGGAAAGGAGGGAGTATGGGAATGTCTCTCAGAGAAAATGAGAAATGCTGAAATGTCCAGTCTGGGCATTTGGAGGCGAGAGGACAGGAAGTGAAGAACACTGCAGGGAAGGAACAAGGTCTGCCCTCGGGTGTTGGGAGGTGTCTGGTGAGAGCTTGGTTTGGTGGAAGCAGTAGGTGGGGAACAGGCATAGATCCTGCTTTGGGGTGGGCGTCTGTCTCCCCAGGGCTCACAGGATGGGAGCGCAAGCTGTCTCCAGGCTGGGAAGAGGAAGCTGACACCACGAACCCAGGCTGTCTCTCCATGGGCACAGGCTGTCTGTGGGCACATGCAGAGTGGGCACAGGCTGTCTCCAGGACACAGGCATTTCCAGAGGGTGCAGGCTGTCTGGGGTGGGCACAGGCTATCTGAGGACACCAGCTGTGTCTGGAATCACAGGCTGGGTCTGGGGACACAGGCAAGGTTTTTCTAGGGACACAGGCTCTCTCTAGAGCTATAGGCTGGTCTGGGGGGGACCCAGTGATGCCTAGGAACATTGGCTCTGTGGGGGCAGGGGCTTTGGGGGTCATAGAATGATCTGGGACCATAGCCTGGTGTGGAGGTGCAGGCTGATCTGAGGGCACAGGCTGGTGTAAGGATGCAGGCTGGTCTAGGCATATAGACTGGTCTAGAGGTGCATGTTAGTCTGGGGGTGGAAACTGTAGCTGGGGACACAGGCTGATCTGGGGGTACAGGATAGTCGGGGTACAGGATGGTCTTGGGGCACAGACTTTGGCAGCACAGAATGGTCTTGGGGAACAGGCTGTAGGCGGGGGCACAAGCTCTCTTTAGAGGTGCAGAATAGGGGTACAGACTCGTCTGAGGGGTCTCAGGTCACAGCCTGGTCTGGGGATACAGGATGGCCTGGGGGCATAGACTCCCTGTAGGCACATTCTGGTCTTGGGGTACAGTCTGTAGCAGGAAAGCAAGCTCTAAGGCACAGGTTCTCTGGCGGTAGGCCCGTGAGGGACCTAGGCCATATCTGGGGGATCCCTCTCACTCTCAGCAGTTTCTGAGAGCAGAGGATGATGTGAGCACTGGCGCTTACTGGGATGCGAGCTCTCTCCTCCGGGCTCAGGCTTTCGTCCCTGGGGCGGGTTTTCTCCTCGGACACGGGCCCCTCTCCCTCCCTGTCCGTGGGAAGCAAGCCCTGGGCTCGGGGCGTCTGCTCACCTCCGGGCAGCTCCGCGGGGCCGCAGGTGTCCCTGTCCGCGGGCACGTCCGCCTGCCACAGCCGCTTGGTGCACACCTTCCACAGCCCCAGGTGGGCCGCTTCGCACACGGTGCTGCCGTTGGCCTTGTAGGTGTTGAGCTCCACCCAGAACTCGGTGCCCACGGACAGCACCGCCAGCGTGGCGCCCACGGCGGCCAGCAGCAGCGCCAGTTTCACCTTCCCCTCGCGCTCGGGCGTCAGCCCCGACCCGCGCTGCCCTTGCGCCCGCCGCCGGTTCTCCTCTTGCAGGAAGAAGTTGGACCACATCATCATCTTATGGCCGGTGGGGTCGAGAAGGGGGAGGAGGCAGAGCCGACGAGGGGCCTCGAGGGGCGGGAGCGAGGAGCGGCCTGGGGTCTTGAAGGGGGTGACGGACTCAGTTTCCCCTGGATATGAAAGAGGGAGAGCCGAGTCCTCTCTGGAATCTCAAATGGGAAAGTCGAGAATGCTTCTGGGGTTCAGAAGAGAAAAACGATCCCCGGGGTTGGGGAAGCCTCTGGGGTTCAGAGGAGGGTCTAGGTTGCCCTCAAGAACTTGGCAAAGAAGATGGGGCCCAGAGAAAAAGCAAGGCCCCCACCCCGAGGCTTAGAGATAGAGTCCGGGTTCCCAGGAGGGGGTCAACCCCAAGAGCTCCAGAGGAATGAGATCTGGTGCCCGCTGAAGCTCCCTGCAGCTCCAAGGGACTGCTTTGGGGTCTCCGCTGGGGGGCTGACAAAAGGGAAACTGATTTTCCTGAGAGATCTGAGCACCCCACTAGGGCTAAGAGTTTGGGGTACCCAGGAAGGGATCTGAGGTCCTCTTGTGTTTGGAGGAGATGTGGCCGGGGTTCCCTTGGGCTCAGAGTTTGAGAAGAGAGGACTTGGGGACCCTCTGGGATTCGGAAAAGGAAGACCTGGGGTCCCGGGAAGCTCCCAAGGGGAGGTCAGAATTCAATCCGGGTCTCAAGAGAGGCGGTGGGACCCCGGCATCCACAGAAGAACAGAGCCCTGGCTGGGGCTCATTAGAAGACTGGGCCTCGCTGGAATTCAGGAAAAGGGGATAGGGGTCTCCCCTGCCATTCAGAAAAGATCCAAGGTCTCTACTGAGCCTGGGAAAGGGGCCGGTGGCTGGAAGACAGAGTGGAGTCCAGAGACGGAGGCTGCGGGGCCTCCCCGAGGGCTGGGGCAGATGGGACCGGGGGGCCCCTCCTGGGGCTCACACTAAGGGGCTGCGGTCCGCACTGCGGCTCAGAAAACCAGGACTGAATCCCCCCAGGGTTCAAAGGCCAACCGCGACCCGAAAGGGATCAGTCCGCCTCCCACCCCGGGCTCCCAGGGCCTTCCCGGTCGGGTCCGCGCCAGGCTCAGCTCCAGGCCAGGGCCCCCCCTCGGGGCTCCCACCCCCGACTCCCGAGCAGGGGCCCCTCTCGCTCTCCTGCCTCGGCCCCGCGCCGACCCCAGCTCCGCGCTGCCTCCGAAGCGTCCGGCTGCGCCCGCCACCGCCACCGGCCTGGCCTCCGCCCGCGCCCGGCCTCGTCCCC
>NW_026652287.1:101044685-101102456 GCF_009828535.3 Hylobates moloch | reverse complement strand
CGCCGCCGCCGCCGGCCGCCGCCAGCCCCGCGGCCACGCTGCCCTTGGAGGGGTCGCGGCTGAGCGTGTACATGGAGATGTCCGTGGAGGCAAAGCCCGGGCCCCCGGGGCCGCCGGGAGACGCGTCCCGCGACGGCGACGGCTCGCTGGAGCGGGAGCTAGAGCGGGAGCGGCGGCGGTAGCGGAAGCGGTAACTGGGCAGACGGAGGATGGCCGAGGGGCCGCTCCCGCCACTGCCGCCCGCGCCCCCGCCGGCCTTGAGCAGGTCCGAGCGAGACTGGCAGTGCGCCTCGCGGCTGCGCTCGATGTAGATGTTGACGGCCAGCACGCCGATCACCTCGGCCAGGATGAACGACAGCCCGCCGAAGTAGAAGGACCAGCCGTACGAGTAGTGGTTTTTCTTCTCCTCGTCCCGCTTCGGGCCCGGCTCGCCCGCGTTGGCCGAGATGTACACGATCACGCCGATGATGTTGCTCAGGCCTGGGCGGGGACGGTCAGATGGGAGCCTCGAGGCCACCCCCGGCCCCGCCCCCGCCCCCCGGCCCCGACCCTTGCCCGCCTGCGCCAGCGGGCCCAGGCACCACCCCTAGGCGGTCTAGGCCCCACCCCGAGTGGGCTAGACCCCGGTCCTGGATCTGGCTGACCCAAGTCCTGCCAGAAGTGAACACGACTCCCCGCCCGATGCTCTAGGCGCTTCCCTGCTGGTCTAAGTTCCAACCCAGAGGGCTCGGGCCCACTCTTAGCCAGCCCCAGGCGTCACCTCTGCTGGTCTAATCCAACCCCGGCTGATCTAAACTCCATCCCCCAGGTGGTGTAGGGCCGCCAATAGTCCAGACTGCATCATGCGTGGTCCTGGCCCAGGCAGGCTCAAGCACCCCCTCAGATGGTCTAAACTCCACCCCCAGGTGGTCCAGGCCCTGCCCTGAATGGTCCAGACACGGCCCTGGATGGTACAGGTCCTGCCCCCAGATAGCCCACGGCCCACCTCTGCTGGTCTAACCCAGCCCTGGCTGGTCTAACCTCTGCCCCAGGTGGTCTAGGACCCCACCCCCACCCCCCCCCATTGATCTAAACTCCACCCCCAGGTGATCTAGGACCCCAAATGGTCCAGACAACACCCTAGATGGTCCTGGCCCTGGCTGGTGGTTCAAGTCCCATCTCAGATGGTCTAAACTCCACCCCCGGCTGGTCCAGGCCCTGCTCTGAATGGACAAGACAAGGCCCTGGATGGTCCAGGTCCTGCCTCCGGATAACCCAAGCCCCACCTCTGCTGGTCTAACCCAGCCCTGACTGGTCTAAACTCGGCCCCACGTTGTGTAAGACCCACCCCCAGATGGTCTGGGCTGCCCCCACATGGCATAAACCCCACTCCTCTAGCTAAGGTCCCACCTCTGCTGGTCTAAACCCCACCCTGGCTGGTGGTAACTCCACCCTAAGCGGTACAGGCCCCACCCCCAGGTAGCCTAAGCCCCACTCCCAGAGACTCCAGGCCCTGCCCTGACTGGTCTAAAACCCACTTTTGATGAGATGAGTTTCCAGACCCTGCCCTAATTAGTCTACCTCCATCCTTAACGTTATAAACCTGGGTTTTTCCCAAGCCTCGTCCCTCTGCTCCTTTGAACTCTGTTAATGATGTCATCCTGCTGTGATCAGGCCCTGCCTATCACTTATCTAATCTCTCTTCATATAATTCCTGCCGAGGTATCGATTCTAGGCGCTCCCCTGCTGGTCAAAAATTTGCCTTTAATAAAGCAGGCCCCGCCTTCTACTCTAGGCCCCACCTCCAGCTTACCAAACCCCGCCCCGTGCGGATCTTGGCCAGGGTCCTCCTCGGTCTCAGGTCCAGCTACTCCGCCCTTTCAGATCCTCCAAGCCCCACCCCTTGCGGATCTAGACCCATCCCCAAAGCACACCCTGCTCTTCAAATATGCAAAGCCCTCTCTCTTCTCTGTATTCTACACCTCCAAAAAAGCTCTGCCTCTGGAATTTCCCAATGCTACTCATACGGGGTAGAAAGGGGGCCTTACCCCTTAATTACGTGCCTCTTAAGTGTTCCAGTCCTGGCTCTCTGCTCGTCTAGGCCCTAGCTCTTGAGACGGCCAATCCCAGGTACTGACTGGCTTTGGTCGGCCTCTTGCTTCAATCAGCCAGGTTGACTCTCTGTGCCCTTAAGGACATAACCCCTCCCCCTTTGGCTTTTCCAGGCATCGCCCCGTCTTTTCTAGCCTCTCCTTCTCCAAATGGCAACGGGCAAGGGCCGATTCAGTCTCCCTGACCCAGCCCCTTTAGTTTCCACTTCCCGGTCCTGGACGGTTTCCCAGGACCAGCCCCCTGTTGGATCCACCAAGGTCTCCAAAGGCCCGCCCCTTAAAGCAGGCTCTTCATCGGCGCCTAGATCACTTTCTACCTCTCCTGGGCCCGCCCTCCGAGGCCCAGCCCCGCCTCTCTGTCCTCAAGAGCCCAATTGTGTCTCAAGGTCCCACCCCCTCCCCAGCTCCTCCCCTTCCGTCTCCAGGACGGCGGGCTTAGACTCCTAGGCGCCCGGCGTCTTACGCGCCAGACACCTGTCTGTGCCTCTTTACTCCTCCGAAGGCGACGCGAGAGCTACACCCGCCTTACCCAGCGGGTGGCGATGGAGCTTGGGGACCGCCTAGGAAGGCTCCGGGCCCCCGGGGTTGCTCGGGGCTAGGTGGCTTTGCAGACACACACACGCGCACTTGCACTCACACACACGCGCACATGCACTCGCGCGCGCGCGCACACACACACACACGTGGGCGCGCAGGTGGGCCGCCCCGGTCGCCCCCTCCCTCTGCCTCTCACCTGCTGCCACGAACAGGATCCCTGCGCCCAGAATGATGTTCCTCTTGGACTTGTAGACGCGGGAGGCCGCCACGCACACACCCCCGAGCAGCAGCAGGATGGCGCTAAGGATGGGGAAGATGCTGGAGGCCCGGACAACTCCTGCGGGGGAGGAAGGAAAGGAAAAGGAGGGAGAGCGAGGGCGGTCAGACGCGGCCGCCTGCGCCCCCTTCCCGGCCCCCCATCTCGCGGCGCCTCCCGCCAGTTCTGTGATTCTCTCTCTCCGGCTGTGTTCTGGTTTATTTTACTGTTGCCTCGTTCTCTCTCCTGTTTTTAACATTTCTCTATTTCTCGGTCTGATTTTCTCTCCCTCTTTTTCTTTCTTCTTCGGACTATTTTTCTCTCTCCTGGAATACCTTTCCCCCTCTTTATCGAAATCACTCTCCCTGTTTTTCTCCCAACTTCTCCATGGATCCTCTCCCTTTCTCTTTCTCGTCCCTTCCTTCCTCTCGTCTGCGAATTTCTTTCTCCATATCCCGCAAATCACTTACTATCTCTCTCCACACCCCCTCCCATTTTCTGCCTCGCTTCATCCATCTGGGTTTCTCTCTCTCTCTACATTCCTTCCTCCCTCCTCCTGCTCCCTTTTCTCTTTTGTTTTCTGCCTGGCCTTATCTGTCTTCCTAGGTCTTTCCCCACCCCACCCCGCCCCTTTTTTCGCCTGGCCTCCTCTCTCTTCCTGGGTCTCTCTCTCCCCTCCTTTTCTGCCTGGTTTCTTCAATCTTCCAGGTTTCTCCATTCTCCAATCCCTTCCTCTCCCTTCCTCCTTCCCTCCCTCCCTACCCCCTTTAGGCCTGACTTCATCTATCTGAGTCTCTCTCCCTCTTTTCCTCCCTCCCTTCTTCCCCTTATCTCTCTCCCCCCCTCCCCGCCCCGCCCTCCTTCTCTCTTTCTCTGCAGTCCTTCCTTTCCACCCACCCCTAAAACCCCAGGCAACCAGATTTTGCGATTTCGGAACCTGGCTGAGGCCGCAGCCAATCATCATTTAGGATTTGCCGCGTTCTCGGGGTAGCTACCAATGACAACACAGGCTTTCCCAGCCAGCTCCCAGGAGTGGCCGGTCACCGCCGCAGATTGCCCCCACAGCCCTGCGGCGCGGTGGCCAATCCCGGTCCGGGATTCCACAACCAGTCACGGCGCAGAGTCACCGCGAGGGCCAAATAGAGCAAAGCGGCCAATTAGCGCCCAGGATCCTCCCTCAGCCCGCCCCAAGGTGAGAGGAGGGGGCGGGAGCGAGATCAGTCAGCCAATCGGTGACCACAGGATCTCACTATCTGGACTCGGATTGGCTGGGAGGCTAACCTCGGCGTGTCGATCCAAGTGCCGGAGTCCCAGTGCCTTCTCCCGGCGCCCACCCCGACGCCCTCCAGGCCCCGCGATTTGACCCACTCCCCATGTCTGTCCCGGACCCCCACGTACGGAGTAGATACTCCGCGCTGTCGTGGTCGTAGTCCGTGTCCTCCGGGAAATGATTGATCTTCACGCAGACGCCTCTTTTCAACCCTGGAGGAGCGGGGAGGGCAGTGGTGGGGGCGGATACTTCAGGGTTGGGGGCGGGGCAACCCCACTGACAACAGACCCTTCCCTTCCCCAAACTCCTTCTCTCTCTGGGCTGTTTGGGAGACCGCAAGTCCTGGCTCCTGAGCCCGACTCGTGATATGGGACAAACTTTCAACTTCTCTGGTCTCAGTTTCCCCGCCTGTTAATGAAAAGAAGAAAAGCAAGGAAAAAAACCAAAGTCTAACATCCTTCCAGCACTCACTGCAAGGCCACAGGACCTTTGTCCTGTAAGCTGCGCTAAGTTGCTCCAGCACTCTAGACTTCCGGCTCCCACCTCTGTAAGAAAGAGGGTGTTGTTGGCTTCAATAAAAGCAAGGCGCTTCCCACCTCTCAATTGGCTGAAAAGTCTGGAAATGCGTGGAAAAAAAAACAAGGAAAGTGATGCCGAGGCCGATGAGGACTACACTTCCCATGAGACCCCGTGAAGTCTGGAGTCCAGTTGTGAAAGGGCAGCCGCAGTGGATCATGGGAGTTGTAGTCTCCAGTCCTGTGGGGGGTGGGGAGAGAGAGGGAGAGAGAGAAGTTCCAGTCTCTTTCTGCAGGGAACCTGGAACCTTCTGGAGAGAGATGGAGTAGTTGAAGCAAGCAGAGGTGTGTGAGGGGTGGAGCATGCCTCTAGGGGTCATGCATCCTCATCTCCTTCCCCTCCTAAGATGCTCATCCTCAGCTATTTTCTTATCCTTGGGAACATAATGTTTTACTACCTCTAGCACATAGCTGGAGAAAAAAATTAAAACTATAAATATAAATAATGTAGTTTCCTCAACTGCCCAGCTCTGTCCAGTTCTGCAGGCCTCTGCCCATGCTGTGGAACATTCTGCTCACATTCTTTGCTGATGTAGTACTTTACCTGCAGCAGGCAGCTCAGGAGGCACCTTCTTGAGGAGGCTTTCCCGAGACACACACAGACACACACGCACACTCATTCCTCCCACCAAACTTGGGTCAGTTTCCTGCTCTGAGGTGCCCCGTAGGACATGCATTAGTTGGTAGATGATCTTCTTCGTCCTCGGTAAGCTGAGAGTTCCTGGAGGGAGTAGGGCATGGGAGTCCGATTCCTCTGTGTCCCAGCATTTCTTGGCAGTAGGCCCAGCACACGGGAGACCTCAAGAAATAAGGGTTGAGGCCGGGCACGGTGGCTCACACCTGTAATCCCTGCACTTTGGGAGGCCAAGGTGGGTGGATCACTTGAGGTCGGGAGTTCAAGACCAGCCTGACCAACATGGTGAAACCCAATCTCTACTAAAAATACAAAAATTAGCTGGGCATGGTGGCAGGTGCCTGCAATCCCAGCTACTCGAGAGGCTGAGGCAGGAGAATCGCTTGAACCCAGGAGGTGGAGGTTGCAGTGAGCCAAGGCTGCACCATTACACTCCAGCCTGGGTGACAGAGCGAGACTCCATCTCAAAAGAAAAAAAAAAAAGTAATGAGGGTTGAATGAAGAATGAATGAATGAATGAATGAATATAAGCATAGCAGAAGGTGAGATCAGAGGCAGACCATGACCAGCAAAGAAAAGTAGGGGAAAGAATAGGGATAAAGGAGGAACTGGGAAGAATTAATGTAAGGGAGTGAGTAATACTGCCAAGAGCTAATGTGCGTTCGGTGCTTCCTAGGTGGGCCAACTCATTTGATGCTTCCAAGAGTCCTATGAGATAGATCATGTGGTTTGTGTCCTGTGGCGGCCAAATGTTAGGTATTGAAACGTCTCCATTTTTTTTTATTTTTTATATTTTTTGAGACAGGGTCTCCCTCTGTTGCCCAAGTTTGGAGTGCAGTGGCACAATCTCGACTCACTGCAACCTCCACCTCCTGGGCTCAAGTGATCCTCCTGCCTCAGCCTCCTGAGTAGCTGGGACTACAGGCTTGCGCCACCATGCCCAGCTAAATCTTGCATTTTTTGTAGAGACAGGGTTTCCTCATGTTGCCCACTTTGCCCAGGCTGGTCTTGAACTCCTGACTTCAAGTGATCCGCCCGCCTCAGCCTCCAAAAGTGCTGGGACTACAGGTGTGAGCCACTGCGCTGGCCTCCACCACTTCCTTATTCTGTGTCCTTGCTGGCGTTACACAGGCCAACTTGCTTCAGTTTCCCCACCTATAAAATGCAGAGAACAGGACCTACCTCATGGGACTAATATGGAGATTTAGCACTTTGCCTTGAACACAATTAAGTGCTCAGTTGATAGCAGCTGATATATGGCACCCATTACCCAAACGTGGAAACTGAGGCCCAGAAAGGGGTCATCATTTCACAGCTGATGGTGGCAACAAAACTGAAACACACATCATGAATGTGAGCATCTGGGCTGTTCAACACTGTATTACCAGCAACTAGAACAGTGCCTAGTGCATACTGAGTGCTTAATAAGTATTTTTAATGAAAGAATGATTGGATGGGCCAGGTGTGGTGGCTCACGTCTGTAATTGTAGCAATTTGGGAGACCAAGATGGGTGGATCATCTGAGGTCAGGAGTTCGAGACCAGCCTGGCCAACATGGTAAAACCCTATCACTACTAAAAATACAAAAGTTAGCCAGGTGTGGTGGCATACGCTTGTAGTCCCAGCTACTTGGGAGGCTGAGGCAGGTGAATTGCTGGAATCTGGGAAGTGGAGGTTGCAGCGAGCTGAGATAGTGCCACTGCACTCCAGCCTGGGTGAGACAGCGAGACTCAGTCTCAAAAAAGAAAAAGAAGAATGATTGAATGGGTCCACAAGCACATGAAAAGATGCTCAATTTCACTAATCATTGGGGAAATGCAATCAAAACCACAATGAGATATCATCTCATATCCGTTAGTATGGCTACTATTAAAAATAAATAAAATAGGCCGAGTGCAGTAGCTCATGCCTGTAATCCCAGCACTTTGGGAGGCAGAGGTGGGTGGATCACAACGTCAAGAGATTGAGACCATCCTGGCCAACATAGTGAAACCCCGTCTCTACTAAAAACACAAAAATTAGCTGGGCATGGTGGTGTGCACCTGTAGTCCCAGCTACTCGGGAGGCTGAGGCAGGAGAATCACTTGAACCCGGGAGGTGGAGGTTGCAGTGAGCCAAGATAGCGCCACTGCACTCCAGCCTGGTGACAGAGCAAGATTCCATCTCTAAATAAATAAATAAATTAAATTAAAATAGGCTGGGTGCGGTAGCTCACGTCTGTAACCCCAGCACTTTGAGAGGCCGAGGTGGGTGGATCACGTGGTCAAGAGATCGAGACCATCCTGCCCAACATGGTGAAACCCTGTCTCTACTAAAAATACAAAAATTAGCTGGGCATGGTGGTGTGTGCCTATAGTCCTAGCTACTTGGGAGGCTGAGGCAGGAGAATCGCTTGAACCCAGGAGGTGGAGGTTGCAGTGAGCCGAGATCATGCCACTGCACTCCAGCCTGGGTGACAGAGTGAGACTCTGTCTCAAAAATAAATAAATAAAATAACACGTGTTGTGAAGGATGTGGAGAAATTGGAATCTTGTGCACTGTTGGTAGAAATATAAAATGGTGCAGTGGCTATGGAAAACAGTGTCGAGGTTCCTCAAAAACTACAAATAGAATTATCATATGATCCAGCAATGCCAGTACTGGGGATAGACCCAAAAGAATTAAAAGCAGGGACTCAAATAGATATTCATACACTCATGTTCATAGTAGCATTGTTCACAATAGCCAAAAAGGGGAAACACCCCAGTGCCCATTGACCGATGAAAGGATAAACAACATGTGCTATATACATACAATGGAATATTATTCAGCCTTCAAAGGGAAGCGAATTATGATACATGCTGTAAACATAGATAAACCTTGAAGACATTATACTCAGTGAAATAAGCCAGTAACAAAAAGACAAATACTGTGTCATTCCACTTATATGAAATACCTGGAATAATCAAATTCATAGAGATAAAGTATCATGGTAGTTGCCAGGGCTGGAGGGATGGGGGATGTGTAGTTATTTAACAGGTACTGAGTTTCCGTTTTGCAAGATGAAAAGAGTTCTGGAGATTGATTGCACAACAACATGAGTGCACTTACCACTACTGAAATGCATACTTAAAAACGATGAAGATGGTAAATTTATGTTATGTATAATTTACTACAATTATCAAAATGAATGAATGAATGAATGAGCGAATGAGTGAATGAATATACAACGCCCACGTACAAACTCTTACCCATCAGCACCTCCACCACGATGTGGTAGGTAAGATGACAAGCTCAATGTCCCTCCTTTCTTTTTTTTTGAGACAGAGTCTCACTCTGTCGCCCAGGCTAAAGTGCAATGGCTCGATCTCGGCTCACTGCAACTTCCACCTCCTGGGTTCAAGCTGTTCTCTTGCCTCAGCTCCTGAGTAGCTGGGATTACAGGCGTGTGCCACCACGCCCAGCTAATTTTTGTATTTTTAGTAGAGATGGGGTTTCACTGTGTTAGCCAGGATGGTCTCGATCTCCCGACCTCAGGTAATCCTCCTGCCTCGGCCTTCCAAAGTGCTGGCAGTACAGGGGTAAGCCGCCTTGTCCAGCTTTTCTTTTTTCTGTCTTTTTTTTTTTTTTTTTTTGAGACGGAGTCTCGCTCTGTCACCCAGGCTGGAGTGCAGTGCTGTGATCTCGGCTCACTGCAAGCTCCGCCTCCCGGGTTCACGCCATTCTCCTGCCTCAGCCTCTCTGAGTAGCTGGGACCACAGGCGCCCGCCACCACGCCCGGCTAATTTTTTGTATTTTCAGTAGAGACGAGGTTTCACCGTGGTCTCGATCTCCTGACCTCGTGATCCGCCCGCCTCGGCCTCCCAAAGTGCTGGGATTACAAGCGTGAGCCACCGTGCCCGGCCTTCTTCTTCTTCTTCTTTTTTTTTTTTTTTAAGAGATAGCGTCTCACTCTGTTGCCCAGGCTGGAGTGCAGTGGCGCAATCTCGGCTCACTGCAAACTCCCCCTCCCAGGTTCAAATGATTCTCCTGCCTCAGCCTCCCAAGTACCTGGGATTACGGGCACCTGCCACCACGCCTGGCTAATTTTCATATGTTTAGTAGAGATGGGGTTTCACCATGTTGGCCAGGCTGGTCTCAAACTCCTGGCCTCAGGTGATCCACCCACGTCAGCCTCCCAAAGCGCTAGGGTTACAGGCGTAAGCCACCACGCCCAGCCTGCTCCCTCCTTTTTTGAATGGGATCGTAGTAATTCTCTCAAAATATTCGTGATGATTAAATGAGACTGAGCATGTAAACCACATGGCACGCTGAGTTGCTGAACAGGTTAGTGGCGACAGTAATAATAACTACTCTGACTGAGCACTAACCGTGCACCAGGTACTGCTCCAAGCATTTGACCGGTGGTTAATAACTTGCTCCGTCCCTAGGACAAACCTTCGGAGGTAGGCAGCGACAGCATCCTTGCTTTACAGATGAGGAAACGGAGGCATAGGGAGCTGAAGAAGTTGCCCAAAGCCCCATTGGGGGTGAGTGATGGGGAGAGGTTCCTTCCAGCACAGCTCGGTTTGGGAGGTCGGCATATTTAAGACAGTAGAGTCTGGTGGCTGTGGGGGTTACTGATCGTGGGCTCTGTAATCCAACTCTCTGGACACACATCCCAACGCACCACTTCCCAGCTGCGTGGTTTTGGAACCAGATCGTCCCTGAGCCTCTGCTCTCTCATTGGGAAATTGAGGACAGTAGTGTGACTTTAGAGGGCTTTAGTGAAATTTCAATGAAAGTTAGGCACAGAAAGCTGGGCACAGTGGCTCATGCCTGTAATCCTAGCACTTTGGGAGGCCAAAGCGGGTGGATCACCTGAGGTCAGGAGTTCGAGACCAGCCTGGCCAACGTGGTGAAACCCCGTCTCTACTAAAAATACAAAAATTAGCCAGGCATGGTGGCAGGCAATCCCAACTACTCAGGAGGCTGAGACAGGAGAATTGCTTGAACCTGGGAGGTGGAGGTTTCAGTGAGCAGAGATCACACCATTGCACTCCAGCCTGGGCGACAAGATCGAAACGCTGTCTCAAAAAAAAAAAAGAAAGAAAGAAAAAGAAAAGAAAGGCACAGAAGACCAGGCGCAGTGGCTCACAGCTGTAATCCCAGCACTTTGCGAGGCCCAAGTGGGCGGATCACCCGAGGTCAGGAGTTCAAGACCATCCTGGCCAACATGGTGAAACCCTGTCTCTACTAAAAAATACAAAAACTAGCCTGGCATGGTGATGGGTGCCTGTAATCCCAGCTACTCAGGAGCCTGAGGCAGGAGAATTGCTTGAACCCAGGCAGCGGAGTTTGCAGTGAGCCGAGATTGTGCCAGTGCACTCCAGCCTGGGGGACAGAGCAAGACTCCATCTGAAAAAAAACGAAAGTTAGGCACAGAATACACCTTAGTTATGCCTAATGCCACCGATCAAGCTAGGAGTTTTTCTTGTGCATGGATCGTGATGTCGTGGCCCTGAGTCTCTTCCCAGGGGCTGCCTAGTGCAGACCCGGGCGTGCGAGGGTTAAGGGGCAGCTTTCTTGCAGTGCGGACACGTGGAGAACTGGGATCCAACCCACTCTGCCCCTCGCAGGCTGGGTGGTCCAGGCTGAGCCACTTCCCCTTTCTGGCCATCAGATTCCTGCTAATAATACATTCCCCTGGCAAAATGGCGAGGGCTCAATGAGATAATAAGCCGGGCAAAGTGCTAGCAAAGGGGCTTTGTGTGGTCGGCACTAATAAATAGGGCTGTGGGCCCAGACTCCAGTCCTGAGAGAAGACCTGGGGGTGTGGCTGAAATCCCTGTGGAGGGGGCACAAGCTGGGCTGTCCCATGCAGATGCCTTCAGCTCCCAACACTTGAAACGTGGCAATGGAGAGGTTCTGTGAGGGTAAAATATTTACTGGGTTTCAGACTCAGGATGGGGAAAAAAGGGAGAGAGAGTGTGTATGTATAATATTTCATTAATAATTTTTATACTGATTACATGTTCAAGTGATAATATCGTGGCTATGCTGGGTACCTGTTCCTTTTTATTTATTTTAATGTAGCTACTAGAAAAATTCTAATTTTCTTTTTTTTTTTTTTTTTTTTTTTGAGACAGAGCCTCGCTCTGTCGCCCAGGCTGGAGTGCAGTGGCACAATCTTGGCTCACTGCAACCTCCACCTCCCGAGTTCAAGCAATTCTCCTGACTCAGCCTCCCGAGTAGCTAGAATTACAGTTGCCCACCACCGCACCCAGCTAAATTTTGTTTTTTTAGTAGAGATGGGGTTTCACCATGTTGGCCAGGCTGGTCTCCAACTCCCGACCTTAGGTGATCCACCCGCCTCGGCCTCCCAAAGTGCTGGGACTACAGGCGTGAGCCACCATGCCCAGCCTAAAAATTTTAACTATACATGGTCACCCATGTTATATTTCTTTCTTTCTTTTTTTTTTTTTTTTTTTTTTTGAGATAGGGTCTTGCTCTATCACCCAGGCTGGAGTGCAGTGGCACAATCACAGCTCACTGCAGCCTCGACCTCCTGGGCTCAAGCAATCCTTCTACCTCAGCCTCCCTAGTAGTGGGGACTACAGGCGTGTATCACCATGCCCAACTAATTTTTAATTTTTTACACAGGCGGGGTCTCCCTATGTTGCCCAGGCTGGTCTTAAACTCCTGGACTCAAGCAATCCTCTCACCTCGGCCTCCCAAAATGCTGGGATTACAGGGGTGAGCCACTGGCCCATCCTTGTGTTATATTTCCTTTTTCTTTCTCACTCTGGAATCTCACTCTTGCCCAGGCTGTAGTGCAGTGGCGCCATCTCAGCAAACAGCAACCTCCGCCTCCTGGGTTCAAGCGATTCTCCTGCCTCAGCCTCCCAAGTAGCTGGGATTAGAAGCACCCACCACTACGCCCAATTTTTGTATTTTTAGTAGAGACGGGGTTTCACCATATAGGCCAGGCCGGACTCGAACTGCTGACCTCAAGTGATCCGTCCACCTTGGCCTCCCAAAGTGCTGGGATTACAAGGCGTGAGCCACTGGCTCAGCCTCATGTTATATTTCTACTGGGAAGTGCTGGAACTCCTGGGTCATCAGAGTGGAGGAGATCAGGACTTGGTCACATTAGAATTCCCAATAATAATAAGGAGAAGAACAGCCGAGCAACAACAACAAAATGCAACGCTATAATCTAGTTCTTCCTCTGTGCCTGCTAGTCTTTGAAATGCTTTACTCATATCAGCTCATTGAATCCCTCCCTGGCCCTGTGAGTTAGGGTCTATTAGGATTCTCGTTTCCCTGATGATGGAATGGAGGCACAGCAAGGTTAAATATATGGCCAAGGTCACGATGCTGGACGTGGCAAACAAAAGATAAACCCAATCAGTCTTATTTCTCAGAGTTTGTTTTTCTTTTTCTTTAAGAGTAAAGTGGGGCTGGGCGTGGTGGCTCATGCCTGTAATCCCAGCACTTTGGGAGGCTGAAGCAGGCAGATCACTTGAGGTCAGGAGTTCGAGACCAGCCTGGCCAACATGGCGAAATCATGTCTCTACTAAAAATACAAAAAAAATTAACCGGGTATGGTGGCGCATGCCTGTAGTCCCAGCTACTCAGGAGGCTGAGGCACAAGAATTGCTTGAACCCGGGAGGCAGAGGTTTCAGTGAGCCAAGATCATGCCATTGCACTCCAGCCTGGGCAACAGAGCAAGACTCCATCTCAAAAAGAAATTAAAAAAAAAAAAAAAAGAGTAAAGTGGGCCAAGGCGGGCAGATCACTTGAGGTCAGGAGTTTGAGACCAGCCTGGCCAACATGGTGAAACCCCGTCTCTACTAAAAATACACAAATTAGCTGGGCATGATGGCAGACACCTGTAACCCCAGCTACTCGGGAGGCTTTGTCTCAAAAAAAAAAACCTGGTAGGCCGAGGCATGCGAATTGTTTTTTTTTTTTTTTTTTTTTTTGAGACAGAGTCTTGCTCTATTGCCCAGGCTGGAGTGCAGTGGCGTGATCTCGGCTCACTGAAAACTCCGCCTCCCAGGTTCACGCCATTCTCCTGTCTCAGCCTCCGGAGTAGCTGGGACTACAGGCACCTGCCACCGTGCCCGGCTAATTTTTTGTATTTTTAGTAGAGACGGGGTTTCACCATGTTAGCCAGGATGGTCTTGATCTCCTGACCTCGTGATCCGCCCGCCTCAGCCTCCCAAAGTGCTGGGATTACAGGCATGAGCCACCGCACCCTGCCAGCCTCCCGATTACCTGGGGTTACAGGCGCTTGCCACCAGCCCCGGCTAATATTTTTGTATATTTAGTAGAGACAGGGTTTCACCATGTTGACCAGGCTGGTCTCAAACTCCTGGCCTCAGGTGATCCACCCGCCTTGGCTTCCCAAAGTGCTGGGATTACAGGTGTGAGCCACCGCACTCAGCTGAAAGCAAGTTTATTAAAGACAGTAAAGGAATAAAGAACAGCTGCTCCTTAGGCAGAGCAGCCTCCGAGCTTGTTTCAATCATTACATTCTACTACACCTGTCAGACACACTCCAAAGGGAGATGGAGATTGAGCCCGAGAGTTCCCAGGGGCACAGTGACTGCAGGAGGCAATGACTCAGGGGGGCCCAGTTTCTACACCCCTGGAGCCCCGATGGGCTGAAAGCAAGTGGATTTGTTGCTTCGTTCTCCTACAAAACCAGACACACCTGGATTCAAATCCAGATGCTGGGCCGGGCAGGATGGCTCACGCCTGTAATCCCAATACGTTGAGAGGCCGGGGGTGAGAGGATTGCTTGAGCCCAGGAGTTCTAGACCAGGCTGGGCAATGTGGTGAGACCCATCTCTAAAAAAAAAAGTAAACAAATCAGAAACAAAAACAAATCCAGACCCTACTGCATATTAACTGTGTGACCTTGGGCAAATCACTTCACCTCTCTGAGCCTTCACTTCTTCTTTTAGAATGGGAATAATGAAAGTACCGGCCCGGCGCGGTGGCTCACACCTGTAATCCCAGCACTTTGGGAGGCCAAGGCGGGCAGATCACCTGAGGCCAGAGTTTGAGATCAGCCTGATCAACATGGTGAAACCCCATCTCTACTAAAAGTACAAAAATTAGCCGGGTGTGGTGGTGGGTACCTGTAATCCCAGCTACTAAGGAGGCTGAGGCGGGAGAATTGCTTGAACCCAGGAGGTGGAGGTTGCAGTGGGTTGAGATCACGCCTCTGCACTCCAGCCTGGGCGACAGAGCAAGAATCTGTCTCAAAAAAAAATTAATAAAAATAAATAAATAAAGTACCTACTTTGCAGGGTTATTGTGCACATCCAGTGACAAATGAATGACAATGACAAGAACAACGGAGTCAGCCTTCTTTCCTCCTCTCCTTGAAACACTAACTTCCTTTGGCTTCCAGGACATCCAAGGACCTGTTTTTCCCCAAACCTGTGGCCACTCCTTTCTCCACTCCTTTGATGACTTCTCATCTCCTTCTCTTTTTTTTTTTTTTTTTTTTGTGAGATGGAGTCTCACTCTGTTGCCCAAGCTGGAGTGCAGTGGCACGATCCCAGCTCACTGCAACCTCCACCTCCAGGGTTAAAGTGATTCTCCTGCCTCAGCCTCCCGAGTAGCTGGGATGACAGGCACATGCCACCATGCCTGGCTAATTTTTGTATTTTTAGTAGAGACAGGGTTTCACCATGTTGGTCAGGCTGGTCTTGAACTCCTGACCTCGTGATCCGCCTGTCTCAGCCTCCCAAAGTGCTGGAATTACGGGCGTGAGCCACCGCACCCGGCCATCTCCCTCACATTTTAATAGTGGACTGGCCGAAGGCTTAAGCCTTCAATGACATAATGACATTTTATCATTTGTTCTGGTCTCTTCTCTCTCTTTTTTTTTTTTGAGATGGGGTCTTGCCCTGTCGCCCAGACTGGAGTGCAGTGGTGCAATCATGGCTCACTTTAGCCTTGACTTCCTGGGTGTAAACAATCCTCCCACCTACGCCTCCTGAGTAGCTGGGACCACAGGCACGCACCAGCACTTCCAGCTAATTTTTAAATTATTTGTAGAAACAAGGTCTCGCTATTTTCTCCAGGCTGGTCTCCAACTCCTGGGCTCAAGTGATCTTCCTGCCTTGGCCTCCCAAAGTGCTGGGATTATAGGTGTGAGCCACTGCATCCAGCTGTCTCTTCTCTAAGTGATTCCATCCATCTAATTCATCTATATGACGATGCCCCTCAAATTGATATCTCCAGCCCAGCCTCTGGCCTCATATATCATATCTTTAACAACCTGAATCAGTGGTCAGCAAACTATGGCTCACAGGCCAAATCCAGCTAAGAATGGGTTTTACGTGTTTTTAATGATTGAGAAAATGTCAAAGAAGAAGATGATTTTGTGGCATGTTTTTTTTCTTGGAGTCTCTCTCTGTTGCCCAGGCTGGAGCGCAGTGACGCGATCTCGGCTCACTGCAACCTCCACTTCCTGGGTTCAAGCAATTCTCCTGCCTCAGCCTACCAAGTAGCTGGGACTACAGGCGTGTGCCACCACGCCTGGCTAATTTTGTATTTTTAGTAGAGACGGGTTTTCACCATGTTGGCCAGGCTGGTCTTGAACTCCTGACCTCAGGTGATCCACCTACTTTGGCCTCCCAAAGTGCTGGGATTACAGGTGTGAGCCACTGCGCCCGGTGAAATTCAGATTTTAGTGTCCATAAATGAAGTCTCATTGGAACACTTACTTACAGACTGTCTTGGCCGTTTTCACGAGTGATTGTGATAGAGACTGCTCCACAAAGCCTGAAATATTTACTATATGGCACTTTATAGGACCTTCACTGTGCTGACCTCTGTCCACATGTTATCTGTTAATGGGCATCGTAAACTTAACATGCCCAAAACTGAGCCCATGATCCCTCTCCTTCATAATAAATTTGATAAGAGAAAATAAATAAAACAGCTGCTGTTTCATCTTATGAATGGCTCCCCTATTCTCAGGAGCTCAGGCCAAAGCTTTAGAGCGGTGATTCTCAACTCAGGGCGATTTTATCCCCCAGGAGACAGCTGACAATGTTTAGACACAATTTACAATTTTGGTTGTCACGACTGGGAAGGGCGCTGCTGGCAACCTAGTGGGAGAGATCAAGGCTGTTGCTCAGCATCCTACAATGCACAGGACGGCCCCTCCACACAGAATTAGCCACCCCAAAATATCAACCGTGCTGCGGTGGAAAAACCCTGCTTTGGAGACAGCCCTGGCTCTTCTCTCTCATATCCTACAACTGCTCCATCAGCAATTCCTGCCCACGGTAGCTCCAGAATATACTAAAAATTCAAACAACTTCCCAAACCCTACTGCCCCCACCCTAGATGAGCCTCTTGTTGTCTCATTTGCCTTCCCCTCGGTCATTTGTTAACACAGCAGCAAGAAACATACTGCAAAAATGTAAGTCAGCTCATGTGACTCCTCTGCTCAAGAACCTTCAACGGCTCCCATCTCCGAATCTAAAGCAAAGTGCTTTCTGGGATGTATAAGAAGCTGTGAGGCCGGATGCAGTGGCTTACACCTGTAATCCCAATACATCGGGAGGCTGAGGCAGGAGGATCGCTTGAGCCCAGGAGTTTGAGACCAGCCTGGGCAATATAGTGAGACCCTGTGTCTACAAAAAATGGGGGCATATGCCTGTAGTTCTAGCTATTTGGGAGGCTGAGGCAAGAGGACGGCTTGGGTTCAGGAGTTCAAGGCTGCAGTGAGCTATGGTCTTCCCATTGCACACCAGCCTGGGTGACAGAGCAAAACCCTGCCTAAAACAAAAAAAGAAACACACACACACACACACACACACACACACACACACACACACACACAGAGAGAGAGAGAACCTGGCCAGGCATGGTGGCTCACATCTGTAATCCCAGCATTTTGGGAGGCCTAGGCGGGCCAATCACTTGAGGTCAGAAGTTCAAGACCAGCCTGGCCAACATGGTAAAACCCCGTCTCTACTAAAAATACAAAAATTAGCCGGGTGTGATGGTGCACACCTGTGATTCCAGCTACTCGGGAGGCTGAGGTATGAGAATCGCTTGAACCCAGGAGGCCGAAGTTGCAGTAAGCCAAGATCACGCCACTGCACTACAGCTTAGGTGACAAAGCAAGACTCTGTTTCAATAAATAAATAAATAAAATAATTTAAAAAAAACCAGAACCTGTGGGATGGGGACCCTGATAGCCCTACGACTGCACCTCCTCCTACTACGTTCCCCACCACCCACTCTGCCCCGGCCACACTGACCTCCCACTGGCTTGATCGACACACAGCCACACTCCCACCTCAGGGCCTCTGCGCCTGCTATTCCTACAGTCTGAAGCACTTTCCTCCATCTCTTACTTCCCTCAGACCTGCAATCAAATGTCACCTGCTCGGGGAAGCTTTTCCTAGATTCCTTATCCACTTCCCACAGGGATCCCTGACACCTCCCATCCCCTCCCCCAACTCCTTGTCCTCCTTAGCATTCAGTTCTATCTAACACCCTAAAGGTTGACTTTACCTCCATCATTATCTGTCTCTCCCTTAGAATAGAAGATATATAACGACGGGAGGTTTTGTCTGTTTGTTTTCTGCTGCTGCAGCCCCAGAATCCAGAACAATGCCTGGCACATAATATAAACTCAATAAAAATGGGACGTTGAATGAGTGAATGAATGAATGACATCCCTACTAGATGCCACGTGCTGTCCTAGGGGTTCCATGATGCGAGCCCTCACACTTGGCTCTATGCCTGGTACTTAGTCAGACCAGTGAACGGACATGAACTCAAACTTCCACAGGAGAGACAAATAACATCACGAGAGCCGTGGGAGGAATGGGAGGCAATATGGAGCGGATGGAGGTGACTGTGGGGAAACGGAGACCCCCCAGCTGCTGCTCAGATCCGGCCCATCGTGGTCAGGGTAGAACAGAGGCTTGTGCTAGATCTTCCGCTAGCTCAGAAGAAGCCGGAAATCAGAACTACAATAGGAAGCCTCCCTATTTTTAACTGTTGGCAATGGATTCAGATTTTGCTTTCAGTTTTAAACACTTTGTACACTAGACAGAGCGCATCTGCGAATCCCATCCATGGGATTCGAGTTCTGCTCTTGGCTCTGCCCCTTTCTCAGCTAGGTGACCTTGGGCAAGTGACTTCACTTCTCTGAGCCTCAGTTTACCCATCCCCAACAGGGAGGTGGTTGCCCGCCTCATAGGATTAAATGAGATAACGTTCCTGGCTTGTCGTGAACACTCAGCAAACCAGAGGAAGAAGGCGCAGAGGAAATAGAGGGGGATGAAAAAGAGAAGCAAGAGATTTCAATGTTTTGGCCAAATGGGGCGTCAGGATGGCTGGTTCCACTCCTTCACGTTGCAGACAAGGGCTGTGAGGCTGGGGTGCAGGGGGGGGGAAGATAGTGGTCACACAACGGGGCAGATATGCAGCGGGACTGGCACCCAGGACTCCTGCTTCCCAGCCCCACAGCTCTGTGATACTCAGGAAAGAAATACTCATGCCAAGAGTGGGAGAGAGAAGGGGTTGACGCAGCAGAGGGCAGGAGTCTTGGAGAAGTGGGGGAGTCGAGAGCCAGGGAGCCGAGCTAGGAGAGAAGCTGTGAGAGGGAGAACAGGACAGAGGAAAAGAACCAAGACGAAGATCCGAGGAGGTAGCAGGGGCAGGAACGAGGAGCCTTAACGCAAAGGCATGAGGCATCGAGTCAGGACGACGTCAAAGAAGGCAGGAGTGGAGGAAGAGGGAGTGGAGCCCACTAAAGGAAAAAGGACGAAAGGACCAGGAAGGGAAGTTGGAGGGCATCCTGGTGGGAGAGACGTGGGAGGTGGCACTGATGGGGAGAGAAAGATGTACAGGAGGAGAAGCACAAGGCAGAAAAGAGAGAAGGTCATGAGTGAGGGCAAGTTAAGGCACGAAGTTTCAGGGGAGCAGCAGCCAAAGAGAAGGGGAAAGACACAGAGACTGGGCCATGAAAGTGGGCGAGAAAGGCAGGAGAATTCCGAGGACCGGGGAACATGTCATGGGGCACGAGGGAGAGGAAACGAAGGGGCAGGTGGAGCGGAGGAGCAGGGTCAAGATGAACTGAGGGGAAAGAGGGAGAAAGAGGCTGCTGGGTGTGGTGGCTCATGCCCGTCATCCCAGCACTTTGGAGGCCGAGGCAGGAGGATCTCTTGAGCTCAGGAGCTCAAGACCAGCCTGGGCAACAGGAGACCTCATCTCTACAAATCATGAAAAAAATTAGCTGGGCACAGTGGCTCACGCCTGTGGTCCCAGCTACTCAGGAGGCAGAGGTGGGAGGATAGCTTGAGCCCAGGGGTTCGAGGCTGCAGTGAGCTGTGATTGTGCCACTGTACTCCAGCCTGGGTGACAGAGTGAGATCTTGTCAAAAAAAAAAAAAAAAAAAAAAAAAAAAGGAGAAAAGGCACAGGGCAGAGTGGAAGAAATGAAACAGGAGGAGCCCCAGGTACTGGAGAGAGGGAAGACGCAGGGTTGTGATGGGGCAGCGCAGGAGACACGGACTAGGGAAAGATAGGATAAGGGGGTTCAGCGGAGAGGCAGAGGGGCTGCAGAGGGACCAGGCCGAGGAATTCCGCAGGGTGCCAGGACGCAGGGAGGAGTGGGAAGGGAGAGGAGGTCAGGGGCGCGAGTGGGAAGGCGCAGAATCCCCTCTGGCAGAGGAAGAGGGGTGCCCGAGGGGGCCCCAGGATCAGGGACAGGCAGCCCCGGGAGGCTCAGGGTCTCTCGGAGGGGAGCGGCGGGGGCTGCGGGGAGGGCCGCCCGCACCCTACCTTCCAGGCAGCAGATCCTCCAGAGGCCCGAGTGCGTGAGGCCGCCGGGGTCCTTCTTCTCCGAGGCGCCGCCGCCCCCGCGATGGGGGGTCCCGTCGTCGCCGCCGGCCGTGAGGTTGGTGGTGTTGCAGATGAGGGCGCGCGTGTAGAGCCAGTAGTCAGTGCTGATGGCGATGGTCATGAGGCCGAAGGCGGCGAAGGCGCCCACCGTCGTCAGCAGCACCTGCACCCCCTTCTCGCACCAGAGGCCCCGCTCTTCGTTCCAGCGCTTCAGCGACTCCAGTTTGACCACGGGCAGCCGGGGGGCCGTGGGCCACCACCGGGGCAGCGGGGGCGGGGCCGTGCCGGCGGCTGGGGGGGGTCACAGCGCAGGCAGAAGCGGGGGCCCCGGGGCCGGCGGGGCTGGGGAGGGGGCGGCGAGGAGGAGGCTGCGGCCGGGGAGGGGGTCAGAGCGCGGCCATGGTCGGCGGCTGGTGGAGGGCAAGGAGCGAGATCTCGCATTAGAGGAGAAGAAGGCACAGGTACCTCCCCCAGTCCCCGCCCCCCCCTAAAATCCCTGCCTCAGCTCCAGAAACTCCTTCCACTCGGGGCTCCACTGCTTCCCTTTCTCAAAAAAAAAAATAATAATAATAAATAAATAAAATAAAATAAAATAAAATCTCTCTCCACTCTTGTCTTCCGCCCAAGAGTCATCCCACCATCCCACTAACCCCACTCAGAGGAGTCCCCACCACCGCTCACACTCACAGCCCTCGCCCCTAGTGGGCTCCACGGTCCTCACCGCATGGGAAGCCACCGCCCCCCATGATGCCAGCCCCACGCCTCCTCCTCCCCAGGAACCCCTGTCGCGTTCTTCCTTCCTTAGAGACCCCCGCCCCATCACCATTCAGTTCCCACCAGTTCTCCCCACTCTTCCCCTGCAAGCCCCACCTCTCCACCTGCTAGAACCCTTCCCTGTCTCCCCAACTTTTCCCTGAGCGCCTCCACAACTTAAGAAGCCCGAGCAGCACCGCTTCTGCGGGAGTAACCTCCGCGAGCCCCCTCCGGTCTGGCTTTTGTCATTCCATCACTCCAAATGGTCCCCCACAATTTCCTCTCCTTAGGAAAAATAAATCTCTCAATCTCTCTTCAACTAAAAAGGAAAAATTAAAAGAAGAAGAAAAAGAAAAAGAGAATCCCAGCTGGCCCTCACAGTTCGTGCAACTCAGAATCACCAGCCACCCTCAGTCAGTCTCCTCTCCCTGGAAGCCCCTTCCTGACTCGGGCGGCCTCCAACACGCCTTGAAATCACCCGAGGACCTTAACAATTCGGATGTTTGAGTCCCACCTGAGAACGTCCGACATGGTTGGTCTGCAGTGCGGCCTGGGCATCTAAGTTTTTAAAAGCTCCCTGGGGAATTCTAATGCACCCAACATCAGACCCACTGGTTTGCAAGATGCCCCCCCCATCTCCAGCCCATTCCCTCTCACAGCCCCCACTGTCTCCCCACAAGCCACTCACTTCCCACCCCATACTATGCCTTTACTCCAGGAAAACCCCCACTCTCTCTTTTGCTTTAGAAGAGTCTACCGAATCTTCCCCCCCCGCCACCCCCCCCACAACTTAAACGAACTCATATCATAACCATCGTTTTCTCCTCCATTAAGAAAAATTTCCTCCATGAGTTCCGTGGCATTTTCTACTCGCAAGAATAGCTTCCTCCAGACCCCAAATGTCTGTCCATTCAGGACCATTCCAATCTCTGCCCTGTACTCCCATAGCAGGGGGCACACTGTACCACCCACCCGCCCCTCTGCACTCACAGCAGCTCCCACTGCCTCCAGATCCCCTCCTCATAGCCCTTCATCATCACACGGGATCTTCAGCACACTGTTTCCCACAACTCGAGATCCCCCCAACTCACTTTGAACCTCACTCTCTCTTCCATGTACCAGGAAGCATCCTCCCCAACTTCTCTCCCATCATATAGAATTCCCTTGACTCACTTCCTCTTGCTCCACCACTAAAGCTCCCAGCTTCTCCTCTGCCCCGGAAAATCCCCTCCGCAGGCCCCCACAGGCTTCCCTTCTTGGGAACGCCCCCCAGTACTCCCCTCTACGACTTCACCTGTACAGGAACACACACAGTAGCCCCTCATCTTCTTCCACATGCAGAAACAGCCCCCCAGTAGACTGTGTCCCTCCGAAAAATGTGATCCACAAGACTACAACTCTCTTTTCAGTTAGGAATACTTTCCCAGCCTGCACCCGCTGCCCCGTGGCTCCTTCATTTCTCTCTTCCACATTCTCCCCCGACCACCATGCCCCCAGCCCTGCCTGTCTCCCCCATCCCAACTGTCCTCTGGGGGATGTACTCCTTACTTGCTTCCACACTGCTTCTTCAACTTCTTCCCCCAAACCCACTAGAGTTAAGAGCCTGGAAACCTTAGACGAAGGGGGGATTAAAAAAACAAAACAAAAACCAGAACCTAGGTCCCAGTACAGGGTGACCTTGGCCTCCCGATTGCTTCCCTGTCTTCACTGCCCCCCATCAGCTGGCCTCAGACTGGGGCTGCTCCCAGGAGGGGCTGTGGAAAAAGGTTGTCTATGGGGGGTGTCTCCATGGCAACTGGGCCTAGTGCCCCACACGTTGTGTTCCCTCCCCCACCTCAACTCCCGTCTGCCCACACACAGCCCTTCCTCAGGCCACAGTTCAGCAGCCCGCTGGACGGGGCATCCTCCAGCCTCCCGGCCTGGGCGCCTGCCCCTTCCTCTCTTTTCTGTCCGCATGCCGAGTGTCCTCTCTTCTTGATCTCTTGGCCTCTTCTCCCCGAATTGGTGCCCCCTCACCACCAGCAGGGCCACCTACCCTGTCTTAACAGATTTCTGCTTTCAGTGGGGTAAGCCTGTGACCCCAGGCCCCTAACAACCTGGGATAAGAGGGAAGGGAAGAGGAGGGAAAGGAGGGAAATTCTCCTTCCGTCCAAAAAAAAGATTTGAAGATCTTTTCAT
Source organism: Hylobates moloch (assembly GCF_009828535.3). NCBI lineage: Eukaryota > Metazoa > Chordata > Mammalia > Primates > Hylobatidae > Hylobates > Hylobates moloch. Next base: position 101,079,307 of record NW_026652287.1, on the reverse strand, counting down.
TTTGTCAATTTGGGGGACAACCTGGTTTTAGGGACTCTTAGTCCATCGTTCAGCAGCTGCCAGGGAGAAGAGAGCTGGGGACCCCCAATTCTAAAGCTTCCGGATATGAGGGGGTCACTCTCCTTTCTCCTTAGGAAGGGGACCAGCTCTTTTCTCCAGAATTCGGCGCGGGGAGGGGGGGGCACAGAACATTAATTCTACCTCCACCCACCTCCGATTAATAAAAAGATCTGTCTCACCTCTGTTAATGATAGGTCAACTCTCCGATGCACGGAGGAGGGGACGTCCAGCCTCCCCAGTTGGCACCCCCCCCAGAAAAACCTTTTGGCTCCCAATTCTCGCTGCTTCCCCCTCCCCCAGCAGTGAGGGACCCAGGCGTCCGACCTGGTTCGGGGGGGTGGAGATGAGGAGGCGTATGGAGAATGGGGGTGCTGAGGCCAGGCTGGGGCTGAGGGGCAGCTCTGAGCCTGGGCCCCAGGGGAGTGAGGGTCGGGATATATATATATAAAAAAAAAAGGTGAGGAGACAATTTGGTTCTCGTGTCGCTGGGTAAAGTGCGGAGCTGGAGGACGAGAGGGAGGGAGTAGGGAGGGAGGGGGAGGGGAGCTGCTGAGGGATGGGGAGCCTCGGAGAGGAGATGGATGGGGGAAGGGAAAGAGGGGGGCAGGGTCGAGTGGCAGAAGGAAGCCGGAGAAGAAGAGAGAGAGATCCAGAGAGGGAGGGAGAGAGACAGAGAGAGACGAGGAGAAACGGAAAGAGAGAGACCCAGAGACCGCGAAACAGAAATGGGGGAGGGAGAAATTGGGGGAGGCAGCGGCTGGAAGCAGAAGGAAGTTGGAGAGATACACACAGAGAAATATCCAGAGAGAGAAAGGGACAGGGACAGAGACCCAAAGAGAGGAACCCAGGGGCTGGGGGGAGGGGGGTGGGGGAGGGCTGGGGTAAGTTGGGAGGGGGGTCAGGATCTGGGAAACAGAAGGAAAGAAGAGAGAGGGAGAGAGTCATCCAGAGAGGAGGGAGGAGGGACAGATGGGGAGAGACAGACAGAAAGAGAGAGACTGAGAGGATGGGGGAGAGGGGGGGAGAGGGAATGAAACGGAGAGCGGGGAGGGAGAGAAATTGGGGATGGGGGCAAGCTCTTGCTAGAGAGAAGGAAGCTTTAAAGAGAGAAGAAGGTGCGGAGAGGGAGCGGGGGAGCAAGATAGTAAATGAAAGAAATGGAGGGTAGAAGGGCCTGGATGGCAGAAGGTACCTGGGGAAAGAAAGGCAAGTGCAGGAAAAGAAGAGGGAGACCCAGAGAGAGACAGACGGAGAGGGACTGAGACAGGAAGAGAGAGAGATCCAGAGAAACAGAGACTGGGGAGGCACCCGAAGGAAGCCCGGAAAAAATAACGGGAGAGGGGTCAGGCTGAGATGCCCCGAGGAGGTCGGAGATGAAGGATACCCCTGCCCCCGCCCCCTCCCGCGTCCCCAGCCCCGGATCCCTGCCCCCTCCCCCATTGCAATGCCACCACCCCCACCCCCACTAGCCTCCATCTCTCTTCAGCATCGCTTGCCGCCGCCACCGCCTCTTCCTGTCGTCATAGCAACAGGATCCAGGCGCCCAGCCAAGGCTGGCAGCGGCGGCCGGAAATGAGGGGAGGGCCTTTTCAAAAGGACCCCAGGAATGCTCCCCTTTCCCAAAACCCAAGGGAAAGCGCAACTTCCCGGGGTCTTCCCACCGTTCCTCCTCCAAGTGGCGAGGGCAAAGATTCCCCCCCTCCACCCCAAATAAAACAATATTAAACTTACAACGTTAACGAGCCTTCTGACTTTCACCAACAATTTTTTCTTTTCTCTTCTCATCCCCCTCCCCTCCCCTAGTTCAAACCCGGTGGGGAAGAAGGGGTAGAGTTAGATGCCCCCGAGATGGGGCTGGGGCTGGGAAGGAGAGTCAAATGCCAAAAGCTTGGGTGCAAATATGTCTTAAAGAAACTTGTCTGGGACTGGGTAGGGGTCTATGCAACAGTTTTGAGAAGCATGGATCTGTCCGTTCTAGAACTAGCTAGTAGGTTGGGGGAGTGGAACAACTGGAGGTGAAGTCTGAGATGAGAGTCTGAAAGTTCGGTCCTGGGTCCAAATTTCACGGGTGCCCCCTAGGCATCGTGTGACCTTGGACAAAACACTTCTTCTCCTCTATACTCAGTTGCTCTTGGTTATAAAGGGCACAGAAGCTGCCTCCAACCAAGTGAGAACGCGGATGGAAAGTGGGCTTGCACGTGGCACTAGGCAAGCCGTTTACTCAAGACCTGATCCTCTACAAATGTTATCAGAAACGAAGAACTAGCCATGGTTGATTGAAGGCTGTGGGCATGCTTCACTGTCTTACGGAATTCTTACAGAATCTTTGCAGTGTGGGCACCAATGTTCCTATATTATCCAGGAGTAACCCGAGGCTCTGAGACAATAGGGGTTGTAGGGGGTGGAGGGCGGCCAACAACAGGTGAAATTCATAGTCATTTAACCCAACACACCTTTACTGCTCCCTCCTGGGGGCTGGCAGAAACAGGAATAACCTGTGTTCCCTACATCTATTTACCTAGTGTTTGCACCTGCTGGTCCCTTCCTTTGGAGGGGAGATATCTTTCAGTACCCAGCATCTCACATTTTCTACTGAAATTTCTTTAGGTCGTTTCACTTAATTCTCACCCTGCCCCATGGGAGAAAGTTTAGACATGCATTCCAACACTCCTGGTTTAGAAGCCAAGAAACACAGCCCCCAAGGGAAGGGGCCTGGAATTCATTCGTTTGAGGAAAGTTGTTTATTTTCTGCTCTTTTGCTGGGGGGTGCGGGGGGAGATACATCAGCAAACAATGATGATAACCAATATAAACTGGACATTTAGGCTGGGTGCAGTGGCTCATGCCTATAATCCCAGCAATTTGGGAGGCCAAGGTGGGCGGATCACCTGAGGTCGGGAGTTCGAGACCAGCCTGACCAACATGGTGAAACCCCCGTCTCTACTAAAAATACAAAATTAGCCGGGCATGGTGGTGCATGCTTGTAATCGCAGCTACTTGGGAGGCTGAGGCAAGAGAGTCGCTGGAACCAGGGAGGTGGAGGTTGCAGTGAGCCGAGATCGAACCATTGCACTCCAGCCTGGACAACAAGAGTGAAACTCCGTCTCGAAAAAATAAAAATAAAAATAAACTGGACATTTAATATTATAGACTCCAAGGAATCTGAGGGCATTGGTTCCATCTTCAAAAGAAGTGGGTTCTGTTAGCAGCCCCCACTTTAAAGATGTGAAAACTGAGGTTGACAGGTCAGTTGTGTTGGAGGAAATTGGTCAGGACATCAAATTCCAGAGCCTGTGCTGATATAACTGCACTGGTGAGAATGACTATGAAGATAATTTTTTAAAGCCAGGGTTTCCCAACCTCAATGTTCTCAACATTTGGGCTGGATAATTTTGTGTGGTGGAGGCTGTCCTGCGCATTGTAGAATGCTGAGCAGTACTCCTCGCCTCTATCCACTAGATGCCAATAGCACCTCCAAATAGCACCCTAAAAATAGCATTTGGGGACAACCAAAAATGTCTCCAAACGTTGCTCAATGTCCTTTGGGGAACAAAATCACCCCTGTTGAGAACTATTAAATTATACAAATTAGCAACTGGGGGGAACCTCTTTATTTTATTTTAAATGAAAATATATTTCCTAGTCAAATCAATGTAGGCTCATGGTTTAAAAAAAAAAAGAAAAAATCAAACGGTACACAAGGGATTACAATAAAAATAATTTAGCCTGTTCCACCTCAAGTCCTGTTCCTTATTGGAAAAGTCTATTAACATTCTTGTTTTCGCTTTTGTTTTTGCTTTTTGAGATGGAGTCTCACTCTGTCGCCAGGCTGGAGTGCAATGGCGCAATCTCGGCTCACTGCAACCTCTGCCTCCCGGGTTCAAGCCATTCTTGTGCCTCAGCCTCCCGAGTAGCTGGGATTACAGGCACGCAGCAACATGCCCAGCTAATTTTTACATTTTTAGTAGAGACGGAGTTTCACCATGTTGGCCAGGATGGTCTCGATCTCCTGACCTCATGATCTGCCCGCCTCGGCCTCCCAAAGTGCTGGGATTCCAGGCATGAGCCACCATACCCGGCCGTCTATTAATATTCTTGGCTATTTCTTCTCTTACTTGCCTTGACATCCCTAAATAATGATTTCTTTTGGATGTATCAAAATTATACATTATTTATAGGTATTTTTTCTCTAATAGACAACAAATTAATTCATGCAGCCCTCACTTTTCCTTCCCTTCTTCCTCAAGTGTTAGTTTTTCTATTGGTAATTTTGTGACACTAAGTGACGCATGATTACATCATGATTTATTTCAACAACTAAAGAGTATATCTCTTTTTTTCACAGCTTTATTGAGATCGAATTCACATATCATGCAATTCACCCACTTAAAGTGTACAATTCAACGGCTTTTAATTGTACAGAGCTGTGCAATCACCAACTTCAGATCACTTTTAGAACATTTTCATTAGTCCAAGGAGATACTGTGTGCTCCTTAGCCATCACCCCCAATCTAAGCACCCACTCCAGCCCTAGGCAATCACTAATGTACTTTCTGTCTGTACAGATTTTCCCATTCTAGACATTTCATAGAAATTGAATCATACAACGTATGGTTCTTTGTGTCTGGCTGCTTTCAGGCTAAGTAAGTAATGCCTTTAAGGTTCATCCATGTTGTAGCGTGAGTTAGTACTTCATTCCATTATATGGCAGAATCATATTCCATGGTGTAGAGGGAGATACCACATTTTATTTATCCATTCATGTATCAATGAACATTTGAGTTTTTTCCACATTTTGGCTACTATGAATAATGCTACTGTGAACATTTGTGTGCACATTTTTGTGTGGACATATGTTTTCATATCTCTTGGGCACATACCTGGCAGTGAACTTGTGGAATTAGTTTAAGGAATGAGATAGCATCTCTTGACTTCATTTTGAAAGATGGGAGTATTGCCAGGCGTGGTGGCTCACACCTGTAATCCCAGCACTTTGGGAGGCCGAGGCAGGCGGATCACCTGAGGTCGCAAGTTCAAGACCAGGCTGGCCAACATGGTGAAACCCTGTCTCTACTAAAAATACAAAAATTAGCTAGGCATGGTGGTGCACGCCTGTAATCCCAGCTACTTGGGAGGCTGAGGCAGGAGAATCGCTTGAACGTGGGAGATGGAGGTTGCAGTGAGCCAAGATCATGCCACTGTACTCCAGCCTGGGCAACAAGAGTGAAACTCTGTCTCAAAAAAAAAAAAAAAAAAAAAAAAAAGTCGGGTGCGGTGGCTCACGCCTGTAATCCCAGCACTTTGGGAGGCTGAGGTGGGCAGATCACGAGATCAGGAGATAGAGACCATCCTGGCTAAAATGGTGAAACCCCGTCTCCACTAAAAATATAAAAAATTACCCGGGCGTGGTGGCGGGCGCCTGTAGTCCCAGCTACTCGGGAGGCTGAGGCAGGAGAATGGCATGGACCCAGGGGCGGAGCTTGCAGTGAGCCAAGATCATGCCACTGCACTCCAGCCTGGGTGACAGAGCGAGACTCCATCTCAAGAAAGAAAGAAAGAGAGAGAGAGAGAGAGAGAAAGAAAGAAAGAAAGAAAAGAAAGAAAGAAAGAGAAAGAAAGAAAGAGTATTGAACCCACTGATCACTCCTTCAGCTCATGGAAGGCCCCTTAAAAGGGGTGTCACAGAAGAAGCAGGTTGTGGACTTTTATAAGATCTCATTTCTACATTTGCTCACATACTCATCTCACATTAGCCAAGACCTCTGCTAGGCTTGACCCAGAGACCTAGAGCCTGCAGACTTAGAGATAGGTTTGCTAATCCCTTCCCTTGAGAAGGTCCTCAGTCCTCACTGCCAACTGCGATAGGCAGAATTTTAAAATAACCTCCAAGATTCCCACCCCCTGATGTACACACCTGAGAGAATCTCCTTCCCTTGAGTGTGGACAAGACCCGTCACTAGAAGGTGATGCTTTTCCCATGATTATGTGACATTATATGGCAAGGTATGGGATTTTGTAAATATAATTAAGGTCCCTAATCAGTTGACTTAATTAAAAAAGAAATTATCCCAGGTGGGCCTGGCCTAATCAGGTGATCTCTTAGGAAAGGATCGAGACATCAGAAATAACCAAAGCAAAGGAGATTCTCCTGAGAACCTTCAGGAAGCAAACTGTCTTGTCATGGCAAAGACCTGAGAGTGAGTGGCAACTTCTAACTAGAAAACAGAGACCTCAGTCAAACAACTACAAGGAAATGAATTCTGCTCAACCTGTGGGAGGTTGGAAGTGGCTCTCTTCCTAGCCAAATCCCCGGCAGAGGACACAGCCAGCCGGCATCTTAACTTCAGCCTTGTGAGACCCAGAGCTCGCCAGGCGCAGTGGATCACTCCTGTAATCCCAGCACTTTGGGAGGCCAAGGCAGGCGGATCACTTGAGGTCAGGGGTTCGAGACCAGCCTGGCCAACATGGTGAAACCCCGTCTCTACTAAAAATACAGGTGTGGTGCCGCACACCTGTAATCTCAGCTCCCTGGGAGGCTAAGGCAGGAGAATCACTTAAACCTGGGAGGCAGAGGTTGCAGTGAGCCAAGATTGTGCCACTGTATTCCAGCCTGGGCAACAGAGCGAGACTCTGTCTCCCAAAAAATAATAATAAAATAAAATTCTCCTATGTCTCCCTATTGCCCTTGGGAGTAAATCTAAGCTCCTCCCCTATGTTCTTTTGCAAGAGCACAAGTCTCACCGTATGCCGCCCCCATTGCTGCCTCCTGCAGACTGCAGTTGTCTTTCCCGCCATTCCCAGCTCCTTCCTGTTGAGGGTTTCCCGGGTGGTTTCCTTCCGTGGAATCCCCTTCCATCTCTCATCCATATGGCAAACCCTCTATCCACTCTTTTTCTTTCTGAGACAGGGTCTTGCTCTGTCACCCAGGCTGGAGTGCAGTGGCGCAATCTTGGTTCACTGCAGCCTTGACTTCCCAGGCTCAACCATCCTCCCACCTCAGCCTCCCCAGTAGCTGAGACACAGGCAAGCACCACACCCCACTATTTTTTTTTTTTATATATTTTTGGTAAAGACAGGGTCTCGTCATGTTGCCCAGGCTGGTCTCAAACTCCTGAGCTCAAGCGATCCGCCCACCTCAGCCTCCCAAAATGCTGGGATTACAGAGCCACTGCACCTGGCACTATCCACGCTTGAGATTCAACTTACATGCTCCTTCCTCCAGGAAGCCTTCCCTGACCTCCCAAGCCTGCATCAGGGTCTACATCAGTGCTTCCACCCTGCCTGCACTGGCTCCTTAAAGCCACAGCAACGCTATATTGTGATTGACACGTGGGTCGGTCTTCTCCGCACTGGTGCAGGAGCTGTTCAAGGACAGGCACGGGTCTGATTTACTTCCGTGTCCCCTAGATCCCAGCTCAGCCCTGATGGCCAGGAGTCCTCGGTCCAGGGATGATGAACAAATGAATGAATGAATGAACGAATGAATGAGAAAACGAATGAGTCAGGGAATAAGTGGATACGTATTCTAGGGTCTCCACCCTCTACGCAGCCAGTTCCAACCTCTTGTCCCTATCCAACCCTTCTCCCTGCCTCATATCCTGAGTGTGTGGTTTTTCCCAGGTGCTCGAGTGTTTCTCATCAACAACAGCTGGGGCCTTTGTGTTTCCTCAAGAGGAACAGAGTGGTGGTGGTGGAATGTCTTCCTGCTGTACCAGGAAGCGTCGATCAGCGTTTCTTAAACGTCCTCATTCAGGGTGAAGTGGAAATATTCCAACGCTAGGGAGCCAGGTGGCTGGAGTTCCAACTCCGGCTCTTGTTTGCCTCCCTGAGGAACCCGGATCCAAACCTTGGTTCTCTCTGCACCTTCCTTCTCTCATTCTCTCATCTGTAGAAGGCGAGGAGGGATACAGTTAGTGATCTCTTCATTGTTGAACTGTGATTCAAAATCACACATCCAAGGCATTCTGGCAGAGCTAACGGGATGTCACTGAAGCCCCTGATATTATGTACAAAGTATTGTGAGTATGAGTATTTTTTTCTGGGGGTCCGTAGCTTTTATCTGACTCTCAAAGAGGTTCCTAATCTCCTGCAGATTATCACAGCTGGCAGAGTGCGGTGGCTCATGCCTGTAATCCCAGCACTTTGGGAAGCTGAGGCGGGAGGATTGCTTGAGCCCAGGCTGGGCAACATAGTGAGACCCCCAACTCTACAAAAAAAAAATTTTTTTTTTGAGATGGAGTTTTGCTCTTATTGCCCGGGCTGGAGTACAGTAGCACGATCTTGGCTCACTGCAACCTCCACCTCCCAGGTTCAAGTGAGTCTCCTGCCTCAGTTTCCTGAGTAGCTAGGATTACAGGCATCCACCACCACATCCGGCTAATTTTTTTGTATTTTTAGTAGAGATGGGGGTTTCACCATGTTGGCCAGGCTGGTGACTCAATTTAGGAAAATCTCATTTGTGTCCATAAAAATAAAGGCAAAAAAGAAAAAAAAGAAACATCTTTTTTTTTTTTTTTTTTTTAGATGGAGTCTTGCCCTGTTGCCCAGGCTGGAGTGCAATGCCATGATCCTGGCTCACTGCAACCTCTGCCTCCTGGGTTCAAATGATTCTCCTACCACAGCCTCCCGAGTAGCTGGGGTCACAGGTGCCCGCCACCAGGCCCAGTCAGCTAATTTTTTTTGTATTTTTAGTAGAGACAGGGTTTCACCATGTTGGTCAGGCTGGTCTCGAACTCCTGACCTCATGATCCACCTGCTTTGGCCTCCCAAAGTGCTGGGATTACAGGCGTAAGCCACCGCACCCAGCCGCAAAAGAAATACCTTCATAAAGATATTTCTATTTATTGATTTCTAGATAAAAGTCTGGCACAGGCTTTGTCAATCACCGTCGCACTAGTCACATCGGAGACCAGATGATTCTTTGCCATGGGTGGCCTTCCTGCACATTTCAGGGTCTATTCCAGGATCTTGCTAGGTTCCCGTAGCACCTCACTCCCTGCAACCCTGAGTTGTGACATCCAAAAATATCTCTGGACAGCCGAGCGCAGTGGCTCACGCCTGTAATCCCAGCACTTTGGGAGGCCGAGGGGGGCGGATCACGAGGTCAGGAGACGGAGACCATCCTGGCCAACACGGCGAAACCCCGTCTCTACTAAAAATACAAAAAATTAGTCGGGCGTGGTGGCGGACACCTGTAGTCCCAGCTACTCGGGAGGCTGAGGCAGGAGAATGGAGTGAACCCAGGAGGCAGAGTTTGCAGTGAGCCGAGATTGCGCCACTGCACTCCAGCCTGGGCTACAGAGCGAGACTCCACCTCAAAAAAAAAAAAAAAAAATCTCTGGACATTGCCAAATGCAACCTGGGGGCAACATGACTTCCAGTTGAGAGCCACTGTCCTAAAGGAAGAAAGTGGGAACAAAGTGGGAACAGTCACTCTCTCTGGGAAATGAGGCTGGAATTGAGAAGAGTGAAGAGAAAGCTATTTTCATTTTTCTTTTCTTTTCCTTTTTTTTTTTTTTGAGACAGAGTTTCACTCTTGTTGCGGAGGCTGAATCTCAGCTCACTGTAACCTCTGCCTCCCGGAGTTCAAGCAATTCTCCTGCCTCAGCCTCCCAAGTAGCTGGGATTAGAGGCACGCGCCACCACGCCCGGCTAATTTTGTATTTTTAATAGAGACTATGTCATGGGATTTCACGATGTTGGCCAGGCTGGTCTCGAACTCCTGACCTCAAGTGATCCACCCGCCTTGGCCTCCCAAGGTGCTGGGATTACAGATGTGAGTCACCATGGCCAGCCAAAAGCTACTTTCTTTATACCCTTCTCTGATGCCGAAACTTTTAAATCATGACTGAGTATTAAATTTCAGGGCCAGGCACAGTGGCTCACTCCTGTAACCCCAGCACTTTGGGAGGCCAAAGTGGGCAGATCACCTGAGGTCAGGAGTTTGAGACCAGCCTGGCCAACATGGCGAAACCCCATCTCCACTAAAAATACAAAAATCAGCCGGGCATGGTAGCCCATGCCTGTAATCCCAGCTACTCGGGAAGCTGAGACAAGAGAATCACTTGAACCTGGGAGGCGGAGGTTGCAGTGAACAGAGATAGCGCCATTGCACTCTAGCCTGGGTGACAAAAGTGAAACTCCGTCTCAAATAAATTAATCAATTTATTATAAAAATAGAAAAAATTTTAAAATAGAAAAAATTAAAATTTAAGAAGAATAAATACATAAATAAATTCATAATTAAAATGAGTTTATTGTTCAAACAAATTACCTCTCTTCAATGGATCACTACATAGTCATTAGAGGAATTAGGTGAATCTTACTAACTCCGTGACACACAGCATCAGCATTTAAACCTTTGAATGCAGGATCCCTCCGTACACTTAACTGTAGAGAGCTGGTGGCTCACACTTGTAATCCCGACACTTTGGGAGACCAAGGTGAGAGGATCATTTGAGGCCATGAGTTTGAGACTCCATCTTTACAAAAAAAAATGAAAATACTAGCTGGGCACGGTGGTGCGCACCTGTAGTCTTTGCTACTCAGGAGGCTGAGATGGGAGGATTGCTTGAACCTGGGAGTTCAAGGTTGCAGTGAGCTATGATAGCACCACTGCACTTCAGCTTGGGCAACAGAGCAAGACCTTGTCTCTAAAAATAAAAATAAAAAAAGAAAATTGTAGGGGACCCCAAAGAGCTTTTTAAATTTGTGCTACGTCTATTGATATTTTGCATATTTGCAATTCAAACTGAGAAAAAAATCTAAAATATGTACTTAAGTAAAATAATCAGCTTATTGTATATTTACATAAGCAACTTACTTTAATAAAAATAACTATAGTTTCCAAAATAAAAAAATTATATAATGGTATATTGGTTTATATTTTTTAAAATCGATTTAACATTTGACTCAACAGAAGAAAGTCAGTCTCATATCTGCTTCTGTGTTCAGTCATGTTCTTACTTCCTGTGAAGCCTCCAGACTCTATACACTCATGAGAGAATAAGAATGAAAAAAAGGAAAATATCTTAGTATTAAGATAAAAATGCCTTTGGCCTTGTGGACTTCCTAAATGGGTCTCAGGGATGTCCTGGCTCCCCAGGACACACTTGGAGAAGCGCTGGTAGGTAATATCATCCTGTAAACCAGTGTGGTCTAAGGGGGGCAGTACAGGGTAGGGTGGAAGCATTTAGCTAGACCCTGACGCAGGCTTGGGAGCTCAGGGAAGGCTTCCTGGAGGAAGGAGCATGTAAGTTGAATCTCAAGAGTGGATAGAACCCGGCACGGTGGCTCATGCCTGCAATCCCAGCACTTTGGGAGGCTCAGGTCAGCGGATTGCTTGAGCTCAGGAGTTTGAGACCAGCCTGGGCAACATGAAAAATACAAAAAAATAGCTGGGGATGGTGGTGCTTGCCTGTGGTCTCAGCTACTGGGGAGGCCGAGGTGGGAGGATGGCTTGAGCCTGGGAAGTCAAGGCTGCAGTGAACCAAGATTGCACCACTGCACTCCAGCCTGGGTGACAGAGCAAGACCCTGTCTCAGAAAGAAAAAAAGAGTGGATAGAGGGTTTGCCGTATGGCTGAGAGATGGAAGGGGATTCCACGGAAGGAAACCACCCAGGAAACCCTCAGAACAGGAGCTGGGAATGGCAGGGAAGACAACTTCAGTCTGCAGGAGGCAGCAATGGGGGCGGCACACGATGAGACTTGTGCTCTTGGCAAAAGACGTAGGTGAGGAGTTTAGATTTGCTCCTAAAGGCAATAGGGAGATATAGGTCATTGATAAATAGATGGAACCAGGTGGCTTCAATATACACAGAGGGCCAGGCATGGTGGCCCACACCTGTAATCCCAGCACGCTGGGAGGCCAAGGAGGGCAGATCACCTGAGGTCAGGAGTTTGAGACCAGCCTGTCCAACATGGCAAAACCCTGTCTCTACTAAAAATACAAAATTAGCCGGGAGTGGTGGCCTGTACCTGTAATCCCAGCTACTCTGGGGGCTGAGGCAGGAGAATCACTTGAACCCAGGAGGTGGAGGTTTCAGTGAGCTGAGATCGTGCCACTGCTCTCCAGCCTGGGCAACAGAGCGAGATTCGTTTAAAAAAAAAAAAAAAGCCGGGCACAGTGGCTCACACCTGTAATCCCAGCACTTTGGGAGGCCGAGGCAGGTGGATTGCCTGAGCTCAGGAGTTTGCAACCAGCCTGGGCAACACGGTGAAACCTCACCTCTACTAAAATACAAAAAATTAGCCAGGCATGGCAGTGTGTGCCTGTAGTCCCAGGTATTCAGGAGGCTGAGGCAGGAGAATTGCTCGAATCCAGGAGGCAGAGGTTGCAGTGAGTCGAGATGGCACCACTGCACTCCAGCCTGGACAACAGAGCAAGACTCCATCTCAAAAAAAAATATATATATAGAGAGAGAGAGAGAGAGATAAATAGATGTAACCAGGTGGCTTCAATATACACAGAGGGCCAGGCATGGTGGCCCACACCTGTAATTCCAGCACTTTGGGAGGCCAAGGAGGGCAGTATACACACACACACACACACACACACACACACACACACACACAAAGGTATAGAGCTTAGCGGATAAGTATCGTCGACACAGGAGACTCCCAGGATTCAAATTTTAGCTTGACCACTTACTAGCTGTGTGACCAGGAGAAAGCTAATTACCCTCTCTGTGTCTCAGGATCTCATTTATAAAGTGAGAATGATACTAACAATACCAAACCTCCTGGGGTTACAGAATGTAAAAGGCTTAGGACTGAAACACAAAGTGGCTGGCATGTAAGCACTCAATAAATTATGCAATTAATTTATGCAAACAATTGTTATTAAGCAGCCTTGGAAAACAGTAGAGTTATATAACATGCTAAATGAGCCCCATGCATTCTCATTTGAAACTGGAAGGCACAGAACTATGTGCATTACGTGATAAATGTATAAAATAAAAATGTGTATACTACATACTCATCTGTGTGTGGATTTAAACACATGCATATATGCTTGAATATGCATAGAGTATTCCTGAAATTATACATTAAAAACTAATAATGCCTCAGGAAGGGGAGGATTTCAGAATGTTAGGACATCCTGACTTACTTTGGATAAACAAAGGTGGAACTTTTCACAGCATTTCTTTAAAACAAAACAAAAAACTCACCAATCTTGAACTGTGGGATTGTATTCCATTTTCAAAGTTTAATAAACAAAAGAACTAGCTTGATTTTTTAAAAGAACACAAACCTTAGGATTTTAGGTTGTTAACTTCCCCATAGTGTTGGCAAATATCTAGCATTTGCGTCACCACAGCCCATCCTGCAGGCAAGGCAGACAGCACCAATTGAGCAGCACGGCAGACAGCACCAATCAATGGCGACACTCTTTCCCACTGAGCAGATGTTCAGAATCCTTCTAATACCGGTCTCCAAGCAGCCCGTACGAATCACTCAGTTTTGACAACGAAGCTGAAACATGATTTGCCACCCCGAATCTCAAGCATGACCTCCAGAAATTTGTGAAATTATTGAAAATGACTCAGAATATTTCCCCCCGGGAGTCCAGTCCTGCTGATTCAGAACTCTTTCCTGCTAACTTACCCCCACCAACCTCCCTATTCCGGAGGGATTTGGAATCCTTCTAAACCAACCACTGCCCTCAGTATTTTTTTATTTTTTTACAGAAAAAGAAACTGAAGCCCCAGAGATTAAAAGATTTGCTCAAGGTCACAGAATGAGTTTGCACCAAATCCATAGTAGTAAATTATAGCAGCTAAGAGTGTGGGCTCTGAGGTCAGACGGGCTGGGCATGAATTCTCCTCCGCATCTTACTAGCTGGGTGGCCTCATCTCCCTGAGCCTCCGTTTCTTCGTCTATAAAGTGGGGCTAATTGGGATGCCTTATTCACAGGATGGTTGGAAGGATTCAATGAGCTAATAAATCAAAAGTACTTAGTGCAGGCTGGGTAGGGTGGCTCATGCCTGTAATTCTAGCACTTTCGGAGGCCGAGGCAGGAGGATCCCTTGAGCCCAGGAGTTCAAGACCAACCTGGGCAACACAGGGAGACCCTGTCTCTATTTTTTTTTTTTTTTTTTAAGTGCTTAGTGCAGTGTCTCATACCCTAATGACGACCTGATAAATGTATCTTGGTTGTTAACAGTTGTGACTGTAATAGCAAAAGTTATTCTGATGGATCCTTAAGAAGCCAAATCTAGACAAGGCAAAGAAGGGAAGATCTGGCACGGTGTTTCCTTTACAATACGCTGCGAGAACAAGCTTATCAAACATTTAGGCTGTTCTCAGTCTCTCAGTATAGTGGGTGAGACTGCAGATTGTGGCACCCACTTTCTGAGCCTGCCTCCTTCACCTGCAAAAATGGGGTGATAATTCCTACATACAGGGTTGCTGTGAATGTCTAATGAGATCATGTAAGGAAGGAAGGCGTCTGGCTCAGGGTAGGTGTGCAGTAAATGGTAGCAGTCATTTCACAACAGAGGGACTGAGCCAAGCATTGGGAAAACCCACCACTGCCTAGTGCAAGGGGGAGGAAGCCTGAGCTTCAGAACCAGATAAACTTGGTTTTATTATTATTTTGAGATGGAGTCTCACTCTGTCGCCCAGGCTGGCGTGCAGTGCACTCGGCTCACTGCAGCCTCCACCTCCCAAGTTCAAGCGATTCTCTGCTTCAGCCTCCCAAGTAGCTGGGATTACAGGCGTGAGCCACCGTGCCCAGCTAATTTTTTTGTGTTTTTAGTAGAGACCGGGTTTCGCCATGTTGGCCAGGCTGGTCTCGAACTGCTGACCTCAAGTGATCTGCCCGGCTTGACCTCCCAAAGGGCTGGGATTACAAGCGTGAGTCACCGCACCAGGCCTAAACTTGGCTTTAGCAAATGGCTCTGCCAATTTGCACCTGTGTGATCTTGGATACGTCACTTCACCTCTCTGGACCTATCTGCAAAATGAGGCCACTAAATTGACCGTGCAGGCTTGGGGGGAAAGTTAAAAGAAGCAATGAATGTCGAAGGAAGGCGAGTCATAGTAACAGTACTCTACGTGGTCATAATAATACCAGGAGAAAGTGTTTATTGATCCTGACCAGTATCGCTTACGGTCCTGCATGCTTTACACGGACTGAAGTATAAAGCGCTGCCGTTGATAATTATGATGATTAAGTCATTTAACAACGACCCATCTAACGTTATTCTGCAGTACTTTAGGCCTGCAACCCTACAAGCAGAGACCTAGAGTAAGCTCCCTGTATCCAATCCCTTCCCTCCGGGCAGGCGGAGACGTGTTTGAAATAAAGTTTATTGAAGTTTCTGTCGATATTTACATATGATACACGGTAAATAACAGAGCCAGGCCCCCCACCCCACCCTGTCCCCACCCCAGTGCCCCCCTCCCCCCAGCCTCGTTAAAAATCGCTGCGTAAAGTCAGGTTAACTGCGGCGGGTCCCCCCTCCCCCCTCCCACCTAAGATGCAAACTAAAAGCCCCCGTCCCACCCCTGCCCCCCTCCCCCCACCCCGGGGGCCATTCTGGTTCCGTGTACAACACTGTGCTACCTCGCCCCTCTTTCCCTAATAAGGGGGGGTGGGCGAGTTCCTGGTGACCTCCTCTCCCCCCAAAATCTGTCCAACGGGGCAGACGGGCCCTTGAAAGAGGCCAGAGTCGGGGTTCTGAGGGGTGAAGAGGGACGTCAAGGAGGAGAGCCAGAAATTGGAAGACTTAAGAGGTTTGGGGGGGTGTCGACCCCCGCTACTGCCCCTCCCTCCCTCGACGGGGCCTCGAGGGGGGAGAGGCGGGCACAGGTGTGGAGATGGCGTGGGGGAATTCCCTCCATCCTAGGTTCCCCATTCTGGCCGTCTGGTGTGCGCCTAGGGCGGGATGCACCAAGGGCTTGGGACGAGCAGGTGAAGGGAGGAAAGGAGAGAAAGAGTTAAAGGAGGAGGAAGACGAAAAAGAAGCCAAGGATAGCTGAGAAAGCAAGAAGATCCTTTAGACAAGAGCCCCCTAAAAGGCAGGTAACCTTCAGGAAGCAGAGAAGAGCCCAGCCGGTGAGAAAGAATGGGACCTTCCAGGGAAGTCGGGGAGATGGGGAGGGAAGGGCCAGGTTAACCGTATCCGTGGCTTCCAGCCCCCTTCCCTACGCCACCCCGGGGCTGCGGATGGAGCAAGCCGGCCCTCCCACTGCACCGGAGAACCCAGCAGGTCAGGAGGTGAGATTAGGCAGGGAAAAAGGAAGCCCAGAGCAGAAGGGAGAAGAGGATGGTCGGCATTCCCGGCAGCTGCCCGAACCTGCTCTCCAGCCCAGCGCCCCTGCGGTGAGGTCGGAGGTTGGGGAGCTCCGGAGAGCTGGGCGCCTGCACCGCCGCGGGCTGCTCCCAGCTCAGAGCAGGTGGAGAACGAGGGAGGAGCTAATTTTCTTGGAGAGGAGGGGCCAGAGGAAAGGGGCGGGCCAACGAAGGGGAGGAATCATTTGGGAGTGAGAGGGACCAATGAAAAGGAGAGGTCGGGAAAAGGGGGCGCGGCCATTGAAATAAGGGAGTTTGTGGGCGGAGCCATTGGGAAGAGGGCGAGGCCTAAAGCTGGCGCAGCCTTCTCCGGGTGGGAGCGAGGAGTCCCAAGGATGGAAGGGGGCGCTGCATTACAGGGAGACCCCCGAAGACGAGGAGGAGGAGGACGCAGGGGGAGCTCCGAGGGGCGGGCCTCAGCAGGGCGAGGTGGAGATGTGCAGGTGGTCCGGGTACTTGATGGCGGGAGGGTAGTTCTGCGTCATTTGGATGGACACGTCGCTGGAGATGTCGGAGGGGCTCCGGCCGCGGCGCCACGCCTCGGGCTGCAGGAACTGGCCCGAGTAGTCGGAGCAGTCGCTGAGACGCGGGCGGTAGAAGGCCGGGTGTGGACGGTACATCTCCTCCTCCGCGTAGCGCTTGGTGAACAGGTACACGGACATCACGCCGGCCCCCTGCGGCAAGGCAAGGTCAGAGTCCCAGGGGCGCCCCCATGCGCATCCCCGGACCCCCACGCATCTCCTCTCACTCCAGGACTCAGAGTCCCCACCCCAAGCCCCTTCCTATCCCAGGACCCAGGATCAGGGCTCCAGCCCTCTCTTTCCCCAGGACCTCAGGAGTCCAAGCCCTCAGGTTGGCCCCTCCCTCAAGACCCAGGAGTCCCAGTCTCCAGACCCTCCCTCCCCCAGGATCCCAAAAGTTGGAGCTCTCAGACCCCTCTTCCTCCAGGACCCTCAGCTACCACCTCCCTCTGACGCCAGAGTCTGCATCTCCAGCCTCTCCTTCCTCCTGGACTCAGGAACCAGGCCCCCAAGACCTCTCTCCATTCAGAACTCTAGAGTCTAGGTCCCACGGACGTCACCTCTTTGAGTAGGAAGGAGGAAGCGGCGAAGGCAAAAGACCACCCGTAGCGATAATGAAAATACTGCTCAGAGCTGCTGGGCCTGTTCATGACCTCGTCGTTGATGCTGGAGATATAAAGAACCAAGCCCACCACCAAGGAGAGGCCTAGGGGAGCAGAGGGGGTGCCCTCGTCCATTAGAAGTGGGCCCCTTTTCCCAGCCCCAGCCCCACCTCACTGCCTTCCCCTCCTCCCCATTCTGTCCTGGACTAACTTCCCGGAAAGCCCCTTGTGTGCTGGGCCTTGGTTGGGTGCAGGGAGCCCAGAGATGAATCAACAACCACCTCCCCCTTTACCCCCCTAAATCTGCCATCCAGGAGCCCACAGTGCAATTGGAGAAGGAAAATAGGAACACACTGATCAAGTCACACATAAGGTGATAGGTGCTACAAGGAAGTAGCATGCTCTCTGGGACTCTGGAAGGGGCGCCAAACCCGCCTGGGGCAGGGGCAAGAGAAATGAAGGAAAGATTCCTTAGTTCAAGTCTTCTTTTCTTTTTTTCTTTTTTTTGAAATGGAGTCTCACCCTGTGGCCTGGGCTGGAGTGCAGTGGCCTGATCTCGGCTCACTGCAACCTTCAACCTCCCGGGTTCAAGTGATTCTCCTGCCTCAGCCCCCCAAGTAGCTGGGATTATAGGCACCCACCACCATGCCTGACTAATTTTTTTTGTATTTTTAGTAGAGATGGGGTTTCGCCATGTTGGCCAGGCTGGTCTCGAACTCCTGACCTCAGGTGATCCACCCTCCTCAGCCTCCCCAAATGCTAAGATTACAGGTGTGAGCCACCTCGCCTGGCCTTAAAGGATGAGGCCCAGAGAAGAATAAGGGCACACTGGCAGAGTGCACAGCATGGGCAAAGGTTTGGGAAGGAGGGAAAATAGAGCTGGTCCACCCATGTAGCTGTAACATGAGCTGTAGCCACAAGAAATGAGGTTAGAGAAAGGGGACGGTATAGCCATGGTGAGCCTTGAATGCCAGGCCCAGGAGCTGAGCATTGACACCAAGGGTACTAGGGAGCTACATAAAGTTTGTAGCAGAGGAAGGCAGGGCCAGATCCCAGTGTTAGAAGAACGTTCAGGGGCTGGTTGATGCTGGGAACAGACTGGAGGGAGACATATTCCAGGGGGAAGAGGATGAGGGCTGAGCTGAGGCTGTGTGGATAATAATTGCAACAATAGCAATAATAATAGCAACGACTTATATAGGTCTTGGTCTGTGCCAGGCACTGTTCTCGGTGTTGTGTATATATATACATTCATTCAAACTTCACAACACCTCTTTGAAGGAGGTACATTTTTAACACCATTTACAATTGAGGAAATAGAGCATATGGACAGTGTGCAGAGGAGAGGTCCGATCTGAGAATTTCTAAGAGGTGATTATCATTTTCTCCAGATGAAATTTCCTCTGAACAGTAACCATGCCAAGAGTGGCTTAAGGAGGCTATAAAGTTCCCTGCCTTAAATGTATCTAACTAATCCCTATCAACCTCTTCCCCTAGAATCCTACGTTCTGTGTGCCACACACAGAATAAGCCCAGATTCCTTCCACTGTCTACACCGCTGGTCGGCAAACCATGGTCCATGGACGAAACCCAGCTCACCCCCTCATTTTGTATGGCCCACCAGCTAAGAATGGCTTTCACATAAGTAAATGATGTTAAAAATCAAAACAAGACTGGTATTTTGTGCCACATAAAAAGTATATGAATTTCATTTGGCAGCGCCTCAAAAAGTTAAAGATAGAATTATCATACGACCCAGCAATTCCACTCCTAGGTATGTACCCAAGACAAGTGGAAACATATGTTCATACAAAAACTCGCACACGGATGTTTGTAACAGCGTTATGCGTTATAGCCAAAAAGCGGAAACAGCCCAAATGCCCATCAGCTGATGAATGGATAAACAAAATGTGGTATATCCATATACAGGAATACTATTCAGCCAAAAAAGGGAACGATATACTGATTCATGCTACCATAGGGATGAACCTAGAAAGCAAGCTAAAAGAAGCCAGATGCAAAATATCACATATTGTGTGATTCCATTTATATGCAATGTCCAGAATAGGCAAATCCACAGAGACAGAAAGATTAGTGGTTGCCAGGGAATAGGATGGAGGGGGAAATTGTGTCTGGCTGCTAAGGTATGTGAGGTTTCTTTTGAGAATAATGAAAATGCTGTGAAATTAGCTAATGGAGATGGTTGTACAACCTTGTGGATGTACTAAAAATCACTGAATTATATGAAATTTATAGTATGTGAATTACATCTCAATTTTGTTTTTTGTTTTTTGGAATTTTTTGAGACAGAGTCTTGCTCTGTCACCTAGGCCGGAGTGCAGTGGTGCAATCTCGGCTCACTGCAACCTCCGCCTCCTGGACTCAAGCGATTCTCCTGCCCCAGCCTTCTGAGTAGCTGGGACTACAGGCACCTGCCACCATGCCCGGCTAATTTTTGTATTTTTAGTAGAGACAGGGCTTCACAATGTTGACCAGGCTGGTCTCAAACTCCTGACCTTAATTGATCTGCCCACCTTGGCCTCCCAAAGTGCTGGGATTACAGGTGTGAGCCACCACACCCGGCCTTTTTTGTTTTGTTTTGTTTTGAAGACAGGGTCTTGCTCTGTTGCCCAGGCTGGAGAGCACTGGGACAATCATGGCTCACTGCAGCCCTCACTTCCCAGGCTCAAGTGATCCTCCCACCTCAGCCTCCCTAGTAGCTGGGATTACAGGTGCACACCACCACACCTGGCTAATTTTTTGTATTTTTTGCAGAGACAGGGTTTTGCCATGTTGCCCAGGCTGGTCTCGAACTCCTGATCTCAAGTGATCTGCCCATGGCCGTGCGCGGTGGCTCACGCTTGTAATCCCAGCACTTTGGGAGGCCGAGGTGGGCGGATCACGAGGTCAGGAGATCGAGACCATAGTGAAACCCCGTGTCTATTAAAAATACAAAAAAAAAAAAAATTAGCCAGGCGTGGTGGTGGGCGCCTGTAGTCCCAGCTACTCGGAGAGGCTGAGGCAGGAGAATGGCGTGAACCTGGGAGGCGGAGCTTGCAGTGAGCCGAGATCGCGCCACTGCACTCCAGCCTGGGCGACAGAATGAGACTCCGTCTAAAAATAAATAAATAAATAAAAATAAAAAATAAAAAATAAAAATCAAGTGATCTGCCCACCTCATCTCCCAGAGTGCTGGGATTACAGGTGTGAGCCACTGTGCCTGGTTTTACATCTCAACTTTTTAAAGTATATTAATTTCAAATTTTGGTTTCTACAAATGACAGTGGAACACAGCCACACTCATTTGTTTACATATTGCCTATGACTGGTTTTATGCTACAACCACAAGGCTGAGCAGTTACAAGAGAGACTGGGTGGCCAATAAAGCTGAAGATATTTATTGTTTGGCTCTTTATAGAAAACTTCGCTGACCTCTTAGACTACAGTATACAAACGGTCCAGTACCTGCCCACACCATCTCCGATCAGTTTCTCCTTGTTTCTTCCTCTTAGACCACCTAACTTTCTTTACTTTTTTTCTTTTTTTCTTTTTGGGACAGGGTCTTGTTCTGTTGTCCAGGCAGGAGTGCATTGGTGCAATCATAGCTCACTGCAGCCTCCACCTCCCTGGCTCAAGCGATCCTCACACCTCAGCCTCATGAGTAGCTGGGACAACAGGCATGCGCCACCATGCCTGGCTAACTTTTGTATTTTTTTGTAGAGACAGGGTCTCCCCATGTTGCCCAGGCTGGTCTCGAACTCCTGAGCTCAAGCAATTCTTCCACCTTGGCCTCCCAAAAGTGCTGGGATTACAAGCGTTGAGCCACCACACTCAGCCTAGAACACCTAACTTTCTTGCTCTTCCTTGAACTCCTCAAGCTCACTTCTGCCTCAGGGCCTTTGGTCTTGCCGTTCCTTCTACCTGGAATGCTCTTCCCCCAGATTTCCCCATGTCTGTCTCTGTCACTTAGATCTCTCCTCACTTGTTGCCTCTTTAGAAAGACCTTCTATGGGCCAGGCGCAGTGGCTTACACCTATTATCCCAGCACTTTGGGAGGCCCAGGTGAAAGGATCACTTGAGGCCAGGGGTTTCAGACAAGCCTGGCCACCATGGTGAAACCTCGTCTCTCCTAAAAATACAAAAATTAGCTGGGTGTGATGGCACACACTTGTAATCCCAGCTACTCGAGAGGCTGAGGCAGGAGGATTGCTTGAACCCAGGAAGCAGAAGTTGCAGTGAGTCAAGATCGTGCCTTGACGGAAGGAAGGAAGGAAGGAAGGAAGGAAGGAAGGAAGGAAGGAAGGAAGGAAGGAAGGAAGGAAGGAAGGAAGGGAGGGAGGGAGGGAGGGGACTAGGCAGGAAGGAAGGAAGGAAGGAAGGAAGGAAGGAAGGAAGGAAGGAAGGAGGAAGGAAGGAAGGAAGGAAGGAAGGAAGGAAGGAAGGAAGGAAGGAAGGAAGGAAGGAAGGAAGGGGACTTTTATGATCTCCCTGTTGAAAAGAGTATATTTCCCTCACTCAAAATTTGAGAAATGCAAGTGAAAAATATGATGAGCTAACACTTCTCATCAACCAGGTAGTCAGAAGTTTAAAAGCTTCACAGCACACTCTTTTGGGGAGGCTGAGAGGATGGACGTTCTTCTATATTGCTGGTGGGAATGCAAAATGGTGCCGCCACGTGAAAGGGGATTTAGTAGCATCTAACAAAATCACACACGGATCTATCCTTTAACCCAGCAATCCCGCTTCCAGGAATTTATCCTGAGGATATCTCTCCCATTATGGGAAACTACACATGCACAGGCTGATTTATTGCAGCATGATTTGCCACTGAAAAATAATGGAGGCTGGGTGCTGTGGCTCACGCCTGGAATCTCAGCACTTTGGGAGGCCGAGGTGGGCAGACCACTTGAGGTCAGCAGCTCGAGACCAGCCTGGACAACATAGTGAGACCCCATCTCTACTAAAAATAAATAATTAGTTCCTGTTGTCTTAGCTACTTGGGAGGCTCAGGAGGGAGGATCCCTCGAGCCTAGGAGTTCAAGGCTGCAGTGAGCTATGACTTCACCACTGCACTCCAGCCTGGCTGACAGAGGGAGACTGTCTCAAAAAACTAAATTAAGTTAGGCTGGGCACGGTGACTCATGCCTATAATCTTTGCACTTTGGGAGGCCAAGGTGGGCGGATCACTTCAGGTCAGGAGTTTGAGACCAGCCGGGCCAACATGGTGAAACCTGGTCTCTACTAAAAATACAAAAATTAGCCAGGCGTGGTGGTGGGTGCCTGTAATCCCAGCTACTTGGGAAGCTGAGGCACAAGAATTGCTTGAACCCAGGAGGCAGAGGTTGCAGTGAGCCGAGATCGCACCACTGCTCTCCAGCCTGGGCGACAGAGTGAGACTCCATCTCAAAAAAACAAAAAACAAAAAACTAAATTAAAAACAAAATAGAATAAAATACATGAGTCCACACTGATACATATGTAAAATAAGAAAAAAGAGAAAGTTCTTTTCAGTAGCACACCAATTTATCCATGTAGGTGGAATAATAGACTTAGAAGAAAACACCACTCTGCAATCCTAGTAGCAATGTTGGATTCAGGCAAGAGTCACGAGGGGATGCTCAATTGCTGGATGACAGAATCTCCCCACAGAAGATCTATTAATTATTACAGAGATAAAAAGCTTCCTTTATGGTGAAAGAACCTGGCAGGTACCGCCTTAACCAAGCGATCGAAGTTAACATCACCAGCAACAGGGCAGACCCACACCACGGGCCTCCGGAGAAGAGAGCTGAGCAAGCCACTACCTCCTTTATGTCGTGTTCCTGCTGAGAATGCGTAACCTGAATCCACTCATGAGGACAGTGGGACACTCTACAGCCCAACTGGCTGCACTCTTCAAAAACGTCAACATGAAAGATTGAAAAAGAAAAAAAAAGGCAGCAGAGCTCCATAAAAAATGAAAGGTTCACATGGCATCCTCCACGTCTAAAAAAAAAAAAAAGAAAGAAAGGAGACTAAAGAGACACAATAGGGAAATGCAAAGCATCATCTTAGATTGGATCCTGAATCAGGAAAAAGTAACAGTAAAAAGATAGCACTGGGCCAGGCGTGGTGGCTCACGCCTGTAATCCCAGCACTTTGGGAGGCCAAGGCGGGTGGATCACTTGAGGTCAGGAGTTTGAGATCAGCCTGGCCATCAGGGTGAAACCCCGTCTCTATTAAAAATACAAAAATTAGCCGGGCGTGGTGGCGAGCGCCTGTAGTCCCAGCTACTTGGGAGGCTGAGGCAGGAGAATCGCTTGAACCCAGGAGGTGGAGGTTGCAATGAGCCAAGATTGCGCCACTGCACTCCAGCCTGGGTGACAGAGTAAGACTTGGTCTCAAAAACAAAACAAAACAAAACAAAAAGGCCAGGCACGGTGGCTCACACCTGTAATCCCAGCACTTTGGGAGGCCAAGGCGGGTGGATTACCTAAGGTCAGGAGTTCGAGACCAGCCTGACCAACATGATGATAATCCCGTCTCTACTAAAAATACAAAAATTAGCTGGGCGTGGTGGTGGGTGACTGTAATCCCAGCTACTCGGGAGGCTGAAGCAGGAGAATCGCTTGAACCCAGGAGGTGGAGGTTGCAGTGAGCCGAGATCGCGCCATTGCACTCCAGCCTGGGTGACAAGAGCAAAACTCCAACTCAAAAAAAAAAAAAAAAAAAAAGACAATATTGGAGGGTGAGGGTGGTGGCTCACGCCTATAATCCCAGCACTTTGGATCACTTGAGCTCAGGAGTTTGAGACCAGCCTGACCCACGTGGTGAAACCTTGTCTCTACTAAAAACATAAAAATTAGCCAGGCGTGGTGACATGAGCCTGTAGTTCCAGCTATTTGGGAGGCTGAGGCATGAGAATCCTGGAACCCAGAAGGCAGAGGTTGCAGTGAACCAAGATTGAGCCACAGCACTCCAGCCTGGGTGACAAAGTGAGACTGTCTCAAAAAAAAAAAAAAAAGAAGACAGTATTGGGACATTGGTGAAATTTAAATATAGGACTAGATATTAGCTATAGTATTTTACAGACCTTAAACTTCCTGAATTTGATTATTGTACTGTGGTTAGGTAAGAGAATGCCCTTTTTCTTAGGAAACACTTGCTGAACTAGTGAAGTGTTTGCAACTTATATTCAAGTGGTTGCACCAATGTGTGTATATATATATATATTTTGTGCACATATATGTATATATAACATGTGTATACATAGGTATATATGTATATGTAATATGTGAATACATATATGTGTATATAGATCTATATATATATGGAGATAGAGAGAAAGGCAAATGTGGTAAAATGTTGAAAAACTGGGCTAGGTGAAGGATATGAGAGTTCATTGTATTATTTTTACAAGCATTCTGTAGTGTTAAATTTTTTCCAAAATAAAAAATTTAAAATACAAGTATCCCAAACCAGAGATGTTTTTTTTCAAAGTGCTGAAGTATTACCTGCACACTAGTATTTCATTTACTTATTTATCTGTTGAGATGGGGTCTTGCTCTATGGCCCAGGCTGGAGTGCAATGGCATGATCATGGCTCACTGCAGCCTCAAACTCCTGGGCTCAAGCGATCCTCCTGTGTCAGCCTCTGGAGTAGCTAGGACAACAGGCATGCACCACCACACCTGGCTAATTTTTTTTTTTTGGAGAGACGGGGTCTCAAACTCTTAGGCTCAAGCAATCCTCTCGCCTCGGAATCCCAAAGTGCTAGGATTACAGGCATGTGTCACTGTGCCTGGCCTTGTTTTTTCATTGTAAAAAGAAAAACCTACCTTTTCCATGGGGAACTCTGATGGACACCACCTTTACCAAGGGTTCGAGCTGGTACCACTCACAGTGGGACAACCTGACATTATTTGCTCCCTGGAGTAATGTGATACAAAGTACGCTGCGGCACCTCTGACTTTTCTTGCCAATGATGTTTAACGTGAATGTTATCAAGCCTCTAGTCTAGACAGAACTTCCAGGTTACAGAAAATACAAGGAAAGAGGAACAAATGAAATGTTACCATGAAGAAAATAATAAATTCAAGATGTGGCTGGGAGCAGTGGCTCACGCCTGTCATCCCAGCATTTTGGGAGGCTGAGGTGGGTGGATCACCTGAGGTTGGGAGTTCGAGACCAGCCTGACTAATACGGAGAAACCCCGTCTCTACTAAAAATACAAAATTAGCTGGGCGTGGTGGTGCACGCCTGTAATCCCAGCTACTCGGGAGGCTGAGGCACAAGAATTGCTTGAACCCGGGAGGCGGAGGTTGCAATGAGGTGAGATCATGCCATTGCACTCCAGCCTGGGTGACAGAGCAAGACTCTGTATCAAAAATAAATAAATAAATAAATAAATAAAAATAAATTAAATAATAAATCCAAGATGCAGGACATTCACCAGGATACTGTGTCCCTCAGTCTTCAGAAAAACGATGACATGGACCAAGCTAATGACACTGGAACCAGTGATCAAGTCTAATATCTCAAAAAGAGAAACAATCAGACATTCCGTGTCTCCTGATGTAATAGACACAGCAGGATGTGAATAGCACCACCTATCTATAAAGTGTTCTTGCCAAAAACAAAACAAAAAAAAAATCAAGCCTGCATCCATCTAAGCTTCTTTTAGATCTTGGCTTACAAGAAAACACAGGAATAGGCTGAGTGTGGTGGCTCACACCTGAAATCTCAGCATTCTGGGAGGCTGAGGCGGGTGGATCACCTGAGGTCAGGAGTTTGAGACCAGCCTGTCCAAAACATGGTGAAACCCCCTCTGTACTAAAAATACAAAAATTAGCCAGGTGTGGTATTGGGCGCCTATAGTCCCAGCAACTCAGGTGGCTGAGACAGAGTTGCATGAACCTGGGAGGTGGAGGTTGCAGTGAGCTGAGACCGCAGCACTGCACTCCAGCCTGGCGACAGAGCAAGAGTCCATCTCAAAAAAAAAAAAAAAAAAAAAAAAAAAAATTAGCCAAGCATGCTGGCGGGCACCTGTAATCCCAGCTACTCAGGAGGCTGAGGCTGGAGAACCACTTGAACCTGGGAGGTGGAGGTTGCAGTGAGCTGAGATTGCGCCACTGCACTCCAGGCTGGGCGACAGAGTGAGACTCTGTCTCAAAAAAAAAGAAAAGAAAAGAAAAGAAAAGGCCGGGCTCAGTGGCTCACGCACAAAGTGCTGTAATCCCAGCACTTTGGGAGGCCAACGCGGGCGGATCACCTGAGGTCAGGAGTTTGAGACCAGCCTGGCCAACATGGCGAAACCCTGTCTCTATTAAAAATACAAAATTAGCCGGGCGTGATGGCAGGTGCCTGTAATTCCAGCTACTCGGGAGGCTGAGGCCAGAGAATTGCTTTAACCTGGGAGGCGGAGGTTGCAGTGCCTGGGCGACAAGAGCAGAACTCCGTCTCAAAAAACAAAACAAAAAAAAAGGGGAGAGAGAAAAGAAAACAGTGAAATAGATGAACATATTAAACCACAACAGAAGATTCCATTGGAAAACTCTGCAATGTGGGAATTCCACACAACAAAAATCAAAATTTCTCAAAAAAAATAGATGGTGGGAAAAAAATAGGAGAGGGACCGTTTTAGGTTGAAAGAGGCTTCAGAGATCTATCAACTCAATGTACATGTGGAACTTGGATCTGGATTTGCAACAAATGAACTATAAAAGGGCATTTATGAGGCCAATGGGGGAAGAGTGAGCATTAACTAGATATGAGATAACATGAAGTAATTATTCTTATCTGCTTGAGCTTGATCATAGCATGGTGGTTATAGTAAATAAAAGACTACTTATAACTCAGAGATATACTGAAATATCTGTGAATCAAATGATGTCTGAGACTGGCTTTAAAATAATGTAGTGAAATGCAGAAGAGGACATAGCAATATGACTAAAAACAGATTTGCCATATGTTGGTAATTGTTGAAACTGAGTACAGGATCCATGAATTTCATTATACTATTCTTTCTATATTTTATTTTATAATTCTTTTTTTTTTTTTTTAGACAGGGTCTTACTCTGTTACCCAGGCTGGAGTGCAGTGGCACCATCATAGCTCACTGCAGCCTCCATCTCCTGGGTTCGAAGCGATTCTTCCACCTCAGCCTCCAGAGTAGCTAATACTACAGGCTCGAGCCACTGTGCTTGGCTTCTTTTTATATTTTAATAATGAGATATATTTAAAAACTCAGTGTTGGCCAGGCGCGGTGGCTCACGCCTGTAATTCCAGCATTTTGGGAGACCAAGGTGTGCGGATCACGAGGTCAGGAGATCAAGACCATCCTGGCTAACGTGGGGAAACCCTGTCTCTACTAAAAATACAAAAAATTAACTGGGCGTGGTGGCGGGCGCCTGTAGTCCCAGCTATTTGGGAGTCTGAGGCAGGAGAATGGCATGAACCTGGGAGGCACAGCTTGCAGTGAGCCGAGATTGTGCCACTGCACTCCAGCCTGGGCAACAGAGCCAGACTCTGTCTCAAAAAATTTTTAAAAAGTCAGTGTTGTAAAAACAAATAGTAGTGGAATTAGGCTTTTTTTTCTTTCTTTCTTTTTTTTTTTTTAGACAGAGTCTTACTCTGTCACCTAGGCTGGATGCAGTGGTGCGATCTTAGCTCACTGCAACCTCCGCCTCCCGAGTTCAAGCGATTCTCCTGCCTCAGCTTCCTGAGCAGCTGGGACTACAGGCATGCACCACCACACCCGGCTAACTTTTTGTATTTTAATAGAGACAGGGTTTCACCATGTTGGTCAGGCTGGTCTCAAACACCTGACCTCAAATGATCCACCCAGCTCGGCCTCCCAAAGTGCTGGGATTATAGGCATGAGCCACTGCGCCCAGCCAGAAAAGAGACTTATTAACTAAATGTCATGCATGGACCTAGATTGAATCCTGGTTCTGGCGAAAGAGTTATAAAAGGCATTCTTGAAATAGCCAGGACAGTTTAAAAATGTATTAAATTATATTATGGAATTATAAAATGTCCAGGTCTGATAATGTTGTCATAGTTATGGAGAAGAATGTATTATTCTTCTATTTATTTATTTATTTATTTATTTATTCAGAGACAAGATCTGGCTCTGTTGCCCAGGCTGGAGTGTAGTGGCATGATCTCGGCTTATGGCAACCTCTGCCTCCTGGGCTCAAGCCATCCTCCCAGCTCACCCTCCTGAGTAGCTGGGACTGCAGGTGCATGCCCCATGCTCAGCTGACTTTTGGTATTTTTTGGAGAGACAGGATTTTACCATGTTGCCCAGGCTGGTTTTGAACTCCTGAGCTCAAGTAATCTGCCCACCTCGGCCTCCCAAAGTGAGGCCACAGCACCCGACCCTTAGCCTTAAAGGATGCATACTAACACTTAATTTTAGAGATGAACTATCAACATGTCTGCAATTTACTTTCAAACGCTAAAGCCAAAAAAATCTGTGTGTGGTGTGTTTAAAAAGTGAGGTGGGCTGGGCACAGTGGCTCACACCTGTAATCCCAACACTTTGGGAGGCTGAGGAGGGCAGATCACCTGAGGTCAGGAGTTCAAGACCAGCCTGGCCAACATGGTGAAACCTCATCTCTACTAAAAATACAAAAATTGGTCCGATGTGGTGGCTCAGGCCTGTAATCCCAGCACTTTGGGAGGCCTAGGTGGGTAGATCATGAGGTCAGGAGTTCGAGACCATCCTGGCTAACACAGTGAAATTCCATCTCTACTAAAAATACAAAAAATTAGCGGGGCATGGTGGCAGGCACCTGTAATACCAGCTACTTGGGAGGCTGAGGCAGGAGAATCTTGTGTACCTGGGAGGTGGAGGTTGCAATGAGTTGAGATCGAGTCACTGCACTCCAGCCTAGGCAACAGAGTGAGACTCCATCTCAAAAGAAAAAAAAAAAATTAGCCCAGCGTAGTGGTGCCCGCCTGTAGTCCTAGCTACTCAGGAGGCTGAGGCAGAAGAATCGCTTGAACCCAGGAGGCAGAGGTTGCAGTGAGCAGCCCAAACCCCCAGACACAGAAAAAAAGGCAAAAGACCGAGACACAAAAAAAAAAAAAAAAAAAAAAAAAAAAGTGAAGTAGGAGGGAAAGATAGAGAGATAGAGAGAAAAACATTTATTTTAAAACCTTGGATTATTCGGGTGGGTGGGATAATATAATGACCCCTCCCCATCACTCTCCTTCTCCTAACCGGCTTTTTTTTTTTTTTTTTTTGTAGCATGTAGCACCATCTAACATTACATTATCTATTTGTTACTTTTTTATTAGACATCTCCTCCGTCCCCATTTGGATGCTAGGAACTCCATGATGCTAGAAACAAGTCCACCTTGTTCTTTATTATTCTCCAGCAACTAGTCAATACTGTTTGAATGGATGAATACGCTTGCTATGCAGCTGGAACGTCTAGAAAAGCCCATTCACTCTAAATCCCGCCATTCCTCTATCCCTTCCGAGAATTAACTTTTCCTTGCTCTGAACTTCCATAACACTTTCAACTTCTAGTATTCCATAACGTTGAGACACAGTAAGGGAGTGATTATAGGCTGGGCGTAGTGGTTCAGGCCTGGAATCCCAGCACTTTGGGAGGCCAAGGAGAGCGGATCACTTGAGACCAGCCTGGCCAACACGGTGAAACCCTGTCTCTACTAAAAATACAAAAATTAGCCGGGCGTGGTGGCGGGCACCTGTAATTCCAGCTACTCGGGAGGCTGAGACAGGAGAATCGCTTGAACCTGGGAGGTGGAGGTTGTGGTGAGCTGATATTATGCTACTGCACTCCAGCCTGGGTGACAGAGTGAGACTCCATCTCAAAAAATAAAAAAATAACAAAAAAAAGAAACTGATCATGAAGCATTACATGGTGAAAACACACCTGAGATCGGTCTTGAAATATGAACAGGTTTATAGGAAAGGAAGATTAAAGGAAGCCCAGAAATCACACTCACTGCAGTGCCTAACTCAGATGCAGGGGGATCAGCTTCACTCTCTTCCTCTCTCTCTCTCATCCATCAGGGATGGTCACTGAAGGACAATCAAATTATGTCTGTTCTACTTCCTGAATTCCTCATAAATCTAACTCCCTTTTTGCTTCCCCAAGTCCCTTGCCCCAGCTCAGGCCTTATTCTCTCTCTTTTTTTTTTTGAGATGGAGTCTCACTGTGTCACCCAGGTTGCAGTGGTGTAATGGTGCCATCTCGGCTCACTTAAACCTCCACCTCCCGGGTTCAAGTGATTCTCCTGCCTCAGCCTCCTGAATAGCTGAGATTACAGATGTGCGCCACTATGCCCGGCTAATTTTTGTATTTTTAGTAGAGATGGGGTTTCACCATGTTGGCCAGGCTGGTCTCGAACTCCTGACTTTGTGATCCGCCAACCTCGGCCTCCCAAAGTGCTGGGATTACAGGCGTGAGCTACCGCACCCGGCCTCCAGGCCTTATTCTGTATGTTTGTACCATTGTTCCAAAATCCTCATCTCCCTTTCTGAAACCCAAAGCAGACTCTATCCCTCCAGGCTCAGAACTCTTCCTTGGCTCCTCGTTGTCCACAGGAGAAACACGGCAGCCTGTCGTTCCAGGCTGTCTGTGATCTGGTTCCTGCTGACAACACCTGCCTCATAGTTCACTCCAACCCCAGACTTAAGGCCCAAGTTTCATGTTACAGCTCTAAATCACAAACATTCTGCCAGGTGCGGTGGCTCATGCCTGTAATCTCAGCACTTTGGGAGGCTGAGGTGGGCAGATCACTTGAGGTCAGGAGTTCAAGACCAGCCTGGCCAACATGGTGAAACTCCGTCTCTACAAAAATATAAAAAAAAATTTAGCCAGGCATGGTGGTGCACACTTGTAATCCCAGCTACTCAGGAGGCTGAGGCATGAGAATTGCTTGAACCCAAGAGGTAAAGGTAGCAGTGAGCTGACATTGCACCACTGCACACCAGCCTGGGCAACGGAGCAAGACCCTGCCTCAATAAGTAAATAAATAAACAAATACCAGTCTCCATAAGCAGCATCAGGACCAGGGTCTGATGGGAAAGAAAGAAATATTTCCACTGAGGAAGAGATTTTGTTTTCTTTTTTCTTTGTAGTAAGTCATTCTTATCGTTGCTTTTTCTTTCTGGCCATTTTACATTAGCCCTGGTTCTCCAAAAATAACCTTATTTTCCCTTTCTCTTTTTCTCCCTCCCTTCTCCCTTTCGGATCTCTGCAATCCAACTCTCTTACTCTCCTCCCACCCCCTCAACTACATCTGCTTTGTAATTCTTAAAGCACAGTAGGCAAGAGTCACCTACATTCCAAGCTGAATAGAACCATCCTGGCTTAAGAACAACTGGGTTTCAGGACCATGGACAGGTGCACTGGCATCGACCTCTGTCTTAGCTGCCTTCTTTTTTTCTTTCCTTTTTTTTTGAGATGGAGTTTCGCTCTTGTTGCCCAGGCTGGAGTGCAATGGTGCAATCTTGGCTCACCGCAACCTCCGCCTCCCAGGTTCAAGCGATTCTCCTGCCTCAGCCTCCCGAGTAGCTGGGATTACAGGTGCCTGCCACCAGGCCTGGCTAATTTTTGTGTTTTTAGTAGAGATGGGGTTTCACCATGTTGGCTAGGCTGGTCTCGAACTCCTAACCTCGGGTGACCTGCCTGCCTCAGCCTCCCAATGTGCTGGGATTACAGGCATGAGCCACCGTGTCTGGCCTGTCCTAGCTCCTTTCTGGGGCCTTATCGCATGCTGTGAATTCCATCTCCAAACCAGGCTCTTTTCTTTCTGGACTTGAAAATTTCCCCCGACACTTTCGGCATCAACATAGCTGTCACCTTTTCTTGGAAGCCCTCCCTGGTCTCTCTCACCCTCCCCACAGCACCCTACTATGTCAGGTTAAAGCATCTTCCCTTTTCTCACAATACCCAGGACTGTCACTCATCCATTCTGCCCTTACTCATTCTGGAAATATTTCAGTTTGCACTTCATACAAACAACACCTCTAGGCTCTAAGATACAAACAAGAACATGTTTGAAAAGGTCTCAGCCCAGCTGGGCCGCAGTGGCTCATGCCTGTAATCCCAGAACTTTGGGAGGCCGAGGTGGGTGGATCACTTGAGGTCAGGAGTTCGAGACCAGCCTGGCCAACATGGCGAAATCCCGTCTCTACTAAAAATACAAAAATTAGCCAGGCATGGTGGCGGGTGCCTGTAATCCCAGCTACACGGGAGGCTAAGGCAGGAGATTGTGCCGCTGTACTCCAGCCTGGGTGACAAAGCGAGACTCTGTCTCAAAAAAAAAGAAAAAAAGAAAAAGGAAAGAAAAGGTCTCAGCATCCCCCTCACTGTTCTTTTTTCTGAGACAGAGTCTTGCTCTGTCGACCAAGCTAGAGTGCAGTGGCATGATTTTGGCTCACCACAGCCTTCACCTTCCAGGTTCAAGTGATTCTCCTGCCTCAGCCTCCCAGTAGCTGGGAGTATAGGGGCCCACCACCATGCCCAGCCAATTTTTGTATTTTTAGTAGAGATAGTATTTCACCATGTTGGCCAGGCTGGTCTCGAACTCCTGACCTCAAGTGATCCACCCACCTTGGCCTCCCAAAGTGCTGGGATTACAGGCATGAGCCACCGCACCTGGCCTGTCTCAGCCCTTTTGAAGATTACGTTCTGATACAAGAAGACAAAAAACAAATAGCACAACAGTAGCAATAAATGCTGTGAAAAAATATAAAATAAAGCATGTGATAGTATAGTGGGGTAAGGGAATACTAGGTACTGTTGTCAGAGAAAGCAACTCTGAAGAGAAAAAAGCTTGAGGCTTCAGAGAATCAGGGTCGGGTGGAGTTGGAGGTGGGGAAGGGACTTCCAAGCGGGGAAGAATAATGAGTGTACCAAGTCCTGAGGTGAGGCTGTGATTAGCATTTTCAAGGAAAAGAATGAGGCCAGTGTGGCTGAAGTTACAAGCAATGCGGAGAGTGCTAGTGGGTGAGGAGATGAGGTCAGAGATCTGAGCAGTAGCCAAATCATAGAAGACATTGGAGGCCAGACTGAGGCATTTGGATGTATTCTCAGTGCAATGGGGATCTATTGAAGGGATTTAAGAAAAAGTGTGAAAAGCTTTGACTGACAGGTAGTCGGGAGCTGTTCTGTGAGTGAGTGCACATGGGCTACACATGAGATTTAATTGTATCTTCTGTGCCAAGGACAGGGCCTGGTATACAGGACATCTGAAGACTGAATGAATAAGCATATCCACAGATCATGTTTAATGATCAGGGGCTAATGTGGGACAGGCATGTGCATGCCTCTTATGACCTGGAAAAAAACCAATGCCCGTCTAGCTTCCTCCCACTTCTCCTACCAACAACATCCAGTCAGTCATCTGATTCTATTGATTCTTCCATCAATATCCGTCTCTCACATGGCCATCCAGTTGCCTTTTCCCCACACCTCCAGCCCCAGCACAGACCTTATCTGCTACGGCCTGGGCCACTACACAAGCCTCCTCAGTTTGTACATTTCCAGTCTCTTTCCCTCTAGCCCATCCCCAGCACAGGTCCCTGTGAGACATTTAATGCCCAGCTGTGACCATAACCCTCCCGCCCTAGCCCTTCCACTGGTTTCTCCAAAATTGAAACCAGTGGAAACCTCCAAAATTCACCAATACCAGACCTGGGGCAACTCCACCAATGACCAGACCTCGGATAACTCCACCAATGACCAGCCTGGGGATAACTCCACCAATGACCAGCCTGAGGCAACTCCACCAATGACCAGCCTGGGGCAGCTCCACCAATGACCAGCCTGGGGACAACTCCACCAATGACCAGACCTCGGATAACTCCACCAACGACCAGCCTGGGGCAACTCCACCAATGACCAGACCTCGGATAACTCCACCAATGACCAGCCTGGGGCAACTCCACCAATGACCAGCCTGGGGCAACTCCACCAATGACCAGCCTGGGGACAACTCCACCAATGACCAGCCTGGGACAACTCCACCAATGACCAGGACTGGGGCAACTCCACCAATGACCAGGACTGGGGACAACTCCACCAACGACCAGCCTGGGGCAACTCCACCAATGACCAGACCTCGGATAACTCCACCAATGACCAGCCTGGGGCAACTCCACCAATGACCAGCCT
>NW_026652287.1:100995347-101044675 GCF_009828535.3 Hylobates moloch | reverse complement strand
TGACCAGCCTGGGGCAATCCCTGTCTTTCTCTCTCTGAGCCCTGGTTTCCTCATTGTGAACAGGAGGCAGTCACACAAGGCTATTCCATTCCAAGTCCCAAGGCATTGGTACTATTTCTGTCCTTAACTTCTCCTTTTAAATCTCCTTACTTTTTATGATTTTAATCTTGGTGGGGCAGCATAATGCCATGGTGAGGAGCCTGGGTTGGAAAAATTTGAAATTTGGCCAGAAGGGGAGAAAAATTAAAAAATAAAAATAAGGGCAAGGTGCGGTGGCTCACGCCTGCAATTCCAGCACTTTGGGAGGCTGGGGCAGGCAGATCACCTGAGGTCGAGAGTTCAAGACCATCCTGGCTAACACAGTGAAATCCCGTCTCTACTAAAAATACAAAAAATTAGCCAGGTGTGGTGGCACATGCTTGTAATCCCAGCTACTCGGGAGGCTGAGGCAGGAGAATCGCTTGAACCTGGGACGCAGAAGTTGCAGTGAGCCGAGATCGCGCCATTGCACTCCAGCCTGGGCTACAAGAGCAAAACTCCATCTCAGAAAAATAAAAAATAAAAAAGTAAAATAAAAATTAAAAAGTTGGTTGTTACTACTAGTACTGCTACTACTGCTACTATCACCACCACCACCACCGCTAGTGCTACTACTATTATTACTACATTTATTTATTTACTTAAAACAACAAGTGTAGGCCAGGCGCGGTGGCTCACGCTTGTAATCCCAGCACTTTGGGAGGCCGAGGCGGGCGGATCACGAGGTCAGGAGATTGAGACCATGATGAAACCCCGTCTCTACTAAAAATACAAAAAATTAGCCGGGCGTGGTGGCGGGCGCCTGTAGTCCCAGCTACTGGGGAGGCTGAGGCAGGAGAATGGCGTGAACCCGGGAGGCGGAGCTTGCAGTGAGCCGAGATTGCGCCACTGCACTCCAGCCTGGGCAACAGAGCGAGACTCTGTCTCAAAAAAAAAAAAAAACAACAACAAAAACAAAAACAACAAGTGTTGAACGCTTATTGTTACAGTCCAGGCACTGGGTCAGATGCTTTACATTCATGATCTAAATCAGAGGTTGGCAAATGATGACCTGGCCCATTGCCTGCTTTTGTATTGTTTGTGAGCTAAGCAGGATTTTTACCTATTATTCTTCTTTTGATTAAAAAAAAATCAAGGCATTTAGATTTAAAAAAAATCAAAAGAAGAAAATATTTCATGCACATGAAAATTACATTGAACTCAAATTTGAGAGTCCACAAATAGGCACCGGAACACAGCCACTCCCATTTGCTTACGCCTGACAGCTTTTGTACTACAGTGGCCAAGTTGCCTCCCAGTAGAGTTGAATAGTTGCATCGGAGAACCTATGGCTCACGTAGCCTAAAATATTTGCTATCTGGCCCTAAGCAGAAAAAGTTTGCCAACCACTGACCAAGATTTGTCCCCTCAATAACTCCACAAAAGAAGGCTTTGGTTCAAACCGTAAGTGGTAGAGGCAAGATTTGAACCCAGTTCTTTCTAGGTTTACAACATGTGGCCTTCAGCCACTATACACCACAAGCTTGGCAGCACATGCCTGGATATCTTGGTCTGGAGTGCATAGGTCATAGCCTGTGAAATGAATGCTAGGAAGGAATTCAGGCAGCTGGATTCAATCTCTTCCAGATTACTCTATTGTTACCCTAGAGACATGACTTCCAGCCTGCCTGCACCACTGATCCTCAGCGTGACCTTGGGCAGTCAGTTCCTGGTGCAGTGGGTGGTATAAGCATGGATTTAGGAATCAGAATACCCTAGATTCCAATCCAGTTCTGCCATTGACAAGCTATGTCGCCTCTTCGAGCCCCTGTTTCCGTTCCTGTGAATCGCAAACAATGGGACTTTCCTTATAATGATTTTGACGGGTTGAATAAAAATCCCCATGCTATCTACTCTTGCCCCACTTTTTCTCTCTAGGCCACTATTTTTCCATTTGAAAAATGATGAGACCTTTCCGCTCTGACAGTCTAGGATCGTGATATTCTCCATGTCTTATTTTAGCTCAGTGTCTGGCTCCACTCGCTGTGATTCAAGTTTGCACGGAGGTTGCACCCTGCTTTCCCTTGGAAAAGGTCTCTTCAGGTTAGGTTGAAGGCATGGGGGAGGTTGCACCAAGAGGAGGCTGAGTGAGGAGCAGAGACTGGAGGAGCGGATACTGGATCAGGTGCTTTGGATCTTAGTTGCTTAGTTGGAAGATCCCTTTTCAACTATTTGCACAGCCACTGAAAAGAGGGAGCTGAGTGCCGGCCCCAGGGGACAGAATGGAGATGAGACATGCAGTGGGGTTGTTCATAAACTATCAACTGAATTATAAGGACCTGATTTGAGTTTAATTAAATTATGTTGAATTCATTTGAATTGAACTGAAGAATTGAGTCAGAATGAATTGGGGTTAGTTGGGTTGGATGGATGGTGTTAAATGTACTCCAGCTGAGTTGATTTGGGCTGATTTTTAACTGAATTGGATTGGACTGAGTTGAAATTTGGAGGAGAGTAACACTCAAGAAAAAAGGCTTTAGGCCAGGCACTGTGGCTCATGCCTGTAATCCCAGCACTTCGGGAGGCTAAGGCAGGAGGATCACTTGAGGCCAGGAGTTCAAGACCAGCCTGGCCAACATGGCAAAACCCTATCTCTACTAAAAATACAAAAATTAGCTGGGCATGGTGGCGCACACCTGTAATCCCAGCTATTCGGGAAGGTGAGACAGGAGAATCGCTTGAACCCGGGAGGCAGAGGTTGCAATGGGCCGAGATCATGCCAGTGGGCTCCAGCCTGGGCAAGAGAAAAAAAAAAAAAAAGAAAAGACAAAAAGAAATGAGGAGCCTGTAATCCAGATTTGGAGGTGGGTAGGTGAATCACCTGGTCGATTCGAAACTAGCCTGACAAACATGAAGAAACCCCGTCTCTTTAAAAAAAAAAAAAAAAAATAGAAAATTAGTGGGGTGGTGGACATGCCTGTAATCCCGTATTGGAAGGGCAGAGATTTTTGAACCGGAGGCAGAGTTGTCGTGGAACCGAGTCGTGCCTTGTATCCAGCCTGGGAACAAGAGGAAATCCGTCAAAAAAAAAAAAAAAAAAAGAAAAAAAAAAAAAAAAGATGGACACTCAAGTCCTCTGGAAATAGTTTACATTGGTATCTTGGGCAACTCTCTATGCAATTCTGGGCCTTGGTACCCCCATTTTATCAAGTCAGTGCTAATAATAACTCCTAGGTAGCGATGTTAGGAGATGGGTGTGAGATCACATATGCAAAAGAGGCTTGTGCCTCAAAAGAAGAAAAAAAACACCGTAAACAAATATTGAACTCTAGTTAATCACATGTATGATGATGTAAGTAGGGTGAAGTGTACTGATGCCTGAAACTTACTCTGAAATGCATTTAGACAATAAGGTAAATTGATGGAGGGTTGGACATACAGACAGATGGACAGACGCAAGATCATGCAAGTCTAGTGACCTGTTAATGGTTGACTCTAAGTGGTGGCTACATGGGTGTTCGCTATAAAATTCTTTGGACTTTTCCATTTATTTGAAAAAATTTAAAACAAAATATTGCACAGAAAATAAGGAGCCTTGTAAACTGTTAATTGCAGTTTATCAGCAGTGGTTAAAAATACAGCCTCCGGAGGCGAATTGCGTGAGTTTCATTCCCAGCTCTGCCTCTCACTAGTTGTATGGCCCTGAGCAAATGACTTCATCCCTCTGAGTGTCTGTTTCCATATCCGTAAAATGGGCTATTAATAGGATTTCCCTCACAAGGTTGTTGTGAGTATCAGAACAGAGCCTGGTACCTAATTAGCACCCAGTAAGCCCTCGCTATAATGTGGTCCTCTAAAGGACGCTTTGCAATGGGCACTGCTATTTCCATTGCACATAGAAGGAAAGTGGGGCTCAGAGAGGGTCTGCAACTCCTCCCAGGCCACACAGCAAGGAAGTGGCTAAGTGGAAAAGGAACCACAGGTCCCCGGAACTGGAAATGGTCCCCCAGCCCACAAGTCCTTAGGCTCACCCGATAGTATGAAGAAGATGCCAGAGACGAAAGCCAGAATGGTCCTCTGTGGGCGGATGTGGCCGATGTTGCTGATGACGAAGGCCGTGAACACGAGGAAGAGGCTGACCATGGGGAAGGGGGTGGCCGTGCGCACTGTCTCTGGGGAGGGGATGGGGAGAGACAGGGGTGAGGGGGGAATCTCCAGTGGGACACTTCCCCATTCCTTGACCTCTGCTCTCACCACCTCTGCCTTTTTGTTTGGCTCCTCCCTTCCCCCACTGACTCCTCCCCTTCCCCCTGATATTTCCTCCGCAGACACAAGCCTGCCACGCCCCCTCACACAGGCCACACCTCCTTGGGCTTAACTCCGCCCCCTTTCTGATTGACTGCTCCTCACCAACCGGACTGAGCTCACCCTTTCAACCTTGCCCTTTCTTCTTACCTAACCACCACTCTGCCTTGCCTTCTTCCTTTCTTCCTTTTTTTTTTTTTTTGAGACAGAGTCTCACTCTGTTGCCCAGGCTGGAGAGCAGTGGTGAAATCTCGGCTCACTGCAAGCTCCACCTCCCAGGTTCAAGCAATTCTCCTGCCTCAGCCTCCTGAGTAGCTGCAGGTGTGCACCACCACGCCCAGCTAATTTTTGTATTTTTAGTAGAGACAAGGTTTCACCATGTTGGCCAGGCTGGTCTTGAACTCCTGACCTCAGGTGATCCACCCACCTCAGCCTCCTAGGAGGCTGGGGTTTACAGGTGTGAGCCACCACGCCTGGCCCATTCTGCCTTCTTTCAAGCCTCCCCTCCTTCCCTTGGACCCCACCCTTTCCCTAGTCCTGCCCCCTCCCAGGGCTCCACGACTTGGCTGTGATCTTGCTCTCTTGTGCTAGGCGCCCCCACATCCCCTCACTCAGAATATTCTCCGTGTTTTCCGTCACCAAGTTGATCTCCGGTTCAAGAAAATATTCTGAGGCCACACAGCGACCTTTCTCCCGACCTGGGGGGAAGAGAAACAGACAGGGCTGGATGAGAGGCTCCTAAGCTCTAGAGAGGCTCTGGGGGGTGGGGGGCAGGACAGATAGAGGGGAAACCCCAGTATGGGGGTACAAGGCCCAACCCAAGGGTTACGAGCTATACTGCTCCAGGGGTGTTGGGAAAGGGGGTGGGTAGATGTCTGTCTGGGATTCCTCTTTCTTTTCTTTTCCTTTTTTTTTTTTTTTTTTTTTTTGAGATGGAGTTTCACTCTGTTGACCAGGCTGGAGTGCAGTGGCACGATCTCAGCCCACCACAACCTCTGCCTCTGGGTTCGAGTGATTCTCCTGCCTCAGCCTCCTGAGTAGCTGGGACTACACACATGCGCCACTATGCCTGGCTAATTTCTGTATTTTTAGTAGAGACGGGGTTTCACCATGTTGGCCAGGCTGGTCTCAAACTCCTGACCTTGTGATCCGCCTGCCTTGGCCCCCCAAAGTGCTGGGATTACAGGCATGAGCCACCTCGCCTGGCCTCGGACTACTCTTTCTAGCTGCCCTAGAGACTCCTGGTTGAAGGAGGACAAGGCTGGAACTCTAGGTCCTAAGCAATGAAGGGGCTGTGGATCAGAACTCGTGGTCCCTAAAGAGGACGAGGTCTGGGGAGCCAGGATTCTTACAATGAATGGGTCTTTGTGGTCCCTGGGAGGTATAGATTTTTTTTTTTTTTTAAGAGACTGGGTTTTGCTCTGTCACCCAGGCTGGAGTGCAGCAGCACCATCATAGCTCACTGCAGCCTCGAACTCCTGGACACAAGCAATCCTCCCACCTCAGCCTCCTGAATAACTAGAACTACAGGTGCACGCCAGCAGTCAGAGCTAGGCAGAGTCTGATGGAGTCTCACTCTGTCACCTAGGCTGGAGTGCAGTGGCAGTGGTGTGATTTCGGCTCACTGCAACCTCCACCTCCCATGTTCAAGTGATTGTCCTGCCTCAGCCTCCCAAGTAGCTGGGATTACAGGGGTGTGCCACCACATACAGCTAATTTTTGTATTTTTAGTAGAGACGGGGTTTCAGCATGTTGGCCAGACTGGTCTCAAACTCCTGAGCTCAAGGGATACTCCTGCCTTGGCCTCCCAAAGTGCTGGGATTACAGGCGTGAGCCACCACGCCCATCCCATGCATTTTTTTTTTTTTAACTCTTGCCCATTCAGCACTGAAATTGTGCAGGGGACAAGTTCTAAACCTAGACTACAAACTTTAAAGGAAGACTCCAGAATTCCTTAGGGGTTAGGGTCCTGGAGCATTGGGGCTCCTAGATCCAGGAATAAAGGGCTAGTCATTGGGGCTCCACGTAGAAATTTGAGCTTCCACGAGAGAATCAGGATCCGTTTCTGGATTTCTGGAACTCAAGGGATGGGATACGGCTAAGACTCTCAGACCCCAGGCAAGGCAGAAACTGTTGAGTGGAAGACGGGTGAGGGCTGTACCTGCAAAGAAGCAGACTCGCCAGAGGCCGGCGTGCAGAGCCATCTTGACCTCGGTGGTCTGGTTTTGCGGTAGCACCGTGCCTTCCTCCATGTACAGCCAGTAGTCAGTGCTGACCGCGATGCCCACCAGGAGCAGGCCACACGCACCAAACACGCTGCTCAGCAGGGTCAGGGCGCGGCTGCTGCAGTGACTCATCCTCAGAGGCAGGGGGCGCCCTGCGGGGCCTGTGGGAGGGAAGCGACAGTGTAGAACTCCATGGGACCGACCAGAGGCCTTGACCCCATGAAGCAACCCGGGATGCTGGGCCCTAGCCAGAGACACCGACTCCCAAATCGAACTCTCTCAGATCTGACCTCCGTGGCCTGACCCATGACCCCAGCCCTAGAGTCTGACCAGAGACACCAACTGTTGAGCCTCAGCCTCAGGGCTGGGCTCCCCAAACCTGCTGCCTGTGCTGTAGCTCCAGATCCAGATCCCCAACCCCAGAATTAGATTTCTAATCATAACTTTCAGCCCAGGCCCAGAGATTGAATCTTGGCTCCAACCATGTTTGGACCTGGGTCCCAAATACTGTGACTCCGAGCAGAAATTCTAATTTGAGATTCTCAACCCCAGAACCAGGTCCCCCTGCCCAAACCTAACTTCACCTGCTGACCTGAGACCCTAACTTAGAAATCAGATGCCATCAGAGTCCCTAACCTTGAGTGTGGATCAGTGACTCAGAAACTATTAGGCAGATCAATGATTTCAACTCTAGGACCTGGCATCCCACAGCCCTGTCTCTGTGTGCCGATCGAAGCCCCCAGTTGTGAACACCAGACTCCAGCAAGAATCAATAACCTCAACTCTGAGCCAGGACCTAGATCCCAGAGCACAGGGCACTAGGCTTGAACCCTGGATGCTCTACAACTTGAGCTGGTCAGAAACTCTAACCCAGGCTACCCAGTCTTAACTTCATGCCCTAATCTGATACCCTGATACATTTTCTTGCACCCTGTCTCTGCACTACACCCAGAAATCCCCAAGTGGGTCACTAACGAAGGATCTCTAACCCCATACCAGGGCTTCACACCCTTGACCTCAGCCCTATCTAAGACTTTGAGCAGAGGCCCCCACTGAAGTTTAGCCTCTTGGATTTGTATCTTGAGCCTAACACCCAATTCTAACACCAAGAACTTGACCCGTGACCTAACTCTGATCCTGTGTCTTGACCTCATTTGATATCCCAATTTGAGATGACATCACACAACCCAGATCCTAGCTCCAGAATCCTAATCCCACCCTCCCAGATCTAGGCAGGCCCCTGGACCTGGAATGCTGGAGTGTCTTCACAGGCTGCTGAGTCCCAGAACATTGGAACCCAGAGACATAGAACCAGAATCTCGATTAGAGATTCCAGAATGTCAAAATCAGGAGCTGAGACTGGGTGAGGTGGCTCACACCTGTAATCCCAGCACTTTGGGAGGCTAAGGTGGGTGGATCACTTGAGGTCAGGAGTTCGAGACCAGCCTGGCCAACATGGTGAAACCTTGTCTCTACTAAAAATACAAACATTAGCCGGGCACGGTGGCTCACACCTAGAATCCCAGCTACTCAGGAGGCTGAGGCAGGAGAATAGCTTGAACCTGGGAGGCGAGGTTGCAGTGAGCCGAGATAGCACCACTGCACTTCAGCCTGGGTGACAGAGTGAGACTCCATGTCAAAAAAAAAAAAAAAAAATCATGAATGAGCTGGGACCCCACCACCACCACCACCACCAATCCAGCATCCTAATCAGAGCACCCCAGTCAAACAACGGACTCTCATCCTTCCAACTAGGATTCAGTGCCCTGAACTCTAAAATCCCAAACAGGAGTCCCAAAACCCACTCTCTTAACACACGATCTGAAACTTCCTACCAGTGGTTCTGGACCCCAGTTTCCCATGCTGGGACTTCCAATCACAGATCTTCTTCAACATCCAGCATGGAGTCCCGATTTCATAACATTAGACTCCAAACAGGAGATCCCCAGTTCATATCTGTGGCCTCCCCAATTCCACTTAGGAACCTAGAAATTCCAGCGAGGGAGCTCCCAACCCAGAGCTCAAGGGCTTGAAATTCCTTACCCACGATTCTCCCCCGACCCCTGCAAGAGTTTTCCCCAAGCCACGCAATCCCATGATTTGGGGGTCTCAACTGGGGACCCTCAGCCTATATCAACCAGAGACTCTACATCCCTGAATACCCGGGATCTTTTTAACTGTGAAGGTTGAGACCCCTCAGCACTCTCCTCTACAAAGTAATCAAGACATAAAACTCCACTTTCCTTAACCAGAATTCTTCTAGCCTTGCAACTCTGCCCCACCTGAATAAAGACTCTGGAGTCTGAGACAACCCTCCCTCCTCCCCGCTCCACCCCGCACTCCCAGCCTCCAGATCCCCCCTCCTTCCCCCCCCAGCCTCTTGGAGGCCTCCGAGATCCGGAGTCAGGGAACGCTCTGGCCAGCTTTTCCTCCCATCCCCCGCCCGGCGGCTCAGGGGTTTGACCGCGAGCTGCCTGGTCCTCTGGCAGCCCTGTGGGCTCGGAAACGGGCACCATCACCCTGGCCACCCTGGCTGCCTCCATCCCAGGTAGCCGATCTCAGCTTCCCCCTTTCGCCCCTCTGACTCTCAGCTGG
Organism: Hylobates moloch; assembly: GCF_009828535.3. Classification (NCBI taxonomy): domain Eukaryota; kingdom Metazoa; phylum Chordata; class Mammalia; order Primates; family Hylobatidae; genus Hylobates; species Hylobates moloch. Next base: position 101,035,532 of record NW_026652287.1, on the reverse strand, counting down.
GACCTCGTCCCTTCTCCACATGCTCGCACCCCGTTTTAAAACCCAATCTTGCTCCAATTCCTCCTCACTCTCACTGGCCCGCCCAGATCTCCTTGTTCCTCCAGCCTTTCTTCCTTTGGGACTCTACCCCCAGGCCTGGAGCCTCCTCTTCTCCCTCTTTCTCCCACCCTTTCCCGGATTCAGGCGTTTGAATCTCCGGGGTCCCGTTCTGCAAGTCTTAAGCCCAAACTCCATCTTTCTTCCATCTCTCGGGAGACCGTAACTCCCCCTTTCTTGGGGACCCCTTTCCAGACACACACCCTGCTCTGGCCGGGCCTGGGTCCTCCGCCCTCGCCCCGTACCGCCTTCCTCAAGGACCCGGCCTCTGCCCTCCCCAGCTCACGGTCGCTGCGACTCGGACGTGAAGGGTGCAGTTTCCCACTCCGGGACCCTCGGACCCCGTCCTCCGGGATCGCCAGGCCCAGGTGTCCCTGCATCCCCCATAGCCGCTCGAATTCGGGCGTCCCGACCGCCAGGATCTCACCACCCCTGGAGCCACTCGGGTCCCTTGTTGCCCCAAACCCGGCTCGCAGCCACCTCGAGGGGCGCCCCTTCTTCCTCCCAGGACCCTCCGCTAGCGCTCACCTCGCTCAGGGCTGGGCGGACGCTCCGGGCCGCGGGCCCCGCAGCCGCATGACCGGCCCCGAGGCTTCCCCCGGCCGCCGCCGCCGCCACCGGGGTCGCCGGTGCCCGCGCCCCCCGCCCCCGCCCCGGAGCCCGGCGTCCCGGCCCCCTCCCGGCCTCCCACCCCCCACCCCCCGCGCCCGCGGCCTCACTCGGCGGACGGAGCCGGGAGCAGGAACCTGCGGCCGCTCATTGGCTACTGCGGAGGAGGGGAGGGGCGGGGAGAGAAGGGGGGAAGGATGCAGCCAGGGAGGGAGATGGGCCTTGAGGATGGGGGAGGCAGAGAGGGAGAGAGAACAGAAACAGAGGCAGAGAGCCCGAGAGGGGCAGAGGCACAAAGAGAGAGACAGGGCAGAGAGAGAAAGTCAAGCCGAGACCTTGAGGCCGAGAAATCCAGGGACTCGGGTCTGGAGACTGAAGGAGACACAGAGACAGAGAGAGACAAGGAGGGAGAGAGACAGAGTTTAAGACCACCCCTCACCACCTAGGCGCAGAGATTCTGGGCCCGGGAAGTGGAGAGGTCAGAGACCAGAAAGAGACAGAAAGAGACAGGCGGACGCCCAGAGGCCTGGGGCTGAGAGATGCTGAGACCCAGAGACCTTGAGCTTGGAGAAGAGACAGAGACAGAGGCAGAGACATAGAGACAGAGAGACAGAGAGAGAGAGACTCTGAGAAGGAGAGACAGCAGGGACAATCCTGGGGGTCCCCTGACGAGGACTGGGGCTCTAGCCAGGCCTGGGGCGGAGCCTGGGGTCTGGACGGCTGCAGGAAGCGGGAGGGGGCGTCCCGGGCCGGGGTCCCTACAGCAGCGGGCGGGCGCAGAGCGGAGTCGGGTCCTGCAGCCGCCGCGGAGCCAGGAGCCGGGCCAGCCCCCACCCCCCCCCGCCGTGATGTCAGCGGGGCCACTCTTAAAGGGGCAGGCCGCCCGCCGAGGGTCGGAGCGGGGGGCTGGGGCCTGCGGGCACTGGATGGGGGTGTAGCGGCGATGATGGAGAAAGGGGCAGCCCCAGCATCCAGCTGGATCGGGTCATGGAAACCCAGGGGACTGCAGGGAAGAAGAGGTGCCCGGGTCCGCAAGGAAGCCTGCGAAGCTTTGGGGCTCAGTCCCCTCCAAACACACAGACAAGGCACACCGCTCCACTGGTCTGGCCCTGTCCGGAGACTACATTTCCCATCAGCGCTGGCGGCAAGGAGCCGCACTTGGGGGAAGGGTCTGCCGCGAGGCCTGCTGGGAAATGTAGTCCATCTGCACGGTCCCCGGCACTCCGCAGACTCTCAAGTGAGTCAAGGGAAAGAGGCCCAGAAGGCGCGTCTGCCTGCCGTGTGCCTCTGTCGCCGATTCCTAGGCTCTCGGGTTCTGGCTGTTTTTGGTTGCTCTGGCGTGGGGGTCTCTTCCTCTGATCAGGTCTCCAGGTCTCTCAAGAAGAGGCCAGACTGTGATCTCCCCGCTTGGGAAGGACTTCTCCCCAGTGTCTGAGCCCGGGTGTGCATGTGAGCTTGCGTGGCTGCTCTGGTGAACACGGACGCGCTGGGTCTCTGTGCCGGGGTCGCCACCTGGCACTCTCAGTGATCTCCGTGCTCTTCTCTCGCTGTGCACTGTCCACGTTGGTGCCCTCTGTGATATTCTCTCCCTGCCTCTGTCTGTCTGGGTCTCCTGCCTCTGTCTGTGTGCGCGCTTCTCTGCTTGCTCCGCTGCTGTGGGTGTCCCCCCTCTCACTTTGTGGGTCTCCATGCTTTCCTTCTCTGTTTGTTTCTATGTACAGTCACTGTCCCGCCTCCACACCCCCTTCATTCTCCAAGCTTACAAGAAAATATCCAAACACTTCAGCATCAGCATCCCAAATTTATTCTCCAGCAGCTGTGGCCGGGTGGGAGAGGCTAAGGGAAGAGGAGGGGAGGAGGAGAGTCCCAGAGAGTGGCAGGCACTGGGGAGGGTTGGGGTGGGTCCGAGCCAGACAGGAGCCATGCACGGCAGGCGGGCTGCGGGGAGCAGTGATGGTTTCGGGATGGGGAAGTCTAGAACAAAAGCTGATTGGGAGCCGCTGGGGAAAGAATCCTCCATATATCCCAGAAATCCCCAGAGCACAGCAGCGGGACGTACTGGAGGAGGTGGGCACGCCTCCCACTCATCTAGAACTGGAGTGGAGGCGGGGGGGCCTCAGAGGCTGAGGGTTGTTCTGGAACCTGAGTCTGGAACAGCCAACCCCGTGAGGCTATTTCCCCAGGGGCGGGGCCTGGGGGGAGGCATAGAACTACCAAGATGGAGTGTCGAACCCCATGGAGTTGGGGATGGTTAGTGGTGCGGTGCTGTCTCTGGACCCGATTGGGGCAGAGTCCAGAACGCTAAGGTCAGGAAGAATATCGGGCTCCGCTCAAGTCTTGAACGCGGGACGGCTGTAGAGGCTGTATGGAGTTCAGAAGGCCAGGAACGCTTGGGAGGGGCGTCTAGAACCCGCGGGGGCAGAGCTGGAATGCTGGGGTGCAGGATCTAGAATGGGGCAGGGGGTGAAGTTGGGGGTGAAGTGGGGGCTGCCGCCGGCACGGCGGAGGGGACGTTGGGGACACCTAGTGGCGGCGGGTGAGATTACATGACGGGCACAGGCACTGGGCTGGTGGGGCTGCGGGCATCCGGGTGCACGAAGTCGGGGTTCACGTAGGTGAAGCCCTGGAAATCGGCCTGGTCGATGCTGGCCAGGACTAGGCGGTCTGGAGGGGTCAGCGCTGGCGCCGCCCGCGTGAAGAACTTGTCAAAGTTCTCGCCGCTGCGGCCACACTGTGGGAGACGTGGGGGAGGGAAAGTTAAGCAGCTCTGAGGGCTCCTCGGGTGTCCCTCTGTGTACCCCAGTCTCATCTCCTGTCTCCTGCAGAATCTCCATTCATGCTTCATGGTGTCTGCACCTCCCTTTGTTGGGGGGGGCTCTGCAGAGGGAACCCCACCCCCACATACAGGTATATTGAGGCCCCGGGGAACCCCACCCCTTCAGGGACCAAGTTTTTGTTGCCTGGAGGGTGACTGACCGGGCGGGGTCTGAAAGGAGGCGGGATCTCCAATCGTTCCAGCCGCTCCCAGTCAATCCAGCGGAAAAAGCCATGTGCACGGATGGTAGGTTCCCCATCAGGCCCTGAGCCCAGGCGCTTCCCTGGGTGCTTGGTCAGGAACTGTGGGAAACACAGAGAGAGACAGACAGACAGACAGACAGACAAAGTCCCAGACAGGGAGACCCAGAGAACGAGGAAAAAATAGACAGAGACAGGCGGATGGAGGAACCAAGAGACACAGGCATGAGATCCAGAGAGATAAGAACAGCCAGGGGAAACAGGCAAACGGAGGGAGGAAGGGAAAAGAAAGGAGAGAGAGAGAGAGAAGAAAGGAGAAGAAGAAGGAGGAGGGGGAGGAGGAGGAGGAGGAGAGAGACAGACAGAGAGAGAGAGAGACAGGAGAGAGAGAGGAAGAGGGACAGAGAGAGACAGAGAGCAAGCGAGAGTGAGAGAGAGAGAGAGAGAGACAGGAAGAGGGACACAGAGAGACAGACAGAGAGCGAGAGTGAGAGAGAGAGAGACAGGAAGAGGCAGAGGATACATGAGAATGATAGCAGATGAAATTCATACCCAGAGACCCAGGGACACACAGAGAAACAGAACAAATCATGAGGGAGATGTAGAAGGGGAGAGGGAAAGGGGGTACGGGGAGAGAGGGAAGGGGAGAGAGGGACAGGGAGAGGGAAGGGTAGCCGGAGGGAGGGAAGGGGAGAGGGAAGGACAGAGGGAGGTGGGTAAGGGGAGGGAGGGAAGGGTAGAGGAGACGAAGGGGAAGAGGGAGGGAATGGGGGAAGAGAGGTTGCAGACCCAGAGAAAAGGGGAAATAGAAATCCAGAGGGTGGTACAGAGACCCCAGATAAGAAGGCAGAAACCCAGAGAAGGGAGGAGACAGAGGAGACCCAGGGGGACAGAGATTCAGAAAGAGAGAAGGATAGAGACCCGGGAAACACACACCCAGAGGGAGGAACAAAGACCAAATATGGGGACAGAGACCCAGAGAAAGGGGAGGACAGAAAGCCAGCAAGAGAGGAGGGTGAGATGTAGAGTGTGTGTGTATGAGAGTGGACACAGGAGGGAACAGAGACGGGGGGTAGGAGGGTTCGACAAAGGCCCCAAAGTGTAGACAGAGATGCAGAAGGAGACACAGAGAAAAGGAAGAAACACAGAGAGCCCCATCGTATGCAGATGGAGGGGAGGCATGAGACAGAAACCAGAGAGAGACTGTCAGGGAGATGCAGAGAGAGCAGCTAGATGCAGAAGGTGCTGACATGGGCTGAAAATCTGCTATGGGCCAGGTGCTTTCTTCTGTGTCAACTCCACAACCCCTGAAGAGAGTTAAGCTCACAAAGTTTTGGTGACTCACCCAAGATCCCACAGGAAGAAAAGCTGCAGAAGTTGGGTTTACCTGACCCACCCAGTTCTAGACAGACAGACCCCGGACTTTCAGCACTTCCTGCAAGCGGGGAGCTGGGGAGTGGGAGTCACAGAGAAGGATGAGACAGAGGCCATCTCCAGGCCTCGTGGCAACAGGGCCGGAAATCATTGTTCTAACAAAACCTATGCGTCATATCAACATTTCTAACAGATGGAGGTAAAGTGACTTCAGGAATGGGAGCACTTTTCTAATAGACACAGAGACAGCAATGGGGTGCGTGGATTGTGAGCCTGGAGAAGCTGGGAGTCAGGGGGCTCTCACCCCCTTGCAGATGGCCACGGCTTCCCGGGAAAGCGACTTGGGGTAGGTGACAGTTTGTTCCATGATGGCCTGAAACAGCTCCTCCTCGTCCTCCCCATCGAAGGGAGGCTATCAAAGTGGAGGGGATAGAGAGTCAGGGACTTGCCCAACTGCCTTTCCCCAAACCTTCCACACCCTCCTCACCCCACCGTGAACATGCCTGACCCATCACACCCCCCACATGCATACCTGATCACACCCTCAGGAGAGATCAGACCAAAACACCAAAGCTTGATCTCTCTCCTTCTCAGGTTCTCTCATTTCCTATCTCAGATGCCTCAGATCTGTGCATCTCTGTACTATTCTGCCTCTCTTTATCTGCTATGTAAATCAGCAGGCTGTTAATTATGCAACATGTCAGTTAACTAGAAGAGAGGGAAAACTGCAGGAAACACCCTAAAAGCATTCTTCTGGTTGGATGAGTGGTTCAGTCTTCTGAGGTTACAAAAAATGACACCAAAGCAAAGATTTAGAGATGGGGTTTCACCATATTGGCCAGACTGGTCTCAAACTCCTGACCTCAAGTGATCTGCCCACTTCGGCCTCCCAAAGTGCTTAGATTACAGGTGTGAGCCACCATGCCCGGCCAAATTTTTTTTAACTTCTAACTAAAATTTAGCATTCCCTTCAGTTTTGGTTTTTTTTTTTCTTTTTTCTTTTTTTTGAGACAGAGTCTCGCTGTCGCCCAGGCTGGAGTGCAGTGGCGCGATCTCAGCTCACTGCAGGCTCCGCCCCCCGGGGTTCACGCCATTCTCCTGCCTCAGCCTCTCGAGTAGCTGGGACTACAGGCGCCTGCCATCTCGCCCGGCTAATTTTTTGTATTTTTAGTAGAACGGGGTTTCACTGTGTTAGCCAGGATGGTCTCGATCTCCTGACCTCGTGATCCGCCCGCCTCGGCCTCCCAAAGTGCTGGGATTACAGGCGTGAGCCACCGCGCCCGGCCTCCCTTCAGTTATGAATGCAGGCAGCAGCAATGCTTGTGGCTTCATTATCAATAGAAATCACAGGTATTTTCTCATCACATGAGAGTTGCAGATATTCCCAATTATTAGTCATTGCTACTTCAAAATTACTGTTAGAGCTCCTTTTTACTTTACTACCATTAGAACTTACTACTTAGTGAATTAATAAGAAATTGCACAGATGCCCATATTCCAATTTTAAATATTTAGACAACTGTATACATTTAATTTAGTTGGTTGTTAGATTCAATTAAATTTTAAAAGTTTTGGTGACTATCTTTCAAAATGATTGATTTCTTTTGTTTTTTTGTTTGTTCTTTTGAGATGGGGTCTTGCTCTGTCGCCTAGGCTGGAACACAGTGGCATATGCATAGTTTAGCGTAACCTTGAATTCTTGGGCTCAAGTGACCCTCCTGCCTCAGCCTCCCCAGTAGCTGGGACTATAGGTGCTACCATAGCCAGCTAAGAAGATGATCAAGAGGGTGGCACCCAATTTTTTTAGCTGTAGTACACGCAGCAGCCCAGAAATCCAATCAAGCTGATTTAGAATGTATGTAATTGTCTAAGCTTACACAGCCAGTGAGTGGCAAAGTGAGGATTTGAACCTTGGTTTTCTGTGTATGTATTATTCCATTTTGTGCACTGAAAAACATTCTTCTGAGAAGGGATCCACTTAACCAGACTGCTACTTTAGCATCTAGGGAGGAAGAATCCATGGTACAACAAAACAAAACAAAACAAAACAAAACACCTGCTCTACATTAAGACAACATTTCAGAACCATGGACAGCGCTATTCGGGCACAACCTTCTGGGCTCCCTTCTAACTGGCTCCTCCTGAAATCCAGGTGCCCCTCTCTGCCTCTTTTAGCCAAGCCAGCTTCTCCCCACCTTCCCTTACCTGTCCTGCCAACATCTCATACAGCAGAACTCCAAAGGACCACCAATCGACAGACTTCCCATAGGGCTGGTAGGCAATGATCTAGGGGAGGTGGAAGGCAGGGAATCACCATGCGTTCTTTAAGAAGCCTAGGACCCCTCTGGCCTCACCCCCTGGGAGCTCTACCCACGTTAAGTGCTTTCAGCACAAGCTCTTCCCACTCTGAATATTTATATCGTCAGGTGATTTTTTGTTTCTTTTTTTTTTTTTTGACAGGGTCTCACTCTGTTGCCCAGGCTGGAACGCAGTAGTGTGATCACGGCTCACTGCAGCCTCAACTTCCCAGGCTCAGGTAATTCTTCTACCTCAGCCTCCCAAGTAGGTGGGCTACAGGCGTGCACCACCACACCTGGCTAATTTTTGCACTTTTAGTGAAGATAGGGCCTCACTATGTTGCCCAGGCTGGTCTCAAACTCCCGGACTCAAGCAATTTGCCTGCCTCTGCCTCTCAAAGTGCTGGGATTATAGAAGTGAGCCACCACGCCCAGCCTCCACTCTGAATATTTTGGCCAGGGATCTGCCTTTTGGAATATTCTGGAAACAAAGCATACCTACTTCAAACATTCATTTGGCCTCAAATAGAAAGACTACCTGACGGCCAAGTCACTGGTTCCACCCACCTAGAATATTTGTGTAAGAGTCAGAAATATGTGTGTAGTTTTCAGATTTTCTTTTCTTTTTTTCTTCTTTTGAGATGGAGTCTCACTCTGTAGCCCAGGCTGCAGTGCAGTGGTGCAATCTTGGCTCAGCTCACTGCAACCTCCACCTCCTGGGTTCAAGTGATTCTCCTGCCTCAGCCTCCTGAGTAGCTGGGATGACAGGCACACACCACCACGTCCAGCTAATTTTTGTATTTTTAGTAGAGACGGGGTTTCACCACGTTGGCTAGGCTGGTCTTGAACTCCTGACCTCAAGTGACCTGCCTGCCTCAGCTTCCCAAAGTGCTGGGATTACAGGCATGAGCCACCATGTCTGGCCTCAGTTTTCAAATTTTCTACAGATGATTCTGATTACCAGCCAGGTTTTGTGATCACTGACATTGATTATTTGGGCACGAGTCAGGCACATCCTCCCAAGTAGCTGGGACTACAGGTATGTGCTTAATCCATCTATATGTACATTCAGAACATCAGCCCCACCCCTTTAACAAAGTCAGGTAATATCCCACCCACTTAAAATCTCATAGGACAGCATCTGCTCTCCCAGAACCTTAGGGATCTGACCCTGCTCTTTTTCTTTCTTGCTTTTTTTTTTTTTTTTTTTTTTTGAGACAGGGTCTTACTCTTTTGCCCAGACTGGAGTGCAGTGGTGCGATCTCAGCTCACTGCAACCTCCACCTCCCGAGTTCAAGTAATTCTCCTGCCTCAGCCTCCCAAGTAGCTGGGATTACAGGCACTCGCGATCATGCCTGGCTAATTTTTGTATTTTTAGTAAAGATGGGGTTTCACCATGTTAGTCAGGCTGGTCCCAAACTCCTGACCTTGTGATCCGCCTGCCTCAGCCTCCCAAGTGTTGGAATTACAGGTGTGAGCCGCTGCACCCGGCTTTTTTTTTTTTTTTTTTTTGAGATGAAGTTATGAAGTTATGCTCTGTCGCCCAGGCTGCAGTGCAGTGGTGTGATCTCAGCTCACTGCAACCTCCGCCTCCCCGGTTCAAGCAATCCTCCTGCCTCAGCCTCCCGAATAGCTGGGATTACAGGCGCATGCCACCACGCCCAGCTAATTTGTGTATTTTTGTTAGAGATGAGGTTTCACCATGTTGGCCAGGCTGGTCTCAAACTCCTGACCTCAAGTGATCCACCTGCCTCAGCCTCCCAAAGTGCTGGGATTACAGGTGTGAGCCACCACACCTGGCTGATCCTGCCCTCTTGAAAACTGCAGCACAGAAGTGCAGCCCACTTAGATCAGAGAACCATGTACAACACAGGAAATAAGCTTCCATCCAACTGAATACTCCAGGGAGAGCCCTGCCCAGATAAAAGTATTCAGGAGATAGTCCGGACATGTTCAGTGTTGGCAGGGAACAGGCCACACCCACTCAGAGTACACTAGAAATCGTCTGCACCTTCTCAGAAGGATCCAGGGTCAGGTCCTACCTGGAATTCCTATGAGCTGGTCCCACTCTCCTGGAACATTCACCCATAGGTGCTGCCCACCTTACCTATTTAGAGACCCAGCCGGGCCCACCTGGCAGGCTCAGTGCACAAGCTCACCTGTGCTGGAGGCTGGAGGAACGCCTAGCTGTGTAAGAAGGCCACAACTCATGACAAGGTCTGAGGGTCCGGCCTCACCCGTGATGAATACTGGACCATCAGCCACACCCTCTAAGGGATCTCAAAGCGTGGTCAGAGCAGCAGGGTTAGGGTTACCTCCGGGGCTATGTAGTCCGGGGTCCCGCAGAAGGTGCGGGTTGTCGTCCCGGGGAAGACGTTCTCCTTACACATGCCGAAGTCAGTGATTTTGATGTGTCCCTCAGCATCCAGCATCACATTGTCCAGCTTCAGGTCCCTGAACGATGCAGGGGTGTGGGGTAGGAATTGCAAGAAGGGTTGAGTTCAGCAGTCTAGAGCTGCATATTCAAATCCCTTCCCTTCCAGGGGCGTGATTTCCTCCACGGAAATTCCTGGGGCTGCTCACCTGTAGATGATGCCCTGATTGTGAAGGAAGAAGAGGCCGATAGCGATTTCTGCCGCGTAGAACCTGGAGGACGGGGTGGGTGGGGACGGCAGAGGGTCAGTGGCTGGACCCTGCCCCCTTCCACCACCCCGTCCATTCTCTGTTGGCCGAGACTCACGCTGCATGGGGCTCCTTAAACTTGCCCAGCTGTTGAATGTGGTACATCAAGTCTCCCCCGGTGACGTACTCCATCACGAAATACAGGCGGTCCTGCGGAGGAGTGCATGGGCTTAGAGGCGGGACCCATCTACCCAGGGTAGGAGAATTTCTTTCCTGATCACTCAGGACAGACGTGGAAGGTTCCAGATGCACCCAACCAGAAATTCAGAGCACCTAGCCACATCCCTGGGAGGGCCCTAAGGTGCTAACCCTGCTACCTCAGAATCTCCACCCGCCAGACCACCGCCAACTATCAGACCACCTGTTCTGGCCCCTCCTTCTCAGAATTGAAGACTGAAGCCCACTATTCGCTCGAAATCCGGGAACACCAAAATCTCTTTCCACAGCCACTCACACACATATGCAATTCTGGCTTCCTACTAAGAATCAAAGTTGCAGCTGGGCGTGGTGGTTCATGCCTGTAATCCTAGCACTTTGGGAGGCCGAAGCGGGTGGATCACCTGAGGTCAGGAGCTCGAGATCAGCTTGACCAACATGGTGAAACCCGGTCTCTACTAAAAATACCAAAAATTAGCCGGGCGCAGTGGCGGGTGCCTGTAATCCCAGCTACTCAGGAGGCTGAGACGGGAAAATTGCTTAAACCCGGGAGGCGGAGGTTGCAGTGAGCCGAGATCGCGCCATTGCACTCCAGCCTGGGGGACAAGAGCGAACTCCTTCTCGAACAAAAAAAAAAAAAAAAAAAAAAGGAATCAAAGTTGCTCATACATATATTTTAATCCAGGTAGCTGGCCACGCTCATTCAGAGCCCCTGGAAGTAAAGTCATGCCCTCTTAAAATCGTGCAGGTTCTGACTCTCTGCCCCTAAGTCGCAATCCTAGGGAAATGTCCTGTTTCTGATGTGTCCTTCAGTCAGAATCCAAAAGTGATGACCCCGTCACTCGGAGCCCAGTTCTGGGCAGGCCCACGAGGAAGGCACTCTCCTCCACTGTGCTCCTTTGCTCAAAATTCCAGAGCACTGGCTACAGCCACTCAAGACCAAGCTCCCCAGGGAAACAGGCATCTGGCCACTCCCCGCAAGAGCCCATCCACCTGGCCACGCCCCCAAGGAGCTTAACCGCTTCACGACACCTCCGCAGGACCCATCCACCTGGCCAGGCCATGCCACGGAGGAACTCACCGCCTGGCCACGCCCCCGAGGAGCTCATCCGCCCGACCACGCCCTCCGAAGAATCTACCTGCCTGGATACGCTCATTCATAATCTCATCTGCCTGGCTACGCCCCCAAGGAGCCAATCTGCCTGGCCACGCCTATTAATGATCCTATCGCCTGACAAAGCCCGCCCCCTAAACCACCCCCCAAAGATTTCATCCGCCTGACCACGCCCCGCGATGAGCCCCTCTGCCTGGCCACGCCCCCCGAAGAGACCCTCCGCCTGCCCACGCCCCCAAATGGGTCCCTCCGCTTGACCACGCCCTCCGACGAGCCCCTGGCCTGGCCACGCCCCCGATGAATCATTCCGCCTGGCCACGCCCTCCGAGGAGCCCCTCCACCTGGCCACGCCTCCGATTGGCCACGCCTCCGATGAGTCCCTGCGCCTGGCCACGCCCCCGATGAGTCCTTTCGCCTGACCATGCCTCCCAAGGACCCCCTCTCCCTGGCCACGGCCCCTGAGGAGCCAACCCGCCTGGCCTCGCCCACTCAGAGAGCACAAAGTTCTCTTGCCTCGCCCTAAACTCAGAATCCCAACGCAGATGTCCAGAACTGGATGAGGCAGGGCCCCGAGGCTAGCCTCCGCCCCCTCCATCCTTACCGGGGTCTGGAAGGTGGAGTGGAGCTGGGTGAGGAAGTGGGGCCGGCCGCCAGGACCCCGGCCCCCCAGTGCCAGCACACGTTTCTCCACCAGCGTGCAGTCCACATCGTCGTCCTGGACGATCACGTCCTTTTTCAAGATCTTGATGGCGTAGAGCTCATCGGAGCCCCTGCGCTCGGCCAGCATCACCTATGCGCACAGTTCCAAAAGGGCCAGTCCATGATAGGAACCCAGTGGTAAAGGACCTGCCCCCTCCCTTTCAGGGACGCAGGGAAACGGGATCCCAGGTCCTTCCTCCATCTCTTAAGGGACTGACAGCCCTGAGTTGCCGCCCGTCCCCTCAGGGAGAGTGTCCACATCTGTAAACTTCCCCTCTCCAGGAACCTGAACGGCCCAACCTAACCATATTTGAAGATGCAGGAGCCCAGTTTCTTCCCACCCCCACTTCTCCCTCAGAACCAGAAATCTGACCTTCCCACAGACATCCTCCCTTTCCCCCAGAACCCCAGGAATCCAACCTTCCCAAAACTGCCTTTTCCTAGAACCATGAGGAAGCTGAAGTCGGAGATGTGCAGGCGTCCTGGGCTCGCCCCGAAGAAGCAGCGCTTGGGGTCGGTGGGACTAGGGGAAGGGGAGGGGATGGGAGAGGAAGAGGGGCCCATCCGCACCCGCTGTGGAAAGGAGAAAGAAAGAGCCAGAGGCGGTTAGACCTCATACAGCGACAGGGAGATGCCCCCAAGAGACACAGCACCCAAGAAAGAAAAGGATGAGAATAGCTGCAGAGAGGAAAATGGCCGCCCTCCTATCCTGTCCTTGGCTTAATTTTCTCTGACTCCCCATAGTCTGGAGGGTTTATTTATTATTCAACAAACACTTAGATCTTTTTTTCTTCTTCTTCTTTTTTTTTTTTTTAGATAGCTTATCATCTGCTGTTTCCAGAAAACCCTGCTATCGTTTCCATTCTACAGAAGAGGAAACTAGCACAGAGACATTAAGTAACTTGCCCCAAGTCACACAGCGGGTAAAGGACAGAGCCAGAAATGAAACCCAAGCAGTTCAGCTCTAGAGTCTGGTTGCTCTTAGCCTCTAGGCTGGAATTCCCTAGAGGGTTTGGTAAAACAGATTGCTGGGTCCCACTGCCAGGTTTTCGAACTCTATAAATCTGGGGTAGGACCTGAGAATTGGTATGTGTAAAACGCTTCTGGGTGACATGGGTGCTGCCAGTCCAGGGAGCACACCTGGCTTTCAGTCAGGGTCCCTTCTCTACCTTTTCCTGCCTTGGCCCCCCAGGGAGGGGCCCACGACTAAGCTGCTGTCACAGCTTCCACACTTGTCCCTCTACATGGACAGCTGCCCTTTCTAATGCATTCTCTACTCAGCAGGCACAGGAGCCAATTTAAAAATAAATAAACCAGGTCATGTCTCCCCTATGCTTGTAAACCCTTTAACTGCTCTCTCTGTGTTAAGATTTTATTCCACATGACTTGCAGAGCCAGGCTGTGACTGACCCTGCAGGTTGTTCTCTCTCCCGGGGGCTCCATGGTCCAGCCACCCTGGCCTGACACACATTGTCCTCCCTCCCAACTCGGGGCCTCTGGATGTGCCGTTAGGACTTCCTGTAAAGCTCTCCCCTCCCCTTCCCTCCTAGTTGTCTCCCAAACACCCTTTAGACCTTGGCTCAAGCATCACTTCATAGAGGCCTCGCCTGACTTTTTAAACTGGGTCAGATGCCTCTCTTACCACCCCTTGGTCACCATGGACAGCACCTTCCTGGCACTTTTATTCTTAGTAATTTACGTCTATCTGTGTGACTATCTGCTTTTCTGCCTGTGAGCTCCCTAAGGCAGGGGTCTGCTTTGTTCGCTAAGACACAGTAACACTGCCTACATCATTGAGGTTACATAAATATTTGTTGAGGGCTGGGCGCGGTGGCTCACGCCTGTAATCCCAGCACTTTGGGAGGCCGAGGTGGGCAGATCATCTGAAGTCAGGAGTTCAAGACCAGCCTGGCCAACATGGCGAAGCCCCATCTCTACTAGCAATATAAAAATTAGTAGGACATGGTGGCACATGCCTGTAGTTCCAGCTACTCGGGAGGCCAAGGCAGGAGAATCACTTGAACCCGGGAGGCGGAGGTTGCAGTGAGCTGAGATTGCTCTACTGCATTCCAGCCTGGGTGATAGAGCGAGACTGTGTCTCAAATAGATAAATACATCATCATCATAATAATAATAATAATAATAATAATAATCAGGGCTGCTTCTGTTTGCTGTGTTGTTAGCCCCCATCCCTAGCTCAAGGTTTGGCATATAGTTGGTATTCATTGGTAATATTAAGTGGTGCCTGCTGAACTATGGGAGAGCGCTGTGAGCCACAACAGGCATGCACACCACCCTACACTCCCTGCCTCTAGGCCTTTGCCCACCATCTGCCCTGCTGGGTTTCTTGGGTTTGTATGGGAGGGTCATCCCTGCTGATCTCAAAAGACTCTACCTCTTTGGCTCAGAATTTCCTCCTGCTGGTACCCTTGTCTCCTGCAGAGCCCATTCTCTCTCTTTTTTTTTTTTTTCAGACGGAGTCTCGCTCTCTCGCCCAGGCTGGAGTGCAGTGGTGCAATCTCGGCTCACTGCCAGCTCCGCCTCCCAGGTTCACGCCATTCTCCTGCCTCAGCCTCCCAAGTACCTGGGACTAGAGGAGCCCGCCACCACGCCCAGCTAATTTTTTGTATTTTCAGTAGAGACGGGGTTTCACCATGTTAGCCAGGATGGTCTCCATCCCCTGACCTCGTGATCCACACGCCTCGGCCTCCCAAAGTGCTGGGATTACAGGCGTGAGCCACTGCGCCTGGCCACAGAGCCCATTCTCAAACTTAACTTTGCAAAAGGATCACCTGAGGAATTCACTTAGTAGGCAGACATTTGAGGCATCAGAGAGATCCTCACTCAGTAGGTCTGCAGAAAGGCCAGGGAATGTGCTTTTAAAAGCAAGCACTCTAGGAATTCTGATGCAGGTGAACCCCCACACACAACATTAAAAACTCTAGTGAAAGTTTCTTTAAGAGTCCAGGAAAGACTATAGCATGTTGTTGCTGTTGTTGAATCTTGAAGATTCTTGTCTTTCACTTTTTTTTGAGACAGAGTCTCCCTCTGTCACCCAGCCTGGAGTGCAGTGGAGCGATCTTGGCTCACTGCAACCTCGGCTTCCCGGAATCCAGCAATTCTCCTGCCTCAGCCTCCTGAGTAGCTGGGATTACAGGCGCCTCCACCATGCCCGGCTAATTTTTGTATTTTTAGTAGAGATGGGGTTTTGCCACGTTGGCCAGGCTAGTCTCAAACTCCTGACCTCAGGCGATCCGCCCACCTTACTAGGATCACAGACATGAGCCATGGTGCCCAGCCTATCATATGCTTATATATTTTGTTTAATGTCTTCCTCCCGGTGTAAATCCCATAAGGAAAGGAACTTTTTGTTTGTTTGTTTGTTCTTTCCCTGCTCTCTCTATATCCCCAGTGAGTAGAGCCATGCCTGGCACACAGAGATGCTCTGTAAAGTATTTTTTGAAAGGGTAAATGAGGGAGAGAGCATTACTTCTGCCTGAAAATCTGGTCTCTCCTTTGGGAAATCCCGCCCTTCTACCAGGTCTCACCTCTCTAGGAAGCTTTCTCTGACTCAGGCTGTGCCAGGGACGCCCCAGTGCCTGAGGCTGTCTCCATTACAGCAGCATTGCTACTCATTGTGAATGTCTGGGTTTGTAACTTTGTCCTCCACTAGAAGAAGAGCTCCCCCAGGGAATGGCCTGATTCTATTCCCAGAACAGGGCCTGGCTTATGACACCCTAGAAAATGGGTATTCGTCTGGGCGTGGTCGCTCATGCCTCTAATCTCAGCGCCTTGGGAGGCCAAGGCGGGCAAATCACTTGAGGTCAGGAGTTCGAGACCAGCCTGGCCAACATGTCAAAACCCCATCTCTATTAAAAATACAAAAATTAGCCAGGTGTGGTGGTGCGCTTCTGTAATCCCAGCTACTCAGGAGGCTGAAGCAGGAGAATCACTTGAATCTGGGAGGCAGAGGTTGCAGTGAGCTGAGACTGCACCACTGCACTCCAGCCTGGGTGACAAAGGGATATTCTGTCTCAAAAAAAAAAAAGAAAGAAAAAAAAAAGAAAGAAAGAAAAAAAGAAAGAAAGAAAGAAAAAAAAGGTATTCAATGAGTGAATGAATGAATGGAAAGATTAAGATCATCATGCTTGATAGATTTTTAAAAACTCAAGAATCGGCCGGGCGTGGTGGCTCACACCTGTAATCTCAGCACTTTAGGAGGCTGAGGTGGGCGGATCACCAGGTCAGGAGATCGAGACCATCCTGGTTAACACGGTGAAACCCCATCTCTACTAAAAATACAAAAAATTAGCTGGGCGTGGTGGTGGGCACCTGTAGTCCCAGCTACTCAGGAGGCTGATGCAGGAGAATGGCGTGAACCCAGGAGGTGGAGCTTGCAGTGAGCCGAGATCGCACCACTGCGCTCCAGCCTGGGCGTCACAGCAAGACTCCATCTTAAAACAAAAACAAACAAAAACAAACAAACAAAAAAACAACTCAAGAATCTGCCGGGCACGGTGGCTCATGCCTGTAATCCCAGCACTTTGGGAGGCCAAGGCAGGGGGATCACCTGAGGTCAGGAATTCGAGATCAGCCTGGCCAACATGGCGAAATCCCATCTCTACTAAAAATAAAAAAAATTAGCTGGGTGTGGTGGCGGTCACCTGTAATCCCAGCTACTCAGGAGGCTGAGGCAAGAGAATTGCTTGAACCCGGGAGCTGGAGGCTGCAGTGAGCCGAGATTGTGCCATTGCACTGCAGCCTGGGCGACAGAAATAAAAATAAAAATAAAAAATAAAATAAAATTTAGAAATTAAAAAAAAACCTCAAGAATCAATTCAGGCGTCACCTCCTCAGGGAAGTCCTCCCTGACCACCCTCCCCCAGGCTGGATTAGTGCCTCCACTAGGCTTCTTCAGTGCCCTGGGCTACCTCTAATTTAGCACACCTTCCTGTATTTTAAGTATCTGTGACTGTGTCCCTACCTTGGAGAGTTGCTTGAGGGTCAGATTCACCTCTGGATCCTGGATT
Source organism: Hylobates moloch (assembly GCF_009828535.3). Classification (NCBI taxonomy): domain Eukaryota; kingdom Metazoa; phylum Chordata; class Mammalia; order Primates; family Hylobatidae; genus Hylobates; species Hylobates moloch. The sequence goes on along the minus strand of NW_026652287.1, from coordinate 101,018,460 downwards.
ATTCAGCAAGCACAAGACAGGCCTAGCACAAATGTGTGCTCAACTCATGTGTGGGGAATTGAAGACAGAAGTCAGAGGAGGAATAAGAAATCAGAGAAGGAATAAGAAATCAGAGACGTAGGCAAAAACTGCCTCCATTCAACGCCTTGGTTCTACTCACCTCATACAATTCCAGGGGGTAGTTACAAGCCTGGGAGAAAAGAAAGAGAGAGTCAGGGTCCCAAGAGAGTCAGGGGATCGCCCTAGAACAGGGGCCGGTGGCCCTTAGTACCCTCAAGCCATGGCGATGGATAGGAACTATAATTCCCATCAGACCCTGGAGCTCGAGTCCCTTAGAAGAGCAGAGGAGGGAGTCCTAGGGTCTTCTGGGAACTGTAGTCCCAGGACCAGCAGGCACTCAGGGGTGGAAGGAAAGGCCAGCTCTGAACTGTGGGAGGCTGGGCTGGGCTCCCTTGAGGAAGCCAGGGTCTGGGTACCTCAAACTTCTGGAGGAGGCTGCAGTTGTCAGCATCGGCCACCGGCACATTGTAATACTCGCCCTCCTCCTGGTTCAGTAACTTGTACCTGACATACAGACGGAGACCAGAGGCGGGCAGCGGGGATGGGGCACCCATGGGAGAGGCAAAGACATTGGAAGGGAGGAAAGAGACACAGAGAGACGGACACAGAGATGGAAGAGAGAAAGAGTGAGATAAAAAGAGAGGGAGAGGGAAAAAGGGAGGGGAGAAGAAGAGAAGAATAGAGAGAGAGAGGGGTGTGTGTGTGTGTGTGTGTGTGTGTGTGTGTGTGTGTGCATGCTGGGAGGCGGAGGGAAGGACAATGGCCTGGAGGAGAGAGACCACACACAGATGGAGATGGTAATATTGCGCTCCATCCCCAGGCCCCAGCCCTGCTCCTCACCAGCCATCCACGGGCGCCTTCAGCAACTCCGAGACGCCAAAGGACATGGCCCCCATGAAGTCATTGCGGGAGGTCCGGTCCCAGTCCCACACCTCCACGCTGAGCCGGCGCTCCACATCCCCTGGCTTCAGGTTGCTGCAGGAAGGTGGGGTGGATGGGGTGTGGGGCCGAGCTCATGGCTCCCCTAGGTTCCCCATCCTTGGTGCTGGAGGTGGGGGCAAACCCAGCCAGCTGGGGCTCCTCTCCTGCTTTGTCAGTCTCCGACCTCTGACCTTCCCAGCAAGGCTCTCTCTCCAGCTAGGGCTTTGGGGCCTGAAGTAAACCTAGAGAGCTCTTCCTCTCCCTTCCTCCTGCATTCTCCGCCCCTTCCCATCTCTGTCTCTTGTCTCTCGAGATCTCTCTCTCTGAGTCTCTGTACTCTTCTCTCCTCTCTGGGTCTCTATCACTCTGTCTTTCTGTCAACTGATCTCTGTCTCCCTGCCACCCCCCATCTTCTCCCTTCCCTCTCCATCTGTGTCTCTCTTTAGGTTTCTGCCTCTTCTGAGACTCGCTCTTCTCTCTCTCATCTCTGTCTAACTCTAAAGTTGGGGGGCTTCAATGGAGACTAATTATACAGTGGTCTGGCTGTCTCTCCATTTCCGTATCTCCATCCCACTCCCTCAATCACTCTATTCCTTTTTCCCACCATCTTCTTCTGCCCTTTTCTGGGTTCCCTCTATCCTAACCCCTCGCATCAGCTGCTATCTGGGGGCCACTAGGACCCTCAGATCATTCTCTGTCAGCTGTCATTGCCTTCCCTGCACCCCAGACTCACAATACAAAGGTCTCATTCCACACAGGGTTTAGCGTGGCTTTCACCGTTCGGGTCTTCTGTTTCGTCAGGTTCCGAGGGTCTGGGATGAGCTTCAGTTTCACATAGGGATCAGAGAGACCATTGGGGTCCATAGGAATTAGGTTACGGGCCTCGCCAACTAAACGGGGAGTGAGGAAGAGTGTGATGGGTTAGAGATCCAGGAAGGGGCTCCCAGCCCTCTTCCAGTCAGCAATCAAGAGTTCCAAGCTTGGCCAGGCGCGGTGGCTCATGACTGTAATCCCAGCATTTTGGGAGGCCGAGGCGGGCGGATCACAAGGTCAGGAGATCAAGACCATCCTGTGAATGGTGAAACCCCGTCTCTACTAAAAATGCAAAAAAAAAAAAAAAAAAATTAGCTGGGTGTGGTGGCAGGTGCCTGTGGTCCCAGCTACTCGGGAGGCTGAGGCAGGAGAATGCCGTGAACCCAGGAGTCGGAACTTGCAGTGAGCCAAGATTACACCACTGCACTCCACTCCAGCCTGGGCGTCACAGCGAGACTCTGTCTCAAAAAAAAAAAAAAAAAAAAAAGAGTTCCAAGCTCTCAGTCTCGTTTCTCATGACTTCTTACCTCTCCAGTACCCAGAAGACAGGGCATAGAGCCCTTTCCGCAACCAGTGACCCTGAAATCAGATCCAGAGCCCTTCTCTCCATTAGGAACCAGAGTTTGGACCCTGGCCATGTCACCAGTACTGAACCGCAGCCTCCCTCAGAACCAGGTACTCTCCCTTCTCAAGATCCTTATACCCGGAAAGCCATTGCTGGGCACGGTGGCTCACTCCTGTAATCCCAGCACTTTGGGAGGCAGAGGCAGGCGGATCACCTGAGGTCAGGAGTTCCAGACCAGCCTGGCTAGCATGGTGAAACCTGTCTCTACTAAAAATACAAAAATTAGCTGGGTGCAGTGTCATGCACCTGTAGTCCCAGCTACTCAGGAGGCTGAAGCAGGAGAATCGCTTGAACCTGAGAGGTGGAGGTTGCAGTGAGCTGAGATCATGCTACTGCACTCCAGCCTGGGCAACAGAGCTAGATCTTCTCTCAAAAAAAAAAAAAAAAAAAATTAGCCGGATGTGGTGGCGGGCGCCTGTAATTCCAGCTACTCGGGAGGCTGAGGCAGGAGAATCCCTTGAACCCCGGAGGCAGAGATTGCAGTGAGCCAAGATTGCACCACTGCACTCCAGCCTGGGCGACAGAGCAAGACTCCATCTCAAAAAAATAAACATAAAATAAAAACAAAAAAGAAAGCCATTGGCCAGGCGCGGTGGCTCACACCTGTTAATCCCAGCACTTTGGGAGGCCGAGTCAAGTGGATCACCTGAGGTCAGGAGTTCGAGACCAGCCTGGCTAACATGGTGAAACCCCGTTTGTACTAAAAATACAAAAAATTAGCTGGGCTTGGTGACACGCGCCTGTAATCCCAGCTACTCGGGAGGCTGAGGCAGGAGAATCGCTTGAACCCGGGAGGCGGAAGTTGCAGTGAGCCGAGACGCGCCATTGCACTCCAGCTTGGGCAACAAGAGCGAAACTCCGTCCCAAAAAAAAAAAAGTCAAAGTCATTAACAGGTGCAGAAAGTTGCAAGAAGCCAGGTTGGAGGCGGGGCTTCGAGCCAAAAGGGGTGTGGCGGAGTGTGCTCGGCCTCTGGGGTGGGGTCAGGAGTGTGGGCGTGACCATTGAAAGAGGCGTGGCCCCATCTTTGGGGTGGGGTTGAGCCAGCACAAGTACCTTGGGTCAGCCCCGCCTCACACTCGGGGAAGGGGCGGGGCCAGGTGAGGGGGCGGGGCCTCACCCGTTATGTGGATCTCATCTGCTGTAGGAGCCCGGATCTCCAGCTGCAGGCGTCCGCGGCGCTCGGTGTGGTCCACACCGCACAGAGAGGGCACGCTACGCACACAGCGCCGGTGCACGTTCATCTCGCAGCCTGGAGGGGAAAGCTGCGGGTAGCACCTCAGGCCCCGCCCCCAAGCCAAGACTCCACCCCCCAACCCATCCCGGGCATTTCCCGGAACCCAGACCGGGCGCTTTGGAAGGGCCCTGTCAAGGCCCAGTTCACTCACAGGAGCATTTCATGCCCTGGTGCACAAGCCCGTAGAGGAGGGAGCCACAGTGGTCGCAGAAGGTGGGGCTGCTGTAGCTATGCAGGCGGAACTTGTGTTTGTTCCGGGGGTCCTGGGGGCAGAGAAGACTGGCTTAGGGGGCGTTGGGAGGGTCCTAAAACCCCAGGGGAGGGGCCTTTTTATCTTTTCCTCCTGCCTTGCTCTCTAGGTCAGCCTGAGGCTCCATCTCTTTCACTCTATGTACCAAAAATCATTGAGCACCTGCTGTGTGCCAGGTACTGTTCTTGGTGTGGGGACCCAGCATTAAACAAATAAAAAAAAAAACCTCTTTGTCACATGGAGTTTACTTCCTAATGGAGGGATACAGAATGTAAACATGGTAAATAAATAAAACATATAGTTTGATGGTTGGTAATCGGTGCTCTGGAGAAAAAATGAGGCAGGGATGGGGACCACCAGAAGTTGGGGGATTGAAATTTTAAATACGGTGGTCCTGGCCGGGTGCGGTGGCTCATGCTTGTAATCCCAGCACTTTGGGAGGCCGAGGTGGGCGGATTGCCTTGAGCTCAGGAGTTCAGGACCAGGCTAGGCAACATGGCAAAACTCTGTCTCTACTAAAAATACAAAAATTAGCTGGGCGTGGTGGCGCATGCCTGTAATCCCAGCTACTCAGGAGGCTGAGGCATGAGAATTGCTTGAATCCAGGAGGCCGAGGTTGCAGTGAGCCAAGATTGTGCCACTGCACTCCAGCCTGGGCGACAGAGCAAGATTCTGTCTCAAAAAAACAAAAAAAAAAAACAAAACAAAAACAGTGTGTGTGTAAGGGGAGTGGCAGGGGGCCTCGCTGACCAAATGATATCTGGGCAGAACATGAAGGAGGCAGGAGCTTCCAACCTCCCATAGTTCCCATCCCCCCAACTCCCACAAGTTATTATTTGAGAACTTGTGGGCCACCCTGAACCCCAGCTCCTTCACTGGCAGCTTCCGTCAGTGTCCATATGGTATGCCTTCTCTGAGCTCCGGGTAGAATGGAGAATATGACCTCTCAGTTATAATAGGAACCCAGGAGGCCTAAATAAAATAATTGGTGTACAAAACATAGCTGTGCCTACCATGTTAGATGCTCCTAATACTATTACTGTGGTTATTATCAGGGATTTTACTGAAGTCCCTACATAGCCCTAAATGTAAGTAAGAGCTAGGCCACTTCTCAGCTGTGTAATCTGGGGCAACTTCATTCCCAGTTTTGAGCCGCAGCATCCTCCTCGGTCAGGTGGAAATAAATAATCTACATTTTGAAGCAATGCTAAATTTCCAGAGTCCATTAAGCATGAATGCAGGTCATCAGTGAAGCTTCTCCTTCTCCCCTGCCACCCCCTACCCCCAGGACAATATCTGCTTGTTAAATAACTTGATTCTAAGAATCCATTAAACGGATTATCACAGGGTGAAAATTTAGGCCATTCTTGGATTTTCATCTATGTTAGTGGGGTTTCTAGTTTGAATATATATTTGGGTAGACGAGGGTGTTGGCAGTTTCCAGGATCCTTTTCAATGTGCTGGGCTTCTAAATATCTCCGCTGACCCTAACTCAAAGGGTTCCTGCTGCACTAAATAAGGTGCTGTGTGTGAAGGCTCTCAGCAGGGTGCCTGACACACAAACCATCCACAGACAGAGGCTGCTGTTCTTATTCTCAGAAGTAAACGTTGCTGTTAAAAAGGAGACAGCACGGAGGCTGTGGTTACATACATCAGAGTTCAAATCTTGCCCTACCCCCTACCCAGCTAGGTGGCCTCACCATGCCTGCCCCTTTTCAAAGCCTCAGATTTACCGCCTGAAAAGTGGGGGCATGTGCCCTCCCTGAGGACTAAATGAAATCATACTTGCCAAATCTTGATCCGTGTTACTTTTTTTTTTTTTTTTTTTTTGAGATGGAGTCTCACTCTGTCGCCCAGGCTAGAGTGCAGTGGTGCGATCTCGGCTCACTGCAACCTCTGCCTCCAGGGTTCAAGTGATATTCCTGCCTCAGCCTCCCGAGTAGCTGGGAATACAGGCGCGTGCCACCATGCCCGGCTAATTTTTTGTATTTTTAGTAGAGACGGGGTTTCACCGTGTTAGCCAGGATGGTTTTGATCTCCCGACCTCATGATCCGCTTGCCTCAGCCTCCCAAAGAGCTGGGATTACAGGCATGAGCCACCATGCCTGGCCAAGGCATGTTACCTTTTTTTTTTTCTTGAGACAGAGTTTTGTTCTTGCTGCCCAGGCTGGAGTGCAATGGCGCAATCTTGGCTCACTGCAACCTCTGCCTCCTGGGTTCAAGCGATTCTCCTGCCTCAGCCTCCTGAGCAGCTGGGATTACAGGCGTGTGCTATCATGCCTGGCTAATTTTGTATTCTTAGTAGACACAGGGTTTCTCCATGTTGGTCAGGCTGGTCTCGAACTCCTGACCTCAGGTGATCCACCCACCTCGGCCTCCCAAAGTGTTGGGATTACAGGCGTGAGTCACTGTGCCCGTCCTGCATGTTACTTTTAAGAAGATCAACTGCCAGCAGTGAATCACTTGAGCCCCAGAGGTCAAGACTGCAGTGAGCAGTGATAGCACCATTGCACTTCAGCCTGGGCAACAGAGTGAGACCCTGTCTCAACAGCAAAAAAAAAAAAACAAAAAAACCCCCGAGTGATGCAGAGGAAAGATCTCCTTCTCACTATTCACTCGTTTCCTCATTGGTCATAATAATAATTTTAACAAGAATAAAAAATAATATTTTGGCTCTTGCTATGTGTCAGAAACCATCCCAAATGTCTGACTCACTAAATCTTCAAAACAATCCATAGTGAGCATAATTATCATCTCCGCTTTACAGACAAGGAATTCAACAAGTGCAGAGAGGTAAATTAACTCAGGAAATGTCACAGAACCAAAAAGTGGTGGAGCCGGGATTCAAACCAGATAGGGACAGGAAAAATAACCACATAAGCTGTTGTGTGGATCCAACCTATACTGTATACCTAACCACATAAACTGTTGTGTGGATCCAATCCTATACTGTATACAAAATACTTGAGGCCAGGTGCAGTGGCTCGCGCCTGTAATCCCATCATTTTGGGAGGCTGAGGCAGGAGGATCGAGTGAGACCAGGAGTTGAAGACCAGCCTGGGCAATATAGTGAGTGAGACTCCATCTCTACAAAAACATTTTTTTTTAATTAGCTAGGTTTTGTGGCTTGCGCCTGTAGTCCCAGCTACTTGAGAAGCTGGGGCAGGAGGAGCACTTGAGCCTGGAGAATTCAAGGCTGCAGTGAGCTATGATCCCATCACTGTACTCCAGTCCAGGTGACAGAGCGGGACCCTGTCTCAAAAAACCCCAAAAATCAGCTGGGTGCAGTGGCTCACGCCTGTAATCCCAGCACTTTGGGAGGCCGAGGTGGGCGGATCACCTGAGGTCAGGAGATCGAGACCAGCTTGGCCAGCATGGTGAAACCCTGTCTACTAAAAATATAAAAATTAGCCGGGCGTGGTAGCTTGTGCCTGTTCTAGTCCCAGCTACTCGGGAGGCTGAGGCATGAGAATCGCTTGAACCTGGGAGGTAGAGGTTGCAGTGAACCAAGACTGCACCAGTGCACTCCAGCCTGGGTGACAGAGTGAAACTCCATCTTAAAAATATCCCAAAAATCAAACAAAAAAACAAAAACAAAAAAACTTTTTTTTTTTTTTCCGAGACAAAGTCTTGCTCTGTCGCTCAGGCTGGAGTGCAGCGGCATGATCTTGGCTCACTGCAACCTCTGCCGCTCAGGTTCAAGCAATTCTGCCTCAGCCTCCCAAGTAGCTGGGATTACAGGCAAAAAACAAAAAAAAAATCTTGAGGAGTGTACCCAGTGAGCACTGGATACATCAGACTTATCTGGTGTTGGTGGTGGAGGTGAGTGGATGAGGGGGGTCATCAATCACATACACATGCTGGTAGACAGTGGTGCTCAATATATGTTCTATGAAGTCACATCTTCTATGTAGACTTCTATTATTTTCAGCTGAGAGGGTGGTAAAACGCCTCATGGACTTCTGTGGATCTCTCGCTCTCTCTCTTTCTCTCTGCCTCTCTCTCCATCTGTACATCATAAAACTGTCTCCGATCTTGTGTCAAACCCTGGGCGAAACTCTGAACCCACCTGACTTCAAAACAAGCCTGGAAGTGTCCAGATGTGTGCTGTCCCATTCAGTGGCCACTAACTACATGTGGCTGTTTAAATTTAAGTCAGTCCTGCCGGGCACGGTGGCTCACGCCTGTAATCCCAACACTTTGGGAGGCCGAGGCGGGTGGATCACGAGGTCAGGAGTTCGACACCAGCCTGGCCAACATGGTGAAACCCCATCTGTACTAAAAATACAAAAAAAATTAGCTGGGCATGGTGGCGTGTGTCTGTAGTCCCAGCTACTCAGGAGGCTGAGGCAGGAGAATTGCTGGAACCTGGGAAACGGAGGTTGCATTGAGCCGAGACTGCGCCACTGCACTCCAGCTTGGGCAACAGAGCGAGACTCTGTCTCAAAAAATAAAAATAAAAAAAATAAATTTAAGCCAATTCAAATGACAAGAAATGGAATTTCTATTCCTCAGCCACAGTTGCCCTGTTTCAAGTGCTCACTGGCTACACGGAGCTGGTGGCTGCCTATTGGACAGTGCATGTATAGAATGCTTCCGTCACTGTAGACAGTTCTGTTGGTCAGTGCTAGATCATCAGCCCCATTTTATAGGGGAGGAAACTGAGGCTCAGAGATAAAGCAGAAAAGGGAACGGGAATGGGCACTCGGGTTGACTGGTCTTGTGAGCCTCTGATGGAGAGAGAGGGGGTGGGGAGAGGCTGTGTGTCTCTGCGCACTGCACATCTGTGATGACAGGGGCATCTGTACATGCACGCACATGTGTGCAAGTGTGCTGTGGGACTTCCTGGGCCTCCTGTCAGCATCTCCTAAGCTGTTGTCTATATCCACCATTTTCTATTTTAGTCTCTCTCTCCAGGTGTCTGCGTTTCCATCTGTTGGAGTTTCTCTGTCCATCTTTTGGTGCCTCCAAATTCCCCTCTTTCTCCCTGGTTCTTTCTCTGCCCCGTCTCTCTCTCTGCCTCGGCTTCAGTCTCTCCTGGGTCTCTGTCTTTTTCTGTGTCTCTGTTCCTCTTCCTGAGATTCCCTCTGTCTTATGTTGGCATCTCCGCACCTGCATTACTATTTTTCTCTGTGTGCCCCTCAGCTCTCAATTTTTAAATCCCTTCACCCCTGGATCACAGCCCACCCTGGCAGTGCCCCTCTTCAGTCTCCTCACCCGGGCATCCTCTCTGTCCCCCACCTGTGTCCCCAGCCTGTCAGTCCCCCTCGCATTCCCCCTTTCCAGGCCAAGGGCAAGGAATCTGGGCCAGATAGCTCCCCCTATCTCTCCAGCCCCCCTCCCCTCCCAGCCATAAAAATAGCAGGAGAAATTGGGACGGACGCCGAGGGGGTGAGGGCGGGGGCGCGGCCCGAGGAGGAGAACCAGGTGTCCGGGCACTCACGTCCGTCTGGGGGCCCTTCCCAGCGCCTGGACACTCGAAGGTCACAAATTCGTGGCATCGTCGATGAACCACAAAGCTGCAGACTAAAGGTGAGAATCATAGAGACACAGATGGAGGCATGGATCGATCCAGAGGAGACCCCAGCACACAGAACATTGGAAAGAGAGAGCGGAACTCGGACACAGAGAAAACCAGAAAGAGAGGGATCTCAACACAGAGAGTCCAACAGAGAGAAAATTGGAGGCCAGAGGGAGAAGCAGGAGACAGAAACCCAAGAGATGGGCTCGGAGTCAGAAACAGAGACGCAGAGACGCACAGAGAGACACAGAGCACAGAGCTCAGGGAAGGGAGATGGAAAAAGAGAGAAAGAAAATAGGATCCCATTGACGAACAGACACAGGCCCACGGACGGAGATCAGAAAGCCAGGAGAGAGGCAGACAGATTCAAAGAGCGAAAACCGAAATATCTTCAGACGCAGCCCAGGAAGCAGCAACTTGGGCAGAAGTGAGTCTGGGGGCGCTGCTGCCGGCCCGCCCCCCACCCTGACTCACTCTGTTCTCAGCAGTAGCATCTGGTGCTCAAAGGACTCGCCCCCCTCTCCCGCCCCCCAGAACTGCCGGCCCCGCCCGGCCCCCACTCGCCCATCGGTGACCCCACCCGGCCTGCCCCTGCCTAGGATGGCTGGTGTTGTCATGGCGACAGCAGCCTGGGTTGGGGGGGGGCTCTGACTTTGCATCTCCAGCCCCCTCCCCCTTCCCCCCTTCAGCTCCCCTTTTCCAAATCTCCCTGTTCCCATGGCAACAGATTCTCCAAATATCTGTCCCCACCTGGAGCCGGCCGAGGGAGGGGCCCCCAGCACCACCTCCGCGGTGGCCCCACCATCGGAGCTCCCTCCCCACCACAGGCTGTGCCTCTGCCACACCCCCCGCCCCGGGCTCCCCCGCGCCTCTCTGGGGACCAGAGAACACGTGTGTCAAGCAGCCTCAGCTGTGGGGCCCCAGCCTCCACCCTCCTGAGGGTCCCAGGAGCCCCGGTCCCCAGCTCTTACCTTGACATTGCAGGCCCTGCTTTCCGATACCCCTGGAAGAGTCAGGGATCCTAGGTCAGTGCAGAAAGGGGTACCTGGACCCCCAACCTCTGCGAGCCACAGGGGGCCTGCGCTCTCTGACCCTTCTCGCGCAGGGCCCAGGTGTCCAAGCCCCGGCCGCCTCCTCTTTCTAGAACCCAGAAATTTTGGCCCCCAGCCCTTCTTCCCTCAGACTGGAGTTCAGCCCCCAGTTTCTTCTTCCTTCAGACCCAGGAATCCAGGCTCCCAGCCCCCCAGGCCCTTCCTCCCTCAGACCCAAGACTCCAGGACCTCCGTCCTCCAGCCTCCTCCTCCCTCAGACCCAGGACTCCAGGAACCAGCCTCCTCCTCACTCAAACCCAGGAGTCGAAGCTCCCAGCGTTCCCTGGCCATCCTAGAACCTGGGAGTCGGGGCTACAGCCCCTCCTTCTTCCTTCCACAGGGGTCGGCGTGATAGGAGTCTGCACCCCTAGTCCCCTCCTCTCCCAGTCCCCCAGCCCCCTTCCCTCACCAGATGAAGTCGGTGCAGTGGCTGCAGAAGGTGGGCTGCTTGAAGAAGCGAGCGGTGAACTTGTGGCTTTTGACTTCGTGGACCACCTTCTGCCTCAGAGCCCCCTTTCTGCAAAACAGGGGCCGGGGTCCCCCCTCTGAATCGCCTCCGCCGGGGCCCAGACCAGCCATGGCCCCAGAAACGCAGCAGGGACCAGGATCCTGCCTTTCTTGGGGGAAACAGGTGGAAGGGAGGGGAGCTGGAGACTCGAAGGATCAAAGGAGCCACAGGGAAATTCCGAGGTGGGCAGGAAAGGGGCAAGGCACCTCCAGGTGCGGAGCGCGCCAGGCAGGGAGCGGCACCCCGGGCGCGCCGGCTCCGCCAGGGGGAGCGGGCGAGTGGGGAGGAAGAGCCACAGGCAGGGGCGCCGGCAGCCGGAGGCACGGGCGGCGGCGGTGGGAGCTCCAGCTCCGGCACCTGCTGAAATGTGGGAGCCCCCGGTGGGGGGAGGCGTTGCCAGGACGACCGAGAGGGCGGGGTTTCGGCTTAAAGGCGCTCCCCTCCCGGAGACATGGGCAAATGTCCTCGCTCCCCGCCCCCCACACGTGCACACACCCACTCCGGGGGCTGGCTGGAGGGAGGGGCATCCTCTGAGCCTGGCTCCCCCACCACCACCCTGCAATCTGTCATCCTGCCCCGTGTTCCTCCCCCACTAGGGTGCCTCGTGTGTCCTGTGGGCGCTCTGGGGTCCCTGTGTCTGCCCCTGCCCCTCTCCCTCCTTCAGCAAACTTTATGCTCCACGCTAGGGGTCCAGCAGTGGACAGGGAGGGTGCTGGGGTTCTCACTTTCTCTGATGCCGGCTGAGTCTTTCTTTCTTCCCCTGGCCTCTCCATTATTTGTGTAGCTCTCTGCCTGCGTGTGTCTTTCTCGTGACCTCTGTCCCTCTCCCTCTATTCCTGGAGCGAGCTTTCTCGATGTGTCTCTGTTTCTGCCTCTCAGTGGATCTGTTTTCTTTTCCCTGTCTCCGAGAAATGGCTGTTTCTATTTCTTTCTATTTCTCTATTTTCTCTGCTGTATGTCTCCGTCTGTATCTGTCGCCATCTCTGGGTCTTGGTGTCGTGGTCCTTCTCGGGGTCTTGGTCTGTCTCACTGTGAATCAGTCTCCCTCTCTCTCCCTCTACGTCTGATAAATTCTTCCGCCTCTGTCTCCCTGAGTCTGTTCCTTTCCCTGTCTTTCTGTGTCTCTCTGGCTCTGTGAATCTCTATTCTCTCTCAGGCTGCGACTCTGTCTCTCCCTCCCTCTGCAACTTGATCTCTTTGGGAGTCCATCTCTGTCTTCCTCTCTGGGAGTCACTCTCTAAATGCTTGCCCCTGTCTCTCTCTCTCTCTCCTCACCTCCACCCGTCTTTGTCTCTGTCTCTCTCCCTTCCTCCGGCTCTGCAACTCCGTCTCTGTTTCTGTTTGTCTCTTCCTATAACTCTCTGGTTCCATCTGTTTCTCTGTGCTTGTCCCTCTCTCGCTCTGTTGATCTCTCTCTCTCTGGTGCTAGGGGGGTCTCTCTCCCTCTTCTCTTCTCTATCTCTGTCTCTGTCCCTTTCTCTCTGACCCAATCTCTATTCGTCTCTCTGGCTCTATGAATCTCTTTCTGTTTCTGGGGATCTCCCTGTCCCTCTGTGTCTGTGATTCAGTCTCTCTGTGTCTCTGACTCTCTGAATCTATTTGTCTCTCTGACTCTCTGTGTCTCTGGCTCTATGAATGTCTCTCTATGTCTCTCTGACTCCCTGAATCTCTGTCTCTGGCTCTATGAATCTCTATGTGTCTGTGACTCTGCATCTCTCTATGTCTCTGGCTCTATGAATCTCTATGTCTCTATGAATCTCTTTCTATGTCTCTCTGACTCTCCGAATCTCTCTGTGCCTCTGGCTCTATGAATCTCTCTGTTTGTCTCTTTGGCTCTGTGAATCTCTGTGATTCAGGCTCTCTTAATCTCTCTATATGTCTCTATGAATCTCTCTGGGTCTCTGGCTCTCTGAATCTCTGTCGAGGGTCTCTAGATAGAGACTTCCCTCTCTGTGTCTCTGTGATTCAGTCTCTCTCCCTCTTCCCTTTTCTGTGTCTCTGTCTCTCTGTGTCCCCTTCTCTGACCCACTCCATGTGTCTATCTGGCCCTGTGAGTCTCTCTCCATCTCTGAGGTCTCTCCCTCTCTCCTTGTGTCTCTGTGATTCAGTCTCTCGCCCTCCTGTCTTTTCTGTCTATGTCTCTGTCCTCTTCTCTGACCCACTCTACGTGTCTCTCTGGCCCTGTGAATCTCTCTGTCTTTGGGGTCTCTCCCTCCCTCTGAGTGTCTCTGTGATTCAATCCCTGTCTCCCTCTCTCTAGATCTCGCTGGCTTCGGCATCCTCTCTGTGCGCCCCTTCTCAGGAAGGGGGTCTCTCCGAGGGCCGGCGCGGTCAGTCTCTTCCGGCCTCCACACCTCTTGGTCGCTCTACCCGCGTCCCCGCCTCTAGCTAGTCGGGCTCTGAGCCTCCCCGGTTCCGGAGCGCTTCCCAGTCCCCGCTCCCGGGAGACCCGCTCTGTTGCCAGGGGCAACCACGGCCCGCCCCGGGCTGCGGGCGCAGTGCATTCTGGGACTGGTAGTCCGAGCCTGCGGACCAGCCACTCTCGGCACGCGACCGAGAACTCCGTCTCCCGGCGTGCCCCGCGAGGCTGGGCGGGACGCTGCGGCGGCGCCTGGGAGGGACTCTGGACCCCCAGCACACCTTCTCTGGGACTTTTTAGGGGTTCAGGGCGGGTTTTCTGGGATTCCCAAAGCCGAAGGGCAGGTGGGGGAATCCGAGTCCTCTTGTAACCACTCTCCCTAAATGTGGAGTCCACTGGCCTTCCAGCCACCTCCAGGTGACCTAGGGCGAAGGATAGGCGGCGGGGATGGCCCCGAAACCGACCTAGGAATCCCACCACGTTCTAGTCCAGTGTCCTTGAGTTCATTCCCGAGTTAACCAACGTGTCACCCCAGAGTTCTATAGCTGTTCTTTCGGATGCCTTCCAGAAGGGATTCAGGCATGGGATGGGAGAGAAGGGTGGGCGAGGCGTCCTTTAAGAAGACAGCGATGGAGTGGGTTGGAGCTCAAGAGTGGACGCTGCAGAAATGAAAAGGAGGCCTTTCCTCATCCAACGAGAGTGTGTGCCCCAGCTGGCCCTTCCTTCTCCCCTTCCAGGAGAACCCTTCCCTCCCTTGCGGTATCTCTCCCCAATTGCTTTTGCGGATGTAGATGCAGATAGCGGGTTGTGTGATCATCTAATTTTCTTTAAAACTTTTTTTTTTTTAATAGAGACGAGGTCTTGCTGTGTTGCCCAGGCTGGTCTTGAACTCCTGGGCTTAAGCGATCCTCCCGCCTTGTCCTCCCAGTGTTGGGACCACAGGCGTGAGCCTCCGCGCCGGCTGATCATGGAATTTTTTTTTTTTTTTTTCAGACGGAGTCCCGCTGTCTCCCAGGCTGGAGTGCAGTGTGGCGCGATCTCGGCTCACTACAACCTCCGCCTCCCAGGTTCAAGCGATTCTCCTGCCTCAGCCTCATGAGTAGCTGGAACTACAGGCGCACGCCACCACGCCCGGCTAATTTTTGTATTTTTAGTAAAGACGGCGTTTCACCGTGTCGGCCAGGATGGTCTCGATCTCCTAACCTCGTGATCCACCCACCTCGGCCTCCCAAAGTGCTGGGATTACAGACGTGAGCCACCCGCCAGGCCTGATCCGGGAATTTTGTAGGGCTTATATTTATTTGTGTATTTGTAATTCTCCTGAGGTCCGGGAAATGCGTGGGCAGAGGATTACCCAGGTGCCCAGGCAGGAGACTGAAGGCACGAACTGTTTCAGTATAACAAAGAAAATAGAATAAGAATGGTCAAAATACAAATTAGATATAGAGATGATCATGGACAATTATCAATCATTATTATAAACATTATTAATCATTAGCTTTTAATATTACTCTTTGCTGCATTACTAATATAACCTAGGAATAACCGGAGGGTATAGGGTCAGGTGCTGAAGGGACATGGTGAGAAGTGACCTAGAAGGCAAGAGGTGAGCCTTCTGTCACGCCCGCCTAAGGGCCGTTTGAGGACTCTTTGGTCAAGCGGTAATGCCAGTGTCTGGGAAGGCACCTGTTACTTAGCAGACCGCGAAAGGGAGTCTCCTTTCCTTGAAGGAGTCAGGGAACACTCTGCTCCACCAGCTTCTTGTGGAAGGCTGGATATTATCCAGGCCTGCCTAGTCATCCGGAGGCCTAAACCCCTCCCTGTGGTGCTGTGCTTCAATGGTCACGCTCCTTGTCCACTTTCTTTTTTTTTTTTTTTTCTGAGACGGAGTCTCGCTCTGTCGCCCAGGCTGGAGTGCAGTGGCGCAATCTCGGCTCACTGCAAGCTCCGCCTCCCGGGTTCACGCCATTCTCCTGCCTCAGCCTCTCCGAGTAGCTGGGACTACAGGCGCCAGCCACCACGCCTGGCTAATTTTTCTAATTTTTTTTTTTGTATTTTTAGTAGAGACGGGGTTTCACCGTGGTCTCGATCTCCTGACCTCGTGATCCGCCCGCCTCGGCCTCCCAAAGTGCTGGGATTACAAGCGTGAGCCACTGCGCCCGGCCTCCTTGTCCACTTTCATGCTCCTCCCTTACTCCTGGCTCCTCTTTGAAGTTCATAGTAGTAAGCAGTAGAGGAAATAGTGAAAGTCTTAAAGTCTTTGATCTTTCTTGAAAGAAAACGCTGACGTATGCTGCCTTCTCTGCTTCAGCTACCTAAGAGGGAAGGGCCCCCGTCCTGTGATCACATGACTTGCTTCACCTTGTCAATCACTTAGAAGATTCACCCTCCTTACTCTGCCCCCTTATCTTGTATGCAATAAATATCAGCGCACCCAGCTGTTACGGGCCACTACCAGTCTCCGAGTCTTGATGGTAGTGGTCCCCCGGGCCCAGCTGCTTTCTCTTTGTCTTGTGCCTTTATTTATTACAATCTCTCATCCCTGCACACAGGGAGAACACCTGCTAAGCCCCAAAGGGCTGGACCCTACAGAAATGGACAAGATGGCCTTCTGTGGGACAGAGATTGGTTGCAGTAGCTCATTTGATCTTTATGAAGGTCTTCTGTTGACCAGGTATATTCAGAGGCTTAGATTGGAGGGTAAGGAGGGAGCTGATAATGGGAATGTAGGCGGGATCAGATCGTGAAGGCCAGACCCAGGGGCTTTGATAGTGCCTATAGGCAATGGGCTACGGAAGGACTTCAGCAGGGAAGGGCAGGATCAGATCTGCATGATGGAAGAATCCTTCTGGAGCCAGGGTGGGATGGAGGAGGAGGCGGCTGGGGCAATAGCTCAGGTGAAACAAAATGGAACTTGAGCTGGGCCAGGAACCTGGAGAAGAGGGCGGTAGAAATGGTATTTAGGAGGAAGAATAGACAGTGTTTGATGAAGGACTGACTGAGTAGAGGGGGGAAGGTACCACCATGTGCTCAGCTCTGAGAGGCAATTACTGAAATGGGGAGCCTGGGAGGACGAGGTGACTGGGGAGGAAAGCTCCTTCACTCAAATTGGGACATTGCATTTGTGAAGTGCTCAGGGGACAGACTCCAAGGAGGGAGAAGTCTAGTTCATTTCTATCCCACCCAGCCCTCCTGGTTTGAGGAAGTCATTTAGAAGACCCAGACTCAGCTAGTATCTTCTGATGAGGCCAAGGTTGTCTTGGCACCAACCCCATTCTCCCACTAGACCCAAGAATCTGGCCCTTGCCCCTGAGAGTCTTCCCCGCCTTTTTTTCTTTTTTTTTGTAGAGATGGGGTTTCACCATGTTGGCCAGGCTGGTCTCAAACTCCTGATGTCAAGTGATCCGCCCACCTTGGGCTCCCAAAGTGCTGGGATTATAGGCGTGAGCCACCGTGCTCGGCCGCCCTCCTCATTAAGAAAGCACAAGTCCTTCTTTTAACTTTATATTGATATTTAAAAGAAAAAGAACATGATGGATACGGGAATGGGGGAAGGGACAAGGGTTTTACGATTAACAATAGGAACTGATAGGAACCAAAAGCTCCAGGGAATTAAAAAAAAATAAAATATATATTTATACATTTATATATATATATATATATATATCACGTTATGCATGTGTGTCCCAGACAAGCAGGAAGCAGCAAGAAGCAACTAGCACACAGAAACACCCGTGCGTGTGCACTACACATTCAAGCAAAGCCATTCCTCTAGCTAGGACGCAGCAATCCCCACCCTCCCACCTACGGGCAAAAGAGAACAGCTGAAAAGAAACTTCCCTCTTTAAGGGCCACTCAGTGATTTTTGTCCTCATGGCCAGGAAAAAGAAAGAAAAACAAAACAAAACAAAAAAGGCTGATCTCGCCTTGAAAGCTGGCAGTGGCCATTTTCTTCTTCTCTCTGCCGCAGCAGGACACGTTATTTTTAACACAGAGGGCCACATCACTGTCCCTCACAAATACTTCAGACAGTTGTCTTCAACATCCTGTGGTTCTTCGTCCGATTCCTTTTTTTTTTTTTTTTGAGCTGGAGTCTCGCTCTGTCACCCAGGCTGGAGCACAGTGGTGCCATCTTGACTTACTGCAACCTCCACCTCCCAGGTTGAAGGGATTCTGCTGTCTCAGTCCCCCGAGTAGCTGGGATTGCAGGTGCCCGCCACCACGCCCGGCTAATTTTTGTATTTTTTTTGAGACGGAGTCTCGCTCTGTCGCCCAGGCTGGAGTTCAGTGGCGCGATCTCGGCTCACTGCAAGCTCTGCCTCCCGGGTTCACGCCATTCTCCTGCCTCAGCCTCTCCGAGTAGCTGGGACTACAGGCGCCGCCACCACGCCCGGCTAATTTTTTGTATTTTTAGTAGAGACGGGGTTTCACCGTGGTCTCGATCTCCTGACCTCGTGATCCGCCCGCCTCAGCCTCCCAAAGTGCTGGGATTACAAGCGTGAGCCACTGTGCCTGGCCTAATTTTTGTATTTTTAGTAGAGACGTGGTTTCACCATGTTGGCCAGGCTGGTCTTGAACTCCTGACCTCAGATGATTGCCTGCCTTGGTCTCCCAAAGTACTGGGATTACAGGCGTCAGCCACCACGCCCGGCCCCGACTCCTTTTTTTTTTTTTTTTGATACCACAGAGAATAGTTGGGATGAAAGGCATCCAGCCCCTGCTTCCTTTAAGACGGCCTCTAGGCAGTGGGTGTTCTGTAAGCCTGGCAAAAATTCTGGGGCCAATCTCTGGCAAGGGTGAGTGCCAGGTGGGGCCTAGGGACACAGGGTCTGTGCTTAAAGCCTCCCGCCCATTGGAAATTACTGACCTCCAAATATATATATATATATATATATATTTTTTTTTTTTTTTTTTAAATTAAAGGGGGAAGACTCCCCCCCCCCTCCCCCCGGGGGAAAGGGGGGCCCCCCCCCCCCCCCCCCCCCCCCCCCCCCCACACACACACACGTACACACTGACTAAGGCACAGCGAGGGTGGGCAGGCATGCTTTGGCATGTGGCGTGGACGGCTGCAAGGGGTGTGGATGTGGGAGCTCAGCACCTTTGGAGGTGGGTGGAGGCAGGAAGAGAAAGAAGTCTCAGGGCTCCCAAGGACACAGGAGAAGGTGGTTGCAAAACAGGCAGATAAAGCCAACAGGTAACCCAGAAAAGAGATAAGAAAAAAAGAGTGGAAAAAGAGAAACAGGCTGGGTGCGGCAGCTCACACCTGTCCTCCCAGTTACTTGGGAGGCTGAGGCAGGAGAATCGCTTGAACCCAGGAGGCAGGGGTTGCAGTGAGTCAAGATCGAACCACTGCACTCCAGCCTGGGCTACAGAGTGAGACTCCGTCTTAAAAAAAAAAAAAAGAAAAGAAAAAGAGAAACAGCTCAGGGGTGAAAACAGGATGTGGGCAACAGAACAACGCAGGAAGGAAACAGCAAGAGGAAAGGGAAGGAAGAAGATGCATCCAAGAACTGGTTAGAGTGCAAGGAATTGGGAAGGAAAGAAAAAGGTGGGAGGCAGGGGAGACAGGAAGAGGAAAACAGAGGAAAGGCAGAGGAAAGAAGTACTCCATAAAGAAAACTCGGGCAAGAAGAACAAAGAGGTTGGAGAGGGAACGGGAGCCTCTTGGGAGAGTCTTAGACCTTGACAAAAACCAGGCGGGCAGAGTGCACCAGGTCAGCCACATACGCCAGTAGGTTGATGGCCGTCAGAATGGCCACAGCCAGTCGGCGGTCCCAGCCACACACGTAGTAGGCATGGCTGCGGCTGCAGCTTACATCTCTGGAGCGCCGAGGCTGGCCGCCATACTTCTCATCGAACTGGTAGAGGGGCCAGAGAACAAGGGCAGTGGCATACAGGAGGACAGACAGCAAAGCCAGCCCCGACAGGAAGCTGGGGAAGGGGATGGGTAGCACGTTGGTGCACTCTCCCAGGTTCAGCAGGATGGCGATGGCCGCTAGGATGAAGCAGATGGCGTACACCGCCACACACCACTCCAGGGCCGGCTGGTGCTGGTACAGGGCGGGGTCGCTGATAAACGCGAAGATGATGCAGGCCACGAAGGTCTCCAGCACCTTCAGCAGCCCTGGCACGGTGGCCATGTAGCCAGTGATCTCGCCGGGCCGGGCCCGGGTCCAGGCCACTTCGGTGGCATAAGCCACACACGCGATGCAGGAGAAGAAGGTGGCGGCGATGGCGTGGTCCCGGGAACGGCCGTGGGACAGGAACTGGACGTAGGTGGTGGGGTAGATGATGGAGGCCGAGAGGCAGAAGAGGGCCGCGTAGCAGGCGAAGGTGATGGGGAAGTTGCGCCAAGACAGGGGGAAGCGGGCCTGGAGCCCGCACAGCTCCACGATGAGGATGATCAGGGTCACGGAGAAGCAGAAGCACCAGGTGAACATGGACCAGTTGCCCATGGACCCCGTCCAGGCGCCCACGCTAGCCACCAGCGAGAAGGCCACGCAGGTAGACACCAACTGCAGCAGGCGAAGGAGACCCAGGGGCTGTGTCAGGGCCCGAGGGGACCCCACGATCGTGGGGGACCCCAGGCCCGAAGACGACGTCGTGGTGGTTGTGACGGTGGTGCGGGTTACCGTCACTGGCATGGCTGCAAAAAAGGGAAAGACAGTGTCCTTATACGGTCACAAACATAGGAATCCAGGTCCCTTGGCCATTGCCTCCCCCAGGGACAAATTAATATGAGCTCTAGTAGGGAGTTCCCAAGATGTGGGGCTTTGGGTTTTCTTTTCTTTTTTTTGAGACAAGAGACTTGCTCTGTGGCCCAGGCTGGAGTGCACTGGCACAATCTTGGCTCACAACCTCCGCTACTCAGGTTCAAGTGATTCTCCTGCCTCAGCCTCCCGAGTAGCTGAGATTACAGGCACGTGCCACCACGCCTGGCTGATTTTTATTTTTAGTAGAGATGGGGTTTTGCCATGTTGGCCAGGCTAGTCTCGAACTCCTGACCTCAGGTGATCCACTGGCCTCGGCCTCCCAAAGTGCTGGGATTACAGGCGTGAGCCACTGCGCCCAGCCTTGGGTTTACAAATGGGGGACAGTCCTGGGCATACAGGGATGAGCCTGTCCCCTCCAGTTCAAGGCTCACTCCTCCCCTACCCGTATCAGAACCCAGGAGTCTAGGCACCTATTTTCCTCCTTCCCAAGAGATTCTTCTCTCTTTCGAGACCTAACTACTGTACAACTACACTGTTTGCTTCCCACTCCAGATACCGTGCTTCCCTCTTTCCCTCCTTCCCCCAGGGACTCAGTAGCTCAGCCATTTAGCACTCTGTACTCTACAGCACCATCCCTCTGGCCAGGCATGGGCGTGGCTCATGCCTGTAATCCCAGCACTCCAGGAGGCTGAGGCAGGAGGACTGTTTGAGCCCAGGAGTTGGAGACTAGCCTGGGCAACCTAGGGAGACCTCATTTACCAAAAAAATTTTTTAATTAGCTGGGTGTGGTGGTGTGTGCGTGTGGTCCCAGCTACTCGGGATGCTGAGGTGGGAGGATTGCTTGAGCCTGTGAGGTCAAGGCTGCAGTGAGCTGGGATGCATCAATGCACTCCAGCCGGGGAGGCAGAGTGAGACTCTGACTCAAAAAAAAAAAATTTTTTTTTAATTACAAATAGGCTGGGTGCAGTGGCTCACGCATATAATCCCAGCACTTTGGAGGCCAAGGCGGGTGGATCACTTGAGGTCAGGAGTTGGAGACCAGCCTGGCCAACATGGCGACACTCGGTCTCTACCAAAAATGCAAAAATTATCTGGGCATGGAGGCGTGCACCTACAATCCCAGCTACTCAGGAGACTGAGGCAGGAGAATCACTTGAACCCGGGAGGCAGAGGGTGCAGTAAGCCAAGATCGCACCACTGCACTCCTGCCTGAGCCACAGAGCCACACTCCGCCTCAAAAAAAATAAAATAATCTGGGCGCAGTGGCTCATGCCTGTAATCCCAGCACTTTGGGAGGCCGAGGCTGGCAGATCACTTACGGCCAGAAGTTCAAGACCAGCCTGGCCAATATGGTGAAACCCTGTCTCTACTAAAAATACAAAAATCAGCTGGGTGTGGTGGCGGGCGCCTGTGATCGCAGCTACTCAGGAGGCTGAGGCAGGAGAATTGCTTGAACCCCAGAGGTGGAGGTTGCAGTGAGCCAAGATTGCACCATTGCACTCTAGCCCAGGCGACATGAGTGAAACTCCATCTCAAAAAGTAAAATAAAATAATAAAAATAAATAAAATAAAATAAATAAAAAATAAAGCATCCTCCTTCTGCCTCCTGCCACAATCCAAGTGTCAGGACAAAACGGCTGTCTTCCACAGGCTCTGAAAACCCCATCTCTCAACTTCCTTTTCTTTCAGTATTCAGAGTTCTGCACCCCAGACCCTGTGAGCAAACTTCCTTTTTCCATCAAACAGTGACCTAGACATTTGCAACCTCTAAACGACCCAACCTCCCTGGGCTTCCATTCTCAGGGACCCACATCTAGTAAGAGCTCCAACCTCCTGATAAAGCATTCTTCTCACAGAGATCCCAGCCATGGAAAACCGAGACCTCCCCTCCCTTCTGGCAAGGAGCCTAAACTCTCAGCAGCCCCCTCCTCTCCCTACCCCCCACCTTGGAGATTAGCAGCCTTCACTCTCAGTCTAACTCCCACCTGAGATTTAAGACTGGAGTACTGCAACCCAAAAAAGCTTAGTTTCAGCCTCCCCCTCCACACTCCTGCAGACTGCATCCATCTACCTCCACCTTCTCTCCCCAAAACCCAGCCAGCTGGTCCCCCAGCTTCTGGGAAACTCAGCTCCCCAGATTTCCAACTGTCCAGTAGGAACCCCAAGCCCTTCCACCGAACTCTCTAGGCCTCACAATCCTGTTTTTTGGTTGTTTTTTTTTTTTTTACTTTTTTTTTTTATACGGAGTCGCTCTGTCACCCAGGCTGCAGTGCAGTGGTGCAATCTTGACTCACTGCAACCTCCGCCTCCTGGATTCAAGCAATTCTCCTGCCTCAGCCTCCCGAGTAGCTGGGGCTACAGGCGTGCGCCACACCACGCTCGGCTAATTTTTGCATTTTTAGTAGAGATGGGGTTTCGCCATCTTGGCCAGGCTGGTCTCAAACTCCTGACCTCAAGTGATCCGCCCGCCTTGGCCTCCCAAAGTGCTGGGATTACAGGTGTAAGCCTGCCCATCACAGTCCTGTTATAAGGGGTCAGACCTCTGGCCCTGGGCCCTTAGCCTGAAGGATCCCAGATGCCCCAGACTCCAGAAAACCAACTTGCTTCTTTAGTCCTCGCAAAACCTACAGCTTTCACCTCCTTGTCCTAATGGCCCCCAGGAATCAAGTGCCCGCCCTCTTAGAAACCAGGTGCCCAGTTCTTCCCTCAGGCTGTAAACTGTCTCATCGCAGCCACACTACTAAACCCAAGGCCTCTCCTAGCCACAGGAAAGTAACTTCCTCCTTTCAGCTTCAGGCACATTGCAGGGCAGCAGCACAGGCCTTAACCTCCTCCCGGCAGGCAGTCGCAGGACAGCAGCTCCCTGCGACAAGGGAGCCAGGGCCTGGACTCGCTTCCTCCTCAGATACCTCAGTGTCTGGGACCCTATTCCTTGGAGCCCAAGCTTCCTGGTCCTTCTCCCAGGATCTAGGAGTCCAGGACTTAATCCTTCCTCCCTCAGACCCAGGAGTCCG
>NW_026652287.1:100979708-100995247 GCF_009828535.3 Hylobates moloch | reverse complement strand
GCCCCTCCTCCCTCAGACCCAGGAGTCCAGGCCCGCTGCCTACTCACCAGCGGTCTTAGCAGAGGAACCCACGGAGAAAGGTCTGGTGGTGGAGACGGATTAAGCCACACTTGGAACAGGCTGTAAGAGCACCTGAGGGGAGGTAGGCCGTTAACGTTCGTTTGGACAGGCTCCTCCCTCCAGGGATCTGCCGCCCAGCGGAGACAGGAACGTGGCGTGGAGCCCAGCAGGGCCCCGGCGGTGACCCCGGGTAAGCCCCGCCCCCCACCCCTCCCGTTCAGTTAACTGGGCTGCCGCGGATGGAACCCAGCGAAAGTGCACGCCCCGCGGGCCGGCGTGGGCGCGTGTGATCTTAACCCCGCGGGGGCGGGGCTGCGGGCGGCAGCGGCTGGAGAACCCTGGGCGGCGGCTGCGGGGGCGGGCGGCCCAGCCACAGCCGGTGTCTCCGCACCTTATAAGGGCTTCGAGTCGGCCCAGGCATCTGGAATGTGTCAGGGACCAGGAGGCG
Source organism: Hylobates moloch (assembly GCF_009828535.3). Taxonomy (NCBI): domain Eukaryota; kingdom Metazoa; phylum Chordata; class Mammalia; order Primates; family Hylobatidae; genus Hylobates; species Hylobates moloch. Next base: position 100,994,739 of record NW_026652287.1, on the reverse strand, counting down.
GTGCTCGGACCCCCGCCCGCCTCCGGGGCTGGCCGCCCTCTCCCGGATTTCCGGCGGGTGGGGACCCCGACTCTCAGGTCTTAGGAGAGGGTTGGAGGTCCGCATTTCTGGATCCCTATAAACATAGGCTGAGAGCCCCCCAAGAGCATCTCTAAGACCGAAGTGGGCAGGCACCCGGGCCTCTGAGGGGCTCAGGCTCCAGGCCGAAAACTGCACGCGGTGCTGGAGTCAGGCCCGAGGCCCAGCCACGCCTCCCACGGCCTCCCTGATCGCCATTCGGGGCTTGCGGGAGCACCTGGGAGGCTCCACCAGGAGCCAGACACTGCCTGCCCCCACGCCCCTCCACGACCCGCGAAGGAGAAGGAAATCGGGACTGGCCCAGCGTCCCGTGCTCTAGAAGGCGGGCTACTGCCCCGTCCCAAGCAGGGGAGGAGGACGAGCGAGGGCGTCACTCATTCTGTCCCCCGCGGAAGGTGGGCTAGCCGCGGAGGGGGGCGCGCCAGGGAGGGGGGCGCGCCGAGGAGAGGGGAGGGGTCCACCCCGCCCTTAGGGCCTCCAGCCATCGCCCGAGATCAGAGCTCAGGAATGCGCAGCCAGAGCCTGGAGGGTGAGGAAACACCCCTCCGGAATTTCTCGCAGAGCACCCGACTCCCCGGGCCACACCCAGCCCCTCAGTATCCTCCCTCGTCCACTCCGGACGCCACACCCATCGCTCACGCTCAGAATCGGGCCCCGGAACCCCAGCCTCGGCTCTCGGCACCCAGAGGTGCGGGATGCAGCCCTGTCCTCTCCTCCTTTCCCAGCTCCTTCTGCACTTTTGTAGCACGGGGCTGGATCTTAACACTCCCCTCCCTCGGCCTTTCAGGAGCCCAAAGTTCCGATTCTGTCTGTCCCCTGGACAGGGGGACAGTAATTCTGAATTCCTTCCATTCTCATTCTCAAACCCAGGACACTTAACCCTAAGCTCTTCGCCTCCTAAAGGACCTCCACGTACCAGATTCCAGTCTCCAACTAGGGCACCTACGAGTCCCCATCTCTCTACTCCCGCAGACCCAGCCCCTCCTCCCTCAGACTCAGGAGTCCAGGCCCAGCTCCTCCTCCCTCAGACCCAGGAGTCCAGACCCCCAGCCCCTCCTCCCTCGGACCCAGGAGTCCAGACCCCCAGCCCCTCCTCCCTCAGACCCAGGAGTCCAGGTCCCCTTCCCCACTCTTCCAGACGTATGACCTCCACAGTCCAGGTCCTCAGCCCTCTCCTCTGCAGAACCCCAAGAATCCTGGCCCAGCCCCAGTCTTTCTAGGGACCCAGACATTCTGAGACCCAGCGCATTCCTCCCTCCGGCCATAAAGACCCTAGACTGTTGCTTACGCCCTCTGGGGTCCCCACAACCTCACCTCAGGCAGCCAGTGGCGACTGCGGCTGAAGCAAAGACAACAGCTGCAGCTGGAAGGGTCTGAGGGCTGGGTGGGGTTGGCGGGCTGGGGAGCCAGCGCGGGCGGGACGGGGGCGGGGCCGGGGCGGGGCGCAGCTCCGGCTAGGGCGGTGGACAGGGACTTCCCCGAGCTTGGGCTATCCCAGCCCCGCCCTGAGGCGGGGCCAAGAGCAGACCACGCCCCCCAGGGTAAAAGTAACGCGGAGCTCCAGCCCCAACCCAGTGAGCTGGGTGGAGGGCTGAGGTCACCGTTGCCGTGGTGACAAAACAGGAAGACACAACAGCTGGCGGCGTGGAGACTCCTGGGGGCTGCCCTCCTCGACACAGCCCTAGAGGAGTCTCCAGGGTAGGCCAGGGAAGACCGTTACCATAGAAACCCGCATGTTTAGGGTTTGTTTAGTACAGAGCCCCCCAGCTCAGGTCCCCGCCCCCGTCTCACCTCACTCCTTTCTTCCGCTCCCTTCCTAGCCCCTCCTTCCTGGTCTGTTCCGCCCCCACCCCTTCCTTGCTGGATGAAACCTTAAGACACCTGGGTCGCAGCGGATTGGGGGACCAGGCCCCTCAGTTCAATGGGGTTTGTGGGCTAGGATCTCTGTCTCGTGGAGCCCTGAGGGAGAGCAGAATTGAGAGCAGTATTCCTGGGCTTTAGATGGTTCTGGACTACGACCCCTGACTGCTGGGTCTCCCCAAGAAACAGAGGCTAGATTCCTGTATTTAAGGATCTTGAAGGGGCAGCAAAATGCTCCCCTAGTACCCATTGGCACCGGGCGCCGCAGGGGAAGGGACTGGGCTGGACGCGGGTCTCAGATATCACAGTGGATAGGGGTGGGGTGTGCTGGGGGCAAAATTCCTGGGAGCTAGCGCAGTAGGAGTTGGGGGCCCGGATTCCTGGGCTCCACAGGATGCCTAGGCTGAGGCCCAGATTCTTGGCTCAAAAGAACAATCAAGCCCGGGTGCGGTGGCTCACGCCTGTAATCCCAGCACTTCGGGAGGCTGAGGAGGGAGGATCCCTTGAGCCCAGGAGTTCGAGACCAGCCTGGGCAACATAAGGAGACTGCTCTATTAAAAATAGTTCATCATCATAGAACCATTAAAGCTCAGACTCGGCTTTTCAGAGCAGGTGTTGCAAGCCTAGCCGCCTGGGTCTGGAAGGCAGAGATATTTTTGGCCTACATTCCTGACTGCTGGATGGAGGGAGGGACTCAGAATTTTAATGAGGATGGGGCTGGGGCTGTGGCTTGGGGCTTTGGATTCCTGGATCCTGCAAGAGGGGAAGGGATCCAAGGGGCTGGTGGGCCCGAGCCCCAGGGCAGGGAAGAGCTGCAGGGTGTGTTTTTAAAAGGCGGCTCTGCGGCCCTAAAACGGACTGCCGGAGCCTAAAGAAAAAGAGGGAGCTGAGGGTCGGGATGTCGGGCCCCCGGGGAGGGGCAGGACGGGGACCCGGGACGCCTGAGTCCCTCCCTCTGGCCGCGCTCACTCACCGCGCTCTGCAGTCGTCCCGGGCGCGGCCTGGCTGGCTGCGGCCGCTGGGCGGGGCCTGGTGGCGGCTGCGGATGCTCAGCGACGCTGAGCTAACGGGGCGCGTCTGGCGCTGCCGCCGCTGGGCACCTTCCAGGGCCGACAACCGAGGAGGCTTTGAGGCCAAGCCCAGGAGTGGAAGCCGAGTCCAGGAGTGGAAGCCGCGCGAGTGGCGAAGGGAGCAGTCGGAAGGGGTCCGGGAGCTGGGGATCCGGGTCTACGTGCCCTACGGAGCGGGGAGGGGCCGGAGTGGGACCTGCAGGAAGCGGGGGTCTGCAGGAGTGGAGAGGGGGTTGGGTAGAGGAAGGTAGAGCCTGTGTGCGCACTTGTTGTGCTTCTGCAAAGGGAAGGGGGCACAGACCCTCTTTGTCATTCTGGGCCCTGCATAGGGGAGGGAGGTCTCAATGCGCCCAGATTAGGCCTTGTCCTTGTCCAAGGAGGAAGAGCTGTGGACGGATAGGGAGTCGGGACATGGTGTTAGCTGGAGACTCCCCCGGGACGCCTCTAGGTTCTACTCACAGGCCTCCTTGGCCCCAAGTGTGGCAGCAAATCTTTCCCCTTCCTGCCTAAATCAGTCACTGCCTGACCCCATAGTGACACACTCGAGGTACCCCAAACGGCCCAGAGGTGGTCTCCACAAGAATAACAATTCCTTGTGGTGGCAGCTGTTCCCTTGTAGACACTAGAACCCCTCAACAGCAGGGTTCAGGGTAGCAAGAACAGGAAGCAAACATTTGAAGAGTGAAGGCCGGTCGCGGTGGCTCACCTCTGTAATCCTAGCACTTTGGGAGGCCAAGGCGGGCAGATCACCTGAGGTCGGGAGTTCAAGACAAGCGTGGCCAACATGATGAAACCCCGTCTCTATTAAAAACACAAAAAAATTAATCAGGCGTGGTGGCGCTGCCTGTAATCCCAGCTACTCCAGAGGCTGAGGCAGGAGAATGGCTTGAACCCGGGAGGTGGAGGTTGCGGTTGCAGTGAGCCGAGATTGCCACTCCACTCCAGCCTGGGTGACTGAGTGAAACTGTCTCAAACAAGAAATAACAACAACAAAACAAATAAAAATTTCAAGAGTGAGTCATCGGGTGTGGTCCTAAGAAATGGCACTCTTGGCCGATGCAGCAGCTCATGTCTGTAATTGCAGCACTTTGGGAGGGAGGCTGAGGTGGGTGGATCACCTGAGGTCAGGAGTTCCAGACCAGCCTGGCCAACATGGTGAAACCCTGTCTCTACTAAAAATACAAAAAATGAGCCGGGCGTGGTGGCATGTGCCTGTAATCCCAGCTACTCAGGAGGCTGAGGCAGGAGAATCGCTTGAACCCAGGAGGCAGAGGTTGCAGTGAGCTGAGATCACGCCATTGCACTTCAGCCTGGGCAACAAGAGCAAAACTCCGTCTCAAAAAAATAAATAAATAAAAGAAAGAGATAGCCCTCTTGAGTTCCCAGGTCTTTGTCATCTGGGATCATCTGGGATGTGCCCCTGATTCAGAGTGGTTACCCGTCCTGTAACAGCACCCCGACCCCAAAGATGATGACTCCAAACTGGCCCTGTAACCCAGTCTCAAACAGGCCATGCTGTTCCATGAGGCTGGCTGCTTTGGGGTAATGGGGTACATGGACTGCCCCCCACTGACTTCCTAATATATGGAGCTCCTTGATCAGAAGCAATACTGTGCGGGAAAACATGAGGGTGAATAGGGCCATTCAGTGCATACACAGATGCTGCTGTTGGCAGAAGTGCAAAGGGCAAGAAAAGCAAATAACAAGCCCAGAGTTGTTTATTCGAGGGAAGAAAAACTCACTGCCCAGTCCAGGATGAAAGGGCTCCAGTGTAATCCTCATGGGCCCAGGTATATGGCTTTTTGGTCTTCCTAGGAAACCGTACCACACTGGGGGCTCAGCACTTGCTACGGCCAGCGAGGTGGACATTCATCAGTGACGTAGCTGGTGTAGTCCACCTCGGCCGCTTTGTCCTGAGTCCATGGAGCAAGCCTTGAGGACACCAGGGAAAGAGGCTGATCTGGAGCCACAGAGTGGTCATCTGATCTACGACATGGCATCATCGCATTCTCTGTAATAGTGGTTTTAGCAGGAGAATTCACTTGGGATAAAGATTACGAACTGGTTTCCACTCCCAACACGTCTGACACCAATGTGTGCGTTTTTTCTTTTCTTTTTTTTGAGATGGAGTCTTGCTCTTGTCATCCAGGCTGCAGTGCAAAGATGTGGTCTTGGCTCATTGCAACTTCTGCCTCCCGGGTTCAAGTGATTCTCCTGCCTCAGTCTCCCGAGTAGCTGGAATTACAGGCACCCACCACCACGCCCAGCTAAATTTTTTTTGTATTTTTAGTAGAGGCGGGGTTTTTACCGTGTTGGTCAGGCTGGTCTCAAACTCCTGACCTCAGGTGATCCAGCGGCCTCGGCCTCCCAAAGTGCTGGGATTACAGGCATGAGCCACTGCGTCAGGCCTCCTGGCTGCATTTCTAGGACTGTCCTCCCATGCCCGGCTAATTTCGTATTTTTAGTAGAGACGGGGTTTCACTATGTTAGCCAGGCTGGTCTCAAACTCCTGACCTCAGGTGATCCGCCTGCCTCGGCCTCCCAAAGTGCTGGGATTACAGGTGTGAGCCACCGTGCCCCGCCGTCAATTCTTTTCCTCTTTTTCATCTCTAAAGACAATCTTCTCATAACCCTACTATTGCTATTACAATTCTCTTTTTGATAGTCAGTGTTCCCACTCAAAGAATATTTCGTTGGATTTAAAATACATACACACACACACATCATATATATGCATATCTATGTGTGCATTTATTATCTCACATTTTCTGTGCAGCTTAGCACCGTTTAACCAGGTTCTCTGTGAGGCTGTAATCAAGGTATTGGCCAGGACTGAGTTTTGGGTTTTTTTTTTTTTTTTTTTTTTTTTTTGAGATGGAGTCTCACCTTGTCGCCCAGGTTGGAGTGCAATAGCACGATTTCGGCTCACTGCAACCTCTGCCTCACAGGTTCAAGCAATTCTCCTGCCTCAGTCTCCTGAGTATCTGGGATTACAGGTGCACGCCACCACACCCGGCTAATTTTCATATTTTTAGTAGAGACAGGGTTTCACCACATTGGCCAGGCTGGTCTTGAACTCCTGACCTCAAGGGATCTGCCTACCTTGGCTTCCCAAAGTGCTGGGATTACAGGCGTGAGCCACCACGTCCGGCCTGGCACTGAGTTTTGATCTGGAGGCTCCACTGGCAAAGGATGTGCTTCCAAATTCACTCAGCTTGCGGCAGAATTTATTTCCTTGTGACTTTAGAACTCATTAGGGGCTGGGCAGGGTGGCTCACACCTGTAACCCCAGCACTTTGGAAGGCCAATGCGGGCAGATCGTTTTGAGCTCAGGAGACCAGCCTGGGCAACATGCCAAAACCACATCTCTATAAAAATACAAAAATTAGCCAGGTGTTGGTGGTACATACCTGCAGTCCCAGCTACTGGGGAGACTGAGGTTGGAGAATCGCTTGAGCCTGGGAAGCAGAGGTTGGAGTGAACCGAGATTGCGCCACTGCACTCCAGCCCCTGGACGACAGAGTAAAACCCTGTCTCAAAAAAAAAAAAAAAAAAAAAAGAACTCAGCAGGGCGTAGTGGCTCACTCCTGTAATCCCAGTACTTTGGGAGGCTGAGACGGGCGGATCATGAGGTCAGGAGATCGAGACCATCCTGACTAACACGGTGAAACCCTGTCTCTACTAAAAATACAAAAAATTAGCCGGGCGTGGTGGCGGGCGCCTGTAGTCCCAGCTACTCGGGAGGCTGAGGCAGGAGAATGGCCTGAAGCCGGGAGGCGGAGCTTGCAGCGAGCCGAGATGGCGCCACTGCACTCCAGCCTGGGAGATGGAGCCAGACTCCATCTCAAAAAAAAATAAATAAATAAATAAAAACTCATCAACTCATCAGTGCGTGCTCCTTCAAAGTCAGTGATGGGAGACTCTAGGGTGTGTCAGCTAGCAAGAAATCTACAACATATAAGCACCACCTTTGCCATGCAGTATTGGTTACAAGAAAGTAACACGTTCTTCCCACACCCAAGGGATGGGGATGATACAAGTGTAGAAGGTTTCTTTTTAGGAGGAAGAAAATTTTCTGGAGACACAAAGTAGTGACTGGCCAGGTGCAGTGGTTCACGCCTCTTATCCCAGTACTTTGTGAGGTTGAGGCAGGCGGATCACTTGAGGCCAGGAGTTGAAGACCAGCCTGGCCAACATGGTGAAACCTGTCTCTGCTAAAAATACAAAAATTAGCCAGGCATGGTGGTGCACGCCTGTAATCCCAGCTACTCAGGAAGCTGAGGCAGGAGAATCGCTGGAACCTGGGAGGCAGAGGTTGCAGTGAGCCGAGATTGCGCCATTGCACTCCAGCCTGGGCGACAAGAGCGAAACTCCGTCTCAATAATAATAATAATAATAAAATTTAAAATTCGGTTTCTCAGTCTCACTAGCCAGGTTTCAAGTGCTCTTTGTGGCCATGGCACGGGTAGCACAGCCTTCATTTCATGTGGCCTCCTTAGGCTCAGAATAGAGCTCTGTGTTTTGGAGTGTGTCAGCCTGTATTAGCATTCAGACTCCAGCGGGAGAGTAAAAAAAAAGACATTGTGACCAACTGGGGTTTATTCTAGAAATGCCAAAATGGCTTTTTTTTTCTTTTTCTTTTTCTTTTTTTTTTTTTTGAGACAGAGTCTCTCCGGGTCTCCTAGGCTGGAGTGCAGAGGCATGATCACAGTGGTGTGATCACAGCTCACTACAGCCTCAACCTCCCGGCCTCAAGCGAGCCTCCCTCCACAGCCTTCTGAGTAGCTGGGAATACAGGTGTGTACCACTATGCCCAGCATGGTGTTTTTAGTAAAGACAGGGTTTCGCCATGTTGCCCAGGCTGGTCTTGAACTCCCGGGCTCAAGCAATTTCCCTGCCTCAGTTTCCCAAAACCACCCATAAGCCAGTGTGCCCAGCCCAGAATGGCTAATATTCAAAAACCATTAATGAGCTTTATCATATTAACAAAGTAAAAATAAATCAGTATGATCATCTTATATATGCTAAAAGAATATTTGACAAAATTTAGTGTCTATGTTTTTTTGTTTTGGGTTTTTTTTTTTTTTTTTTTGAGACGGAGTCTTGCTCTGTCACCCAGGCTGGAGTACAGTGGTGTGATCTTGGCTCACTTCAACCTATGCCTCCCGAGTTCAAGCGATTCTCCTGTCTCAGACTCCTGAGTAGTTGGGATTACAGGCTCTGGCCACCATGCCCAGCTAATTTTTTTGTATTTTTAGTAGAGACGGGGTTTCACCATATTGGCCAGGCTAGTCTGAAACTCCTGACCTCGTGATCCGCCTGCCTCGGCCTCCCAAAATGCTGGGATTACAGGCGTGAGCCACCTCGGCTGGCCCTATGAAGTTTTTTTCAAAACACTGAATAGCTGGGCGTGGTCATGTACACCTGTGGTCCCAGCTACTTGGGAGGCTGAGGTAGGAGGATCTCTTTAGCCCATGGGTTAGATCCTGCAGTGAGCTATGATCGCACCACTGCACTCAAGCCTGGGCAACAGGGTGAGACTCTGTCTCAAAAAAAGAAAGAAAGAAAATTAAAGTACAGTGGCAAGGGCGAAGGTGTCACTGGTCAATGTCAGGAGGGCAGTGCCCAGTGGTGGTGGTGGTAATGGTGGCTTCCCCACCGGGGTGTGGCTGCATCTGATGTTAGGAACATTCTCGCTGCTGTCTATTCTTGGCCTCCTGCCACATTCCTGAGCCTGATTCCGTAGCCCCTCCATGTATCCGTTACTTTTTTTTTTTTTTTTTTTTAAGACAGACTCTTGCTCTGTGACCCAGGCTGGAGTGCAGTGGCACGATCTCAGCTCACTGCAACCTCCGCCTCCTGGGTCCAAGCAATTCTCCTGCCTCAGCCTCCCGAGTAGCTGGGATTACAGGCATGCACCACCATGCCTGGCTAATTTTTGTTGTTGTTGTTGTATTTTTAGTAGAGATGGAGTTTTACCTTGTTGGCCAGGCTGGTCTCAAACTCCTGACCTCAGATGATCCAGCCGCCTCAGTTTCCCTAGAGTGCTGGGATTATAGGTGTGAGCCACTGCGCCTGGCTTTTTTGCTTTTACCCAAAGTCCTTCAACACATTCCTCCTCTGCTTCTTGGATCCAGAGACGACGTCTGTGGTCTGCAAACGAGAGCCACCACAGCCAGAGGCTCTCCCCGCTGCATGGCAAGAGACCCTCAGCAATTCCCCTTCACGTACCCCAAGAGGAGGTTTCATGTGCATGAAATGATTTTCGTTTTCCTCGTGATGCAGATTGGATTAACAGATGGTGACTTTTGTCATCCTTAAGCAAAATAGACTGAAGTCTTCTGTTTTGAAGACGTAGGCTGCATTTTTGGGGGAACGACGAAGGAAATCTATTTGATTTGTAAAACTCCCCTGCTGAATGTACTTCTCAGACTGGAAATAGATCAAGACTCCATCTTACAGGGGACTGGTGAGATGAACGATGGCATATTCAATAATGCAACCGTGTCTGTATCTTTTTAAATGGATGAGGAAGCTCTGTTTACCTAAATGAAAAGCTTTCTAGGAGGAAGTCCTAAGTGAAAGACGATGCATGAGAGATGCAATCGTACAGGTGAGAAAACATAAAAATAAAGATATTTATATGGTTTACCTATTTGTCCCCTCCAAATCTCATGTTGACAATTGACCCTGGGCTGGGCACAGTGGCTCACACCTGTAATCTCAGCACTTTGGGAGGCCAGGGTGGGTGGATCACTGTGGTCAGGAGTTCGAGACCAGACTGACCAACATGGTGAAATCTCCTCTCTACTAAAAATACAAAAATTAGCCGGGCATGGTGGTGAGCGCCTGTAATCCCAGATACTCAGGAGGCTGAGGCAGGAGAATCGCTTGAACCCAGGAGGCGGAGGTTGCAGTGAGCCGAGATTGCGCCACTGCACTCCAGCCTGGGCAAGAGAGTGAGACTCTGTCTCAAGAAAAAAGAAAATTTATTCTGAATGTTGGAGGCCTGTGGCCTTGTGGGAGGTGTTTGCGTCATGGGGGCCCATCCTGCCTGAAGAGCTTGGCGCTCTTCTCAGGGTAATGAGTGAATTCTTGCTCTATTCGTTCCCATGAGAGCTGATTGTTAAAAGGAGCCTGCCAGACAGGGCAGCTCATGCCTGTAATCCCAGCACTTTGGGAAGCCAAAGCAGGAGGATTGCTTGAAGCCAATAGTTCAAGACCAGCCTGGGCAACATAGCGAGACCCTGTCTCTACAAAAAAATTTGGCACCCGACCTGTATAATTTTTCTATTTTAAACATATTGGCTGGGCGCGGTGGCTCACGCCTGTAATCCCAGCCCTTTGGGAGGCCGAGGCCAGCATATTATCTGAGGTCGGGAGTTCAAGACCGGCCTGACCAACATGGAGAAACCCCATCTCTACTAAAAATACAAAATTAGCCTGGGTGGTGGTGTATGCCTGTAATTCCAGCTACTCAGGAGGCTGAGGCAGGAGAATTGCTTGAACCCGGGAGGCAGAGGTTGTAATGAGCCAAGATCGTGCCATTGCACTCCAGCCTGGGCAACAAGAGCAAAACTCCATCTCAAAAAAAATAAAAAATAGACATATTAATGTATTAGCTTTATAAAATTGTATCAGGCTGGGCATGGTGGCTCACGCCTGTAATCTCAACATTTTGGAAGGCCAAGGCAGGGGATCACCTGAGGTCAGCAGTTTGAGACCAGCCTTGCCAACATGGTGAAAACCCATCTCTACCAAAAATACAATAAATTAGCCGGGCGTGGTGGAGGCGCCTGTAATCCCCGCTACTTGGGAGGCTGAGGCAGGAGAATTGCTTGAACCGGGAGGCAGAGGTTGCAGTGAGCTGAGATCATGCCATTGCATCGCAGCCTGGACAAAGAATGAAACTCAGTCTCAAAAAAATATATATATATCTATATTACATGATTCAATGCATGTAAAATTCTTAGAATAGGCTGGATGTGGTGGCTCACGCCTGTAATCACAGCATTTTGGGAGGCTGAGGCGGATGGATCACCTGAGGTCCGGAGTTCAAGACCAGCCTGGCCAGCATAGTGAAATCCCTTCTCTACTAAAAATACAAAATTTAGCCAGCCGTCGTGGCGGGCGCCTGTAATCCCAGCTACTCCGGAGGCTGAAGCACAAGAATTGCTTGAACCAGGGAGAGGGAGGTTGCAGTGAGCCTGAGCCACTGCAGTCCAGCCTGGGCAACAGAGTGAGACTCTGTCTCAAAAAAATAAAAATAAAAGTAAAATTCTTAGAATAATGCCTTATATCAGTACATATATATATATGCACACATTTATATGTGTGCATATATATATATATATGTATATATATATATATATGCGCCATGGATATTTCCAAAAAAATACAGAAGACATCAATAAGAACAGAAGGGGAGGAACGCTGGGAAATGGGAAAACTGGGATGGATAAGAAGCTTACAGTCTACCCGGAAATATATTACCAAGTCAAAACACATCACTGTGTATGTATTTTATTGCAGGGTCTCACCCTGTTGCCAGGCTAGAGTGCAGTGTTATGATCACGGCTCACTGCAGCCTTGACCTCTTAAGTCTGAGAGATCCTCCTACCTCAGCCTCCTGAGTAGCTGGGACCACAGCTGTCTCCCCTGGCTAGGGTTTTATTTATTTATTTATTTATTTATTTATTTATTTATTTATTTATTTATTAGAGACAGAGTCTTGCTCTGTCACCCAGACTGGAGTGCAGTGGCACAATCTCGGCTCTTACCACAACCTCCGCCTCCCGGGTTCAAGCAATTCTCCTGCCTCAGCCTCCTGAGAATCTTGGACTACAGGCGCATGCTGCCGCGCCCAGCTAATTTTTTGTATTTTTAGTAGAGACGGGGTTTCACTATGTTGGCCAGGCTGGTCTCGAACTCCTGACCTCGTGATCTGCCCACCTCGGCCTCCTAAAGTGCTGGGATTACAGGCATCAGCCACCACGCCTGGCAGGCTTTATTTATTCATTTTTATTTTTATTTTTTTGAGATGGAGTCTCACACTGTCGCCCAGGCTGGAGTGCAGTGGCATGATGTCGGCTCACTGCAACCTCCACCTCCCCGGTTCAAGCGATTCTCTTTGCCTCAGCCTCCGGAGTAGCTGGGATCACAGGTGCCTGCCACCACGCCCGGCTAATTTTTTTTTTTTTTTTGTATTTTTAGTAGACACAGGGTTTCACTATGTTGGCCAGGCTGGTCTTGGACTCCTGACCTTGTGATCCGCCTGCCTCAGCCTCCCAAAGTGCTGGGATTACAGGCGTAAGCCACTGCGCCTAGCCAGGTTTTATTTTTTATATTTTATTTTATATTTTGTAGAGACAGGGTTCTGCCTATGTTGTTCAAGCTGGTCTCGAACTCCTGCTCTCAAGTGATCCTCCTGCCTCGACCTCTCAAAGCTCTGGTATTATAGGTGTGAGCTACTGCACCTGGCCTGTATAATTTTCTTATTTTAAACATATTAATATATTAGCAATATAAAATTATATTACGACTCAATGCACATAAAATACTTAAAACAATGTCTTATATCAGCACACATATATATATATATACACACATTTGTACGTGCATATATATATATATATATATATATCTGTGTGTGTGTATATATGCAATGGATATTTCCAGAAAGATATAGAAGAAATCAGTAAAAACAGAAAGGGAAGAACACTGGGCAACTGGAAAACAGGGATGGCTGAGGAGGCTTGCGTCTACCCTGAAATCTATTACCAAGTCAAAACACATCACTATGGATGTATGTATTTTAACGAAGTATTTATAATCTTTCAGGCAAGGAGCCCAGTGATAACAAATGGCTGTAGATGCTTTTCTCCATCAAGCTTCCAGGAGGAGATGAGATGGAGCCCATCGCTGAGCCAAGGTCACCAGCCGCATTTCACAGATGTAAATAGCAGGCGTCCCCCACACAGTCTGAACACTTGGAGGCCAAGAATCATTTCTCCCAGGGCCCACCATCCTCACGCATGGGATTGATTTAGTGCCTCTTGCTGGGAAGCAAAGTTGTGGGATCCTCCCTCCCTCCCTGCAGGAGACTGGGGCCCTTCCAAGCAGCAACTTAGACCAGTCAACAACCTCTGCCTGCTAGGCGCGGTGGCTCACGCCTGTAATCCCAGCACTTTGGGAGGCCGAGGCGGGCGGATCACGAGGTCAGGAGATCGAGACCACGGTGAAACCCCGTCTCTACTAAAAATACAAAAAATTAGCGGGGCGAGGTGGCGGGCGCCTGTAGTCCTAGCTAGTCGGAGAGGCTGAGGCAGGAGAATGGCGTGAACCCGGGAGGCGGAGCTTGCAGTGAGCCGAGATCACAGCACTGCACTCCAGCCTGGGCAACAGAGCGAGACTCCGTCTCAAAAAAAAAAAAAAAAAAACCTCTGCCTTAGGCCAGGCGCAGTGGCTCACGCCTGTAATCCCAACACTTTGAAAGGCTGAAGCGGGCGGATCATCTGAGGTCAGGAGTTCAAAACCATCCCGGCCAACATGGTGAAACCCCGTCTCTACTAAAAATACAAAAATTAGCTGGGCCCATAGTCCTAGCTACTCCGGAGGCCAAGGCAGGAGAATTCCTTGAACCTGAGAGACAGAGGTTGCAGGTCTGAGATTACACCACTGCATCCAACCTGGGTGACAGAGTGAGACCCTGTCTCAAAAAGAAAAAAATTAAAAAACAAAACAAAACAAAAAACAACTTCTGCCTGCCCTTGGGGCCTAGCATGGGCCCCTGCACACAGGAGGCTTCTATAAAAATAGCTCATTTCGGGTAATCTAGGGCAGAACCCAGGCTTTTACCGCTTGTGGTTTCTCTTTCTAAATGTGTAGTTAAAAGCTATAGGCCAGACCTGGTGCATGGTGGCTCATGCCTGGAATCCCAACACTTTGGGAGGCTGAGGTGGGAGAATCATTTGAGGTCAGGAATTTGAGATCAGCTTGGCCAATATAGCAATACCCTGACTCTAAAAAACATAATAATAATTTTTTTTTAATTAGCCAGGCAAGGTGGTTGTGCCTATAGTTCCAGCTACTCAGGAGGCTGAGGCAGGAGGATCACTTGAGCCCAGGAGTGCGAGGCTGCAGTGGGCTGTGACTGCACCACTACACTCCAGCCTGGACAAACTGAGCAAGACCCCATCTTAAAAAAAAAAAAAAAAAAAAAAAAGACCGGGGGCAGTGGTTCATGCCTGTAATCCCAGCACTTTGGGAGGCCGAGGTGGGCGGATCACCTGAGGTCGGGAGTTCGAGACCAGCCTGACCAACATAGAGAAACTCCATCTCTACTAAAAATACAGAATTAGCTGGGTGTGGTGGCACATACCTGTAATCCCAGCTACTCAGGAGGCTGAGGCAGGAGAATCACTTGAACCCAGGAGGTGGAGGTTGCTGTGAGCTGAGATCGCACCATTGCACCCCAGCCTGGGCAACAAGAGCAAAACTCCATCTCAAAAAAAAAAAAAAAAGAAGAAGAAGAAGAAACCAAAATACACACACAAACAAAATAACAGGTGCAGGCCAGTTAAACAAAAACAACTCAAGAGCTGTGCCCTGCAGGGGCGCATTCACGTGAGGGTGCCCCCTAGAGGACTCTGAGGGTAGAATGCATTCATCCTAAATGGATGTAAGACGATCATTTTTCTTCATCCAAAGCGAATTCCCTACCCCGTATGTTATGCCCAGGGGACACGGCCAGTGAACAAGACATGCAAACATTATTGCTGCTGCTCTGTTCACACATACAAGAGAGAGGCAATGAGTCAGCAAACACGCACATAAGTTGTTTTTGTATAGCAAAATGTACCAGAACATAAGGTATAGGGGACTAGTGGCTGGGTGTGGTGGCTCATGCCTGTCATCCCAGCACTGTAGGAGGTCGAGGCAGGTGGATCACCTGAGGTCAGGAGTTGAGACCAGCCTGGGCAACATGGGGAAACCCCATCTCTACTAAAAAATACAAGTCCCAG
>NW_026652287.1:100975913-100976708 GCF_009828535.3 Hylobates moloch | reverse complement strand
TTATTTATTTTGAGACAGAGTTTCACTTTTGTTGCCCAGGCTGGAGTGCAATGGTGCGATCTCGGCTCCCCGCAACCTCTGCCTCCCAGGTTAAAGGGATTCTCCTGCCTCAGCCTCCCCTGTAGCTGGGATTACAGGCAGGCACCACCAAGCCCAGCTAATTGTTGTATTTTTAGTAGAGATAGGATTTCACCATGCTGGCCAGGCTGGTCTTGAACTCCTGACCTCTGGTGATCTGCCCACCTCAGCCTCTCAAAGTGCTGGGATTAGAGGTGTGAGCCACTGCTCCCGGCCTGTTCTGGACTTTTTAAAAGCATTTTAATTAATTTAAAGTATTAATTTAGGCCAGGCACGGTGGGATTACAGGATCACACCTGTAATCACAGCACTTTGGAAGGCCGAGGTGGGTGGATCACCTGAGGTCAGGAGTTCGAGACCAGCCTGACCAACATGCAAAACCCCGTCTCTACTAAAAATGCAAAACAAATTAGCCGGGCGTGGTGACACTCGCCTGTAATCCCAGCTACTCAGAAGGCTGAGGCAGGAGAATCACTTGATTCTGGGAGGAAGAGGTTGCAGTGAGCCAACATCGCGCCACTGCACTCCAGCCTGGGCGACAGAACAAGACTCTGTCTCAAAAAATAAAAAATAAAAAAAGAATTAATTTAAAAACAACAACAACAAAAGAATGAAAAGCAATTAATGAATAACCTTTTCATATTGATTGCATGAAATAATAATGTTTTGGATATATTGGGTTAAATAAAAACATTAACTTTATTTGTATTTATTTAA
>NW_026652287.1:100967261-100975903 GCF_009828535.3 Hylobates moloch | reverse complement strand
CTTGTTGCCCAGGCTCGAGTTCAATGGCGCAATCTCGGCTCACCGCAAACTCCGACTCCTGGGTTCAAGCGATTCTCCTGCCTCAGCCTCCCGAGTAGCTGGGATTACAGGCGCCCACCACCACACCCAGCTAATTTTGTATTTTCAGTAGAGACAGGGTTTCTCCATGTTGGTCAGGCTGGTCTCAAACTCCTGACCTCAGGTAATCCGCCTACCTCGGCCTCCCAAAGTGCTGGGATTACAGGCGTGAGCCACCACGCCTGGCCCTTATTTTTTATTTCAATAGAGCCTTAGGGAGCAAGTGGTGTTTGGTTATATTAATAAATTACTTAGTGGTGTTTTCTGAGATTTTGGTGCATCCATCACCCGAGCAGGGCACGCTGTACCAAATGTGTACTCTTTTATCCCTCACCCCCACTCCCACCTTTCCCCCCAAGTCCCCAGAGTTCAGTGTATCATTCTTATGCCTTTGCGTCCTCATAGCTTAGCTCCCACTTACGAGTAACAACATGTGGTTTGGTTTTCCATTCCTGAGTTACTTCACTGAAAATAATAGCCTCCGATTCCACCCAGGTTGCTGTGAATGCCATTATTTTGTTCCTCTTTATGGATAAATAGTATTCCATTATATATATATACACACACCACATTTTCTTTATCCACTTGATTGATGGGTATTTGGGCTGGTTCCATATTTTTGCAATTACAAATTGTGGCAATGAACATGTGTGTGCAAGTATCTTTTCTGTATAATGACTTCTTTTCCTCTGGGTAGACACCCAGGAGTGGGATTGCTGCATCAAATGGTAGGTCTACTTTGATTTTATTTTATTTATTTTATTTATTTATTTGAGACAGAGTCTCACTCTGTCGCCCAGGCTGGAGTGCAGTGGCATGATCTTGGCTCACTGCAACCTCTGCCTCCTGGGTTCAAGCAATTCTCTTGCCTCAGCCTCCTGAGTAGCTGGGATTACAGGCGCCTACCACCACACCCGGCTAATTTTTTTGTATTTTTAGTAGAAATGGGGCTTCACCATATTGGCCATGGTGGTCTTGAACTCCTGACCGTGTGATCCACCCGCCTCGGCCTCCCAAAGTGCTAGGGTTACAGGCATGAGCCACTGCACCCAGCCCTATTTTATTTTTGTAATTTTAATTTTATTTTATTTTTAGACAGATGCCAGTATGTGACAGAGTAGGGGTGATGGCTGCGATTACAGTGTGGCCCAAGTCCAGTGTTTGCCCCTGTACCTCGTGGCTGTGTGATCTTGGCCAAGTGAACAAGGGCAAATTTGCCCTTTTTGTGTTTGGGTGTTTTTTGTTTTTGTTTGTTTGTTTGTTTAGACATGGTCTCACTCTGTTGCCAAGGCTGAACTGCAGTGGGGCGATCACAGCTCACTGCAACCTTGACTTACTGGGCTCAGGTGATCCTCCCACCTCAGCCTCACAAGTAGCTGGGACTACAGACACGTGCCACCGGGCTCAACTAATTTTGTATTTTTTGTAGAGACGGGGTTTCTCCATGTGGCCCAGGCTAGTCTCAAACTCCTGGGCTCCGGCAATCCTCCTGGCTCATCCTCCCAAAATGCTAGGATTACAGGTTTGAGACACCGCACGTGGCCTGCCCTTTTTTTGCCCAGGCTGGAGTACAATGGTGCGATCCTGGCTCACCACAACCTCCGCCTCCTGAGTTCAAGCGATTCTCCTGCCTCAGCCTCCCGAGTAGTTGGGATGACAGGCATGTGCCACCACACCCAGCTAATTTTGTATTTTTAGTAGAAATGGGGTTTCTCCATGTTGGTCAGTCCAAGCTCGAACTCCCGACCTCAGGTGATCCACCCGCCTCGGCCTCCCAAAGTGCTGGGATTACAGGCATGAGCCACCACGCCCGGCCCTGCCCTCTTTTTTTAAACTGGAACGTCCATCTTCTCTTGCCCTAGGACATCGGAGCTCCTGGTTCCCGGGCCTTTGGTCCTGGAGTGAATTCCACGCCAGCTCTCCTGGTTCTACAGCTGGCAGCTGGCAGATGGTGCAACTCCTAGGGCTCCACAAGCCTGTGAGCCAGTCCCCATAATAAATCCCCTTCTCTCTAACTCTGTGTGTGTGGATGTCTCCCTTCCATTGATTCTGTTTCTCTGAGGAAACTTAGCTAATATAGAGGGAGATTATTGGTCTGAGAAGGAAGGAACACAATACATTTTCTTTAAGTGCCACCTACTTCTCCCTGATACTAAGTTTGAGTATCATCCGGCTGAGCGAGGTGGCTCACGCCTGTAATTTCAGCACTTTGGGAGGCCAAGGCGGGCAGATCACTTGAGGTCAGGAGTTCAAGACCAGCCTGGCCAACATGGTGAAACCCCATCTCTACTAAAAATACAAAACTTAGCCGGGCATGGTGGTGGGTGCCTGTAATCCCAGCTACTGGGGAGGCTGAGACATGAGAATCACTTGAACCTGGGAGGCGGAGGTTGCAGTGAGCCAAGAAGGCACCACTGCACTCTAGCCTGGGCAACGGAGTGGGATTCCATCTCAAAAAAAAAAAAAAAAAGTTTTAGTATCATCAGCCATGGCTGAATCTTCCCGATTGATCAGGGCAAGGGTAGTGGAGCCTGTGGTGGGGCTGGACCCTGTGCAACTGTTCCTAAAACCCATAGGGAAAGTCACAGCCAGGATGAGTTTCCTGCCAGGGTCTGCGGTAAAAGCGAGGACATAGCTCACAGGGGAGGAAGTTTCACAACTCCTACACTCAGGCCCTGATGAAAGTGACTATGGCTGGGTGCGGTGGCTCACACCTGTAATCCCAGCACTTTGGAAGGCCAAGGCGGGCGGATCATGAGGTCAGGAGATCGAGACCATCCTGGCCAACATGGTGAAACCCCGTCTCTACTAAAAATACAAAAATTAGCTGGGCGTGGTGGCAGGTGCCTGTAATCCCAGCTACTCGGGATGCTGAGACAGGAGAATCGCTTGAACCCAGGAGGCGGAGGTTGCAGTGAGCCGAGGTCACATCACTGAACTCCAGCCTGGTGACAGAGCGAGACTCCATCTCATTTAAAAAAAAAAAAAAAAAGAAGAAGAAGAAGACTGCATCCTAGTAGCCCCTGGGCAACTTTTGAGTGCTATATGATGGTCTGCAGGTGACTTTGCTACTTTGGACCTCAATCTATCCCTCTTTCACATTGGAGGGTCGGCCTCCTTGTACAACTGATGAGGATTTTAGCTGCTTGAAGTATGGAGCCAGACCTGACTTTCAGAGTCATCTCCATCATTTTCCAGCCCTGCTGTGTAGGCCACACACTCAGAGCTTCCCTCTCAGCCTCAGTTTCCCCATTTGTATGTGGAGAATGGTGATTTCCATTTTCTAGCTGGTTGGCGGTGAGCTAGTGATGCTGGTGGTGGTGATGGGAACAGTGGGTAGCACTTGCTGTCCTCTCTATATGACAACAAAAAGGCACAGAAACCTCAGACGTGGCCTCCTACGGGATAGTCATTCAATGCCAGTTAGAGACACCATTTTGTCACACTGCCTGTAAAAGCAAATCCAGGCCAGGCGCGGTGGCTCACGCCTGTAATCCCAGCACTTTGGGAGGCCCAGGCAGGTGGATCACCTGAGGTCAGGAGTTTGAGACCAGCCTGACCAACATGGTGAAACCCCATCTCTACTAAAACTACAAAAATTAGCTGGGCCTGGTGGCGCACGCCTGTAGTCCCAGCTACTCGGAGGCTGAGGCAGGAGAATCTCTTGAACCGTAGAAGAGGAGATTGCAGTGAACCAAGATGGCACCATTGCACTCCTCCCTGGGCAACAAGAGCAAAACTCTGTCTCAAAAAAAACAAAACCAAAAAACCCCAGCAAATCCACGTTCACAACATGCTAGCAAGTAGCATAGATTTTACTGATGATGGGTTTGGTTGGGGTAGAAGACAGTTTTCATCGTACACCATATAGTAAAGCAATTTAAATTCCTATTACTCATCTCCATAAACCCTCCAAATGTTCTTCCCAGGCACCTGACACCTCCTATTTCCTTTCCTTCTGCCTTTCCCCATGTGGCTTCTAAAATGCCTTTTTATCCTGAATGATTTAGTTTTACCTGCAAACAAGCAAACACCATACTGCAAAATTTCTCCAGTTAACAGGTTTCATACTCAAGTGACTTTTCGAAGTATTCCCTCAAAGGAAACAGGTCTCTTCTGGAATGGCAAAAGGGAAATTCTGCTGGTAGAAAAACAAGCCCTTCTCTGTGCCTTTATAGTACTAACACAGAGAAATGTTTCTCAGCAGAATCACTAGGGGAGGTTTATATTATAAAAACATATATTTAGCCAGGCGTGGTGGTTCACATTTGTAATCCCAGCACTTTGGGAGGCTGAGGTGGGAGGATCACTTGAGCTCAGGTGTTCCACACCAGCTTGGGCAACACAGTGAGACCTCATCTCTATTCAAAAAACTAATATAAAGAAAAAAGAAACATATGTTTGATGGCTCCTGTCCCACCAACATTCTGATTCAGGAATTCTAGGGAGGGGCCAATTTCATATACATATTTATATATTTATAAATCTTTTTTTTTTTTTTTTTTTTTTTTTTTAGACGGAGTCTCGCTCTCTCACCCAGGCTGGAGCGCAATGGTGTGACCTCGGCTCACTGCAAGCTCTGCCTCCCAGGTTCAGGAGATTGTCCTTCCACAGCCTCCCGAGTAGCTGGGATTACAGGCACATGCCACCAGGCCTGACTAATTTTTGTATTTTTATTTATTTTTTTAATTTTTAATTTTTTGTTGTTGTTGTTGAGACAGAGTCTCACTCAGTCACCCAGGCTGGAGTGCAGTGGCGTGATCTCGGCTCACGGCAACCTCCACCTCCCAGGTTCAAGTGATTCTTGTGCCTCAGCCCCCCGAGTAGCTGGAATTACAGGTGCGCGCTACCACACCCGGCTAATTTTTATATTTTTAGTAGAGATGGGGTTTTGCCATGTTGGCCGGGCTGGTCTCAAACTCCTGACCTCAAGTGATCTGCCCACCTTGGCCTCCCAAAGTGCTGGGACTACAGGCGTGAGCCACCACACCCAGCCTTCTATATATAATTTTTATAAATGTCCCTGATGATAATAATTTCTCTTCTAGTTGGAAACCAGCAGGGCAACTCAGCACCTGCTTTGAATGGGTTTATCCTTGTGATGCTAGGCAAGTGAGGCCCCAACTCAGGGCTTAGCCCGGGATAGTTCGTGGCTTCACCCAGGAACGAATTCAAGGGAGTGGCAGGTAGGTGGTAGTAACAACTTCTATTTATTTATTTATGTATTTATTTGAGATGGTGTCTCTCTCTGTCACCCAGGCTGGAGTGCAGTGGCACAATCTTGGCTCACTGCAACCTCCACTCCTGGGTTCAAGTGATTCTTCTGCTCCAGCCTCCCGAGTAGCTGGGATTATAGGCGCCCACCACCATGCCCAGGTTATTTTTGTATTTTTAGTAGAGACAGGGTTTCACCATGTTGGCCAGGCTGGTCTTGAACTCCTGACCTCAAATGATCCACCTGCCTCACCCTCCCAAAATGCTGGGATTGCAGGCATGAGCCACTGTGCCCGGCAAAAAAATTTTTTAAAAAAGGAAAATAGGGCTGGGTGCAGTGTCTCACACCTGTAATCCCAGCGCTTTGGGAGGCCGAGGCGGGAGGATCGCTTGAGCTCAGGAGTTGAAGGCCATCCTGGGCAACATGGTGAAACCCCATCTACTAAAAACAAAAAAAAAAAACAAAAAAAAAAGAAAAGAAAAAAAAAGGAAAATTGCGTTCCTTGTCTTTAGATTCATTCTTGTGTTTCCAGAAATGGCACTAAGCCCAGAAGTGGCTATAGAAGTTGCCAATTCTCTTTTTTCCCCATGAGAAAGGACTGTCTTGAAAGTGGAAGCATGAAGTAGACAGATGTGGATTCAGCTTCCCCCAAGCCCCGCTTCCGAATTCCTAGAAATTAGTTTTTCCACCACCTGCAGCAGTGGCGTGGAAGGAGCCTGGGTCGTGAGCCACTTGAGGAAGCTCAGATCGGGTCTGTAGGGAGTTCAGGTTCGCCACACCTTTCTCCTCCCCTGTAATGATCACTGCCATCCCCACACTCCCAGGATGCACCCACCGCCCGCCCTCACTCAAGCGTTATCTCCATCTCCTGAAACATGAAGGGTTCAGCTTCTCGCTCTCCCAATCCAGGCCTCCTCCGTTTGGTCTGCCTTCCACAGGGGCCTTGAGGAATCTTCTTTAACCCAGATCTGACTCCATCCCTCCCCTGCTCAAAACCACTCCATGCTATGCAACAGAATATTAGTCCTGGAAGGGACTGGATTTGGGAGAATGTCTCATAAAAAGCTGTGAAGGTTTTTTTTTTTTATTTTGTTTTGTTTTCTTTTTTTTGAGATGGAGTCTTACTCTGTCACCCAGGCTGGAGTGCAATGGCACGATCTTGGCTCATTGCAACCTCCGCCTCCTGAGTTCAAGTGATTCTCCTGCCCCAGCCTCCTCAGTAGCTGGGACTACAGGCGCCCGCCACCAAACCCGGCTAATTTTTTTTTCTTTTTTTGAGACGGAGTCTCGCTCTGTTGCCCAGGATGGAGTGCAGTGGCACAGTCTTGGCTCACTGCAACCTCTGCTTCCCCGGTTCAAGCGATTCTCCTACCTCAGCCTCCCAAGTAGCTGGGATTACAGGTGCCTGCCACCAAGCCCGGCTAATTTTTGTATTTTTAGTAGAGACAGGGTTTCACCATGTTGGCTAGGCTGGTCTCGAACTCCTGACCTCAGGTGATCTGCCCACCTCGGTCTCCCAAAGTGCTGGGATTACAGGCATGAGCCACTGAGCTGGCTATGAAGGCTTGTGTGTGTGTGTGCGTGTGTGTGTGTGTGTGTGTGTGTGTGTGTGTGTCTGAGGGGTCTGAATTGATTAGGAGCATGAAACAAAGTTGGCATGATGCAGGAGACAGAGGGAATCATAAACTTGCTCTTCCATCAGAATTCATAAATTCTGCTAACATATATTTTGTAGAGATGGGGCCTCGCTATGTTGACCAGGCTGGTCTGAAATTCCTGCCTGTCTGAAATTACAGGCATGAGCCACCGCACCCAGCCACAGGAGTCTTTATAAGAGGAAGACAGGAGGGTTAGTGTAAGAGGGAGATGTGACTGGGTGCAATGGCTCACGCCTGTAATCCCAGCACTTTGGAAGGCCAAGGCGGGTGAATCACCTGAGGTCAGGAGTTCGAGACCAGCCTGGCCAACATGGTGAAACCCTGTCTCTACTAAAACCACAAAAATTAGCTGGGTGTGGTGTCGGGCGCCTGTAATCCCAGCTACTCGAGGGAAGCTGAGGTGGGAGAATCACTTGAACCTGGGAGGCAGAGGTTGCAGTGAGCCAAGATCGCACCACCCTGGGCCACAGAGTGAGACTCTGTCTCAAAAATAAAATAAAATAAAATAAAAATTCTCCCTGGAAGAGGCGCAGTCACAGTTTTGATAATACACTCTACCACACACACTGATGAAACGAGGAAAACAAGAGGAAGGCGGAAAGAGAGCGACTGTTTTGTCAAGAGAGCCGGGAAGAGACAGCAGAAGTGAAAATCTTTTTCATCAGCCAAGTGGCTCCTAGGATTTCTTAATCTCCCCACGACTTCCTCCTCTCCACCCAGAACACCCATTGGTGAGTGGGGCAGGGCAGGAGGGAACTGAAAAGTGAGAAAGCATTATTTCAGCAAAAGGTCTTTCCTCCCTCTCTCAATCCTCCAACCACTGGCTCAGCCTCTCCGCCCGCTGCATGTGAATGATGCAATGGAAGGTGTGCTGGGGTCGCCCCATGTCCCGTGCATAGGAACATCTCAGCCTCCAGGTCTTCTCCTTTGGGGCTCACGGCACCTCCATGCTACAAACCGCAGGCAGGGACGGCCTCTGTCGCCTGTCCACCTACTTGGAAGAACTCGAGGCTGTGGAGCTGAAGAAGTTCAAGTTATACCTGGGGACCGTGACAGAGCTGGGAGAAGGCAAGATCCCCTGGGGACGCATGGAGACGGCCGGTCCCCTGGAAATGGCCCAGCTGCTCATCACCCACTTCGGGCCAGAGGAGGCCTGGAGGTTGGCTCTCAGCACCTTTGAGCGGATGAACAGGAAGGACCTGTGGGAGAGAGGACACAGAGAGGACCCGGTGAGGGGTAAGGAGGTGGCCGGACAGGCAAGGCTAGAACGCCAGCCGGGTCCAGTGACTCATACCTGTAATCTCAGCACTTTGGGAGGCTGAAGAGGGCAGATCACTCAAGGTGAGGAGTTCAAGACCAGCCTGGACAACATAGTGAGGCTCTGTCTCTACCAAAAATAAAAAAAAATTAGCCAGGTGTGGTGGTGCATGTCTGTGATCCCAGCTTCTCAGGAGGCTGAGGTGAGAGGATCACTTGAGACTGCAGTGAGCTATGATCCTGCCACTGCACCCCAGCCTGGGTGACAGAGCGAGACCTTGCCTCAAATATTTAAAATATATTAAAAATATATGTATATATTTAAAATACATATAATAAATTATATTATTAAATATATATTATATACAGTATATATTTATTATATTTATATATAAAATATAATAAATATATTATTAAAATAAATATTTAAAATA
>NW_026652287.1:100922365-100964293 GCF_009828535.3 Hylobates moloch | reverse complement strand
AAAAAAAAAAATTAAGAAAGAGATGAGGCATCCTTTTTTTTTTTTTTTGAGACTGAGTCTCGCTCTGTTGCCCAGGCTGGAGTGCAGTGGCGTGATCTCCGCTCACTGCAACCTCTGCCTCCCGGGTTCAAGCAATTTTCTGCCTCAGCCTCCCAAGTACCTGGGATTACAGGCACCTGCCACCATGCCTGGCTAATTTTTTGTATTTGTATTTTTTGTAGAGATAGGGTTTCACTATCTTGGCCAGGCTGGTCTTGAACTTCTGACTTTGTGATCCACCTACCTCAGCCTCCTAAAGTGCTGGGATTACAGGCGTGAGCCACTGTGCCCAGCCAAGATGAGGTATCCTTATGTTGCCCAGGCTGGTCTTGAACTCCTGGGCTCAAGCGAGCTTCCACCTTAGCCTCCCAAAGTGCTGGGATTACAGGCATGAATGACAACTGCCTGGCCACCAATTCCCTTTTCTTTCATACTAATCCCCGAGCCTGGGAGATCTGGAATTCTAATTTACGCACACACACATCTATATCTATATAAAAATTTCAACTTTTATTTTAGATTCAAGGGGTACATGTGCAGGTTTGTTACATGGGTGTATTGAGTGATGCTGAGATTGAGGGGTAAGATGGATCCTATCATCCAGGTACTTGAACATAGTACCCAATGGTGAGTTTTCCCCCCGCCACGAGTCCCCAGTGTCTCTTCTTCCCATCTTTCTGTCCATGAGAACCCAGTGTTTCGCTTCCACTTATAAGTGAGAACATGCAGTCTTTGCTTTTCTATTCCTGCATTAGTTTGCTTAGGATAATGGCTTCCAGCTGCGTCCACGTTACTGCAAGGAACATGATTTTGTTCTTTTTTATGACTGTGTACAGAATTCTAATTTCATTCTTTTGGTCTTTGTTCATGCTGTGTTCTGCCTGGAATATTCTCCATCTTCTTTGCCTGGAAAAGTATTACTGAAACCTTGAAGCCACTATCTTCTCTAAAGTATTTACTCCTCTTTCCCCACTCCTGATTCCTCACTCCCACCACTCTGGCTGGCTCAGAAACCCCACTTCTGTGCCTGCCTCCTTAGCACTCTTCGATTTCTTTTTTGTTGTTGTTGTTGAAACAGAGTCTTGCTCCGTCGCCCAGGCTGGAGTGCAGTGGCACGATCTCGGCTCACTGCAAGCTCTACCTCCCGGGTTCACGCCATTCTCCTGCCTCAGCCCCCCGAGTAGCTGGGACTACAGGCGCCCGCCACCATGCCCGGCTAATTTTTTGTATTTTTAATAGAGACGGGGTTTCCCTGTGTTAGCCAGGATGGTCTCAATCTCCTGACCTCATGATCCAGCCGCCTTGGCCTCCCAAAGTGCTGGGATTATAGGCGTGAGCCACTGCACCCGGCCAACATGATTTCTTTTATTATGTCTTCTATCTCATAAAATAATCACAATGGGCCGGGTGCAGTGGCTCAAGCCTGTAATCCCAGCACTTTGGGAGACTGAGGTGGGTGGATCAACTGAGTTCAGGAGTTCGAGACTAGCCTGGCCAACATGGTGAAACCCTGTCTCTACTAAAAATACAAAAAAATTAGCCGGGTGTGGTGGTGGGCGCCAGTAATCCCTGCTAATCTAGAGGCTGAGACAGGAGAATCACTTGAACCCACGAGGTGGAGGTTGCAGTGAGCGAAGATTGCGCCACTGCACTCCAGCCTGGGTGACAGAGTGAGACTCTGTCTCAAAAAAAAAAAAAAAGAAAAGAAAAATTATGATTTATACTCAGGCACAAGCTCAAGAGATAATACATGCAAAGTGCTTAACACAATTCAGAGCAGGTAGTAAGTGCTCAGCAAATATGGGCTATTGCTGAAGTGGCAGAGACGGCACTTGAGCTGTGGAATTGTTTTTTTAAAAATATTTTTACTTTTTAGAGATAGGGTCTCACTATGTTGCCCAGGCTAGACTCAAACTCCTGGGCTGAAGTGATCCCCCTGCCCCAGCCTCTTGAACAGCTGGAACTACAGGTGTGCACCACAGAACCCCGTTTGAGCTGTGGTTTTTTGTTTTGTTTTGTTTTTGAGACAGAGTCTCACTCTGTCGCCCAGGCTGGAGTGCAATGGCAATCTTGGCTCACTGCAAGCTCTGCCCCCCAGGTTCCAGTGATTCTCCTGCCTCAGCCTCCTGAGTAGCTGGGACTACAGGTGCGTGCCACCACGCCCAGCTAAATTTTGTATTTTTAGTAGAGACGGGGTTTCACCATGTTGGCCAGGCTGATCTCGAACTCCTAACCTCAGGTGATGTGCCCACCTCGGCCTCCCAAAATGCTGGAATCACAGGCGTGAGCCACTGCACCCTGCTTGAGCTGTGGTTTTTAATGTCATTTCTCACCTGTTTTCTCTACTGGGACATGGACGCCTTCAAAGGCAGAAAGAGTCTTGACTCCCCTGTGTGATTCTCTGCGATTCCAGTGTGTGGCTGGGGCTAGGAACCGAGGAAACTTTGGTGAACATTTGCTGAATGAGTAAGCAAGTCCTGCCAATAACTGGCTATACACAGTCACTTCTGCAAAGTTTAATGACTCATCATTAATGAGGTGTGACGGTAGTAGTGTGCTGGGAAACATCTAAACATCTCTCTAAAAAACAAAGTCTTTAATGACTGAAAAAACCAAAGGCACTTGTTTGTAGCCTTCCTTCCCTCCTTCCTTCCTTCCTTCCCTTTTTTTCCCTTCCCTTCCCTTTCCCTTCCCTCCTTCCTTTCTTTTTTCTTTTTTTTTTTGAGACGGAGTCTTGCTCTGTCGCCCAGGCTGGAGTGCAGTGGCGCGATCTCGGCTCACTGCAACCTCCGCCTCCCGGGTTCACGCCATTCTCCTGCCTCAGCCTCTCCGAGTAGCTGGGACTACAGGCGCCCGCCACCACGCCCGGCTAATTTTTTGTATTTTTTTTTTTTAGTAGAGACGGGGTTTCACCGTGGTCTCGATCTCCTGACCTCGTGATCCGCCCGCCTCGGCCTCCCAAAGTGCTGGGATTACAAGCGTGAGCCACCGCGCCCGGCTTCCTTTCTTTTTTCTTTTCTCTCTCTCTCCTCTCTCTTTTCTCTCTCTTTCTTTTTCTCTTTCTCTTTTCTCCACCACCCAGGAGATGGAGGTTGTGGTGAGCCAAGATCCCGCCACTGCACTCCAGCCTGGACAACAAGAGCAAAACTCCGTCTTAATATACATACACACATATATATATGTATACATACACACACATATATATATTAGCCAGGCGTGGTGGCTCATGCCTGTAGTCCCAGCTACTTGGGAGGCTGAGGCAGGAGAATCACTTGAACCCGGGAGGCGGAGGTTGCAGTGAGCCGAGATCACACCATTGCACTCCAGCCTGGACGACAAGAGCGAGACTCCATCTCAAAAATAAAAAAAAGAAAAAAGTATCAATTTACTTACTTGTCATATTGTATAATTATATCTAAATGGAAGTGTTACATAGTTATTTTAAGAAATAGAAATAATGTACAAATATAGAATCAAAAGTAAAGTCCCACTTTTCTCCCTCTTCCGCCTAAATCTCTCCCAGCATCGACAATGCATAACCATTTGCCGAGCGTTCTTCCGGGGACTGCATCCGTTTAGTCTACTGAGAGGCAGCTCAGCGTTCCCGAGGAGACAGATGTCTAGCTTTGCTCTTTCTGTCTGTGTGATGCTGGAGAATCGACATGCTCCTGGGCCTCCGTCTCCATCTGTAAAACAAGGGCATCAGACAAGATCGGCAGTCCTCATGTTAATGTGCATAAGAGTCTCTCGAGACCTTGTGGCCAGTGGGGAATCCAAGATCCCTCAGGCCGGGCGCGGTGGCTCACGCTTGTAATCTCAGCACTTTGGGAGGCCGAGGCGGGCGGATCACGAGGTCAGGAGATCGAGACCACGGTGAAACCCCGGCTCTACTAAAAATACAAAAAAAAATTAGCCGGGCGTGGTGGCGGGTGCCTGTAGTCCCAGCTACTCGGAGAGGCTGAGGCAGGAGAATGGGGTGAACCTGGGAGGCGGAGCTTGCAGTGAGCCGAGATTGAGCCACTGCACTCCAGCCTGGGCGACAGAGCGAGACTCCGTCTCAAAAAAAAAAAAAAAGAATTACCTTTCTTGTTTATTTGAGACCGAGTCTCACTCTGTCACTGGAGTGCAGTGGCGCGTTCTCGGCTCACTGCAACCTCTGCCTCCCAGGTTCAAGCGATTCTTCTGCCTCAGCCTCCTGACTACCTGGGACTACAGGCACATGCCACCACGCCCGGCTAATTTTGTATTTACAGTAGAGATGGGGTTTCACCATATTAGCCAGGATGGTCTCAATCTCCCGACCTCATGATCTACCCACCTCAGCCTCCCAAAATGTTGGGATTACATGTGTGAGCCACCGCGCCAGCCTGGATTACCTTTAAAAAAAAAAAATTGTGGCCACACTTATAATCCCAGCACTTTGGGAGGCTGAGGCAGGCAGATCACTTGAGCCCAGAAGTTTGAGACTGGTCTACGCAACATTGCAAAACCCCTTCTCTACAAAATTGGCCAGGCACAGTGGCACATGCCTGCAGACCCAGCTACCTGGGAGGCTGAGATGGGAGGATCACTTAAGCCCAGGAGGTGAAGGCTGCAGTGAGCCAAGATCATGCCACACTACTCCAGCCTGAGCAACAGAGCAAGACCCTCTCTCAAAAAAAAATAATAATAATAATTGTCAACCAGCTGCAGTGGCTCATGCCTGTAATCCCAGCATGTTAGAGGCTGAGGCAAGTGAATCACTCGAGACTAGGAATTCGACAACAGCCTGGCCAACATGGTGAAACCTTGTCTCTACTAAAAATACAAAAATTAGCTGGTCATGGTGGCACGTGCCTGCAATCCCAGCTACTCCGGAGGCTGAGGCAGGAGAATCACTTGAACCCGTGAGGCAGAGGTTGCAGTGAGCCAATATCACACCAGCCTGGATGACACAGTGAGACTCTGTCTCATAAATAAATAAATAAAATAAATAAATAAATAGTGCTAAAATACACAAAACATGAAATTTGCCCTCTTTTTCTTTTTTTCTTTGAGACAGAATTTCGCTCTTGTTGCCTAGGCTGGAGTGCAGTGGCGCGATCTTGGCTCGCTGCAACCTCTGCCTCATAGGTTCAAGCAATTATCCTGCCTCAGCCTCCAAGTAGCTGGGATTATAGGCGTCTGCCACCACGCCTGGCTAATTTTTGTATTTTTAGTAGAGATGGGGTTTCTCCATGTTGGTCAGACTGGTCTTGAACTCCTGACCTCAGGTAATCCACCCGCCTTGGCCTCCCAAAGTGCAGGGATTACAGGCATGAGCCACCGCGCCCGGCCTCCTCTTAACCACTTTTTCTTTCTTTTGCTGTGTCACCAGGCTGGAGTGCAATGGCGCGATCTCAGCTCACTTCAACCTCTGACTCCCTGGTTCAAGCGATTCTCCTGCCTCAGCCTCCCGAGTAGCTGGGATTACAGGCATGCGCCACCACGCCTGGCTCATTTTTGTATTTTTAATAGAGGCAAGGTTTCACCACGCTGGTAAGGCTGGTCTTGAACTCCTGACATCAGGTAATCCCACCTGCCTCGGCCTCCCAAAGTGCTGGGACTACAGGCGCCTGCCACCACACCCAGCTAAATTTTTTTGTATTTTTAGTAGAGACGGGGTTTCACCATGTTAGCCAGGATGGTCTTGATCTCCTGACCCCGTGATCTGCCCACCTTGGCCTCCCAAAGTGCTGGGATTACAGGCGTGAGCTACTGCACCCGGCCCTCTAAACCATTTTTAAGTGTGCTGCTGAGTGTTGTACATTTACACTGATGTGCATTCAATCTTCAGAACTCTTCATCTTGCAAAACAAACTCAATACCCATTAAACAATTCCCTATTTTCCCCTTTCCTCTCAATGATAACCTTCTCCAATTAAAAATTTTTGAGTGGCTGGATGCAGTGGCTCACACCTGTAATCCCAGCACTTTGGGAGGCCGAGGCAGGCGGATCACCTGAGGTCAGGAGTTCAAGACCAGCCTGGCCAACATGGTGAAACCGCATCTCTACTAAAAATACAAGTTTTTTTTTTTTGTATTTTTACCACCACCCATGTGGTCGTGGGTGCCTGTAGTCCCAGCTACTCGGGAGACTGAGGCAGGAGAATCGCTTGAACCTGGGAGGTGAAGATTGTAGTGAGCCGAGGTCGCGCCACTGCACTCCAGCCTGGGAGACAGAGCGAGACTATCTCAAATAAATAAATAAAAATAAATAAATAAAATGGTGCCAGATGACTGAATCTACCAGAGCCAGCACTGAACAGAGGAAACACAACAGCTTATTAGTCACACAGACTCACAGGGAAGGTGTCCCCGTATGCCAAGAGGGTCACATGAAGCTACAGAGACTGTTGGGGGTGCGGGCTGTGTAGTAACAAGAGGGTGGGGTGCCTCCTGGCTCCTTCAAGAGGATGTTCTTTGCTTTCATGAATCATTTCATGGACTAGCAACCAGCAGGGAGGTGAAAACTTATCAGAGTGAGGACCAGATAGGGTGCCGCTGGCTCAGCTGATGGGAGAACTAGCCAGGTGGGAAGACTTTCTCATGGAGTGAGAGCGTAGGAACTCACACTTAGGACTTTGGGGGCCTTCTGAGGACCAAAGATGGCAAGGAAGGACTCGACGTATAGAATCTTATGATATATCCAGATAAAGATCTTCTTTGGGCTGGGCACGATGGCCCACACTAGTATTTCCAACACTTCGAGAGGCCAAGGTTGAAGGACTGCTTGAGGCCAGGCGTTCCAGACCAGCCTGGGTAACATACTGAGACCTAATCTCTACCAAAAAAAAAAAAAAAAATTTTTTTAAAATATTTTAAGAGACAGAGTCGCCAGGTGCGGTGGCTCACGCCTGTAATCGCAGCACTCTGGGAGGCCGAGGTGGGTGGATCACAAGGTCAGGAGTTCAAGACCAGCCTGGCCAACACAGTGAAATCCTGTCTCTGCTAAAAATACAAAAATTAGCCAGGCGTCGTGGCGTACACCTGTAATCCCAGCTACTCGTGAGGCTGAGGCAGGAGAATCGCTTGAATCCAAGAGGTGGAGGTTGTGGTGAGCCGAGATCGTGCGACTGCACTCCAGCCTGGGCAACAGAGCAAGACTCCGTCTCAAAAAAAAAAAAAAAACAAAAAAAAAAGGGCTGATTGGATGGATGGAGGTGCCAGTGACCATGAGGGGGACCCAGGGAGGAGGGTGGGCTACAAGGAACAAGGGATGAGCTGTTTCCCACACACAGCCTATGCAGTGACTACTGACCATTCTGGGGTACGGGTGACCAGGGAGTCATGCAGGCATTTCGACGTGATCACAGCTAATATGACGCAGTGCTACTAGCCAGAGGCATGCTAGCTCATGTTCCACAATTTCTCTTCCAGATACCCCACGTGGTGGCCCGTCCTCACCTGGGAACCAGTCAACATGCCTTCTGGAAGTCTCTCTTGTCACTCCAAGAAAAGGTGAGCCTCAAGCCACGTACCTACATGTATTCATCTACACAGAGCCAATGACCCCATGGAGTGTAGGCCAACCACAAATGCATGATTGAGGAATTCGTGGGGTGGATTAATGACACCATCAAAGGGGCAGTTTCCTCCTGTGTTTCAACTCTTCAACCTTTCCATGTCAGCATTTTGTCCTGACACTTGTCATCTCATGGCTGAAAGATGGCTACCAAACCATCTCTTACAAGCAAGGGCAACAAGGGAGGCTAAAAGGCCAGGTACAGTGGCTAACGCCTGTAATCCCAGCACTTTGGGAGGCCAAAGTGGGCAGATTACCTGAGGTCAGGAGTTCAAGACCAGCCTGGACAACACGGCAAAACCCTGTCTCTACTAAAAATATAAAATGAGCAAGGTGTGGTGGAGCATACCTGTAGTCCCAGCTACTCAGAGGCTGAGGCAGGAGAATCACTTGAACCTGGGAGGTGGAGGTTGCAGTGAGCCAAGACTGCACCACTGCATTCCAGCCTGGGTGACGGAGTGAGACTCCATCTCTAAAAAAAAAAGCAAAGAAAGGGGGGTAAAGGCCTTCTTCCTCCCTGTTACCAGTCACACCCACGTAACCCACTGGTCAGTATTGGGGAATCTGCCCATTCGCAGAGCAACCACTGACAGAGGGGAACGAGATTACTCATGACTGGTTTAGCAAAACCATAATTCATCCTCTGAGGCTTGTGAAGGGGCCGGATTCACCACTCACTCGAATCATAAATCAGCATCCACCAACCAATCAGGTTTGCTGGCAGGGAAGAAACTGGGGTACGGTCTGCTGGGTAGACAGCAACACTGTTAACAATGCCACAAATGTTTCTGGCTTTTTTTTCGAGGGCAGCATGAAATGAATCTAGTCTCCAGCTCTACTAAAGTAGAATAAGAGTGGGTTCACCAGCTGGGCGAGGTGGCTCACGCCTGTAATCTCTGCACTTTGGGAGGCCAGGCTCTGAGACCAGCCTGGGCAACAGAGCAAGACCCCATCTCTACAAACAAACAAACAAACAAACAAACATAAGCTGGGCATGGAAACTTGTGCCTGTAGATCCAGCTACTCAGGAGGCTGAGGTGGGAGGATTACTTGAGCCCAGGAGGTTGAAGTTGCAGGGAGCCGAGGTCACGCCACTGCACTCCAGCCTGGGGAGAGTGAGAAAGACCGTCTCAAAAAAAGAATAAAGGCAGGAGAGGGGTACAAATACTGTATGATTCCACTTATCTAAGGCACCTAGAGTAGTCAAATTAATTCACAGAGGCAGAAAGTAGAATAGCAGTTGCCATGCCCGGCATGGTGGCTCACACCTGTAATCCCAGCACTTTGGGAGGCTGAGGCAGGCGGATCATGAGGTCAGGAGATTGAGACCATCCTGGCTAACACGGTGAAACCCTGTCTCTACTAAAAATACAACAAAATTAGCCAGGTATGGTGGCGGACGCCTGTAGTCCCAGCTACTAGGGAGGCTGAGGCAGGAGAATGGTGTGAGCCTGGGAGGCAGAGCTTGCAGTAAGCCGAGATCGTGTCACTGCACTCCAGTCCGGGCGACAGAGCAAGACTCTGTCTCAAAAAATAAAAACAATAAAAAAGAATAGCAGTTGCCAGGGAGAGGAGAAATTATGAGTTAATATTTAATGGAGATGGAGTTTCTGTTTAGAATGAGGAAAACATTCTGGAAATAGACATTGGTGGCCGGGCACACAGTGGCTCACGTCTGTAATTCCAGCACTTTGAGAGGCCGAGGCGGGCAGATCACTTGAGGTCAGGAGTTCGAAAATCTCTCACTACTAAAAAAAAAAATTACTGGCTGGTGGCGGCCACCTGTAAACGACTACTCGGAGACTGAGGCAGAGAACACTTGAAGTGAGCCGAGACCATGCCACTGCACTCCAGCCTGGGGGACAGAGCAACACTCTGTCTAAAAAAAAAAAAAAAAGATATTGATGATGATTGCACATCCTAAACTAACTTAGTATCATGGAGTTGGACACTTTAAAGTGGTTAAAATGGTAAATTTTATGTATATGTCACTACAATTAAAAGTACATGTATTTGTTTTGAAAATTTTAGTATCAAACTCAGATTTTTTTTATTAAGCTTCTCTCAGGCAGCTATCATGGGCCTTTGCTGGCATCCAATACCAAGGGATGCATTTTCATCTAGACTAGGGTTTCTCCACGTTGGCACTATTGGCATTTCGGGGCCGGAGCGTTCTTTGCTATGGGGTCGTCCTGTGCTTCCTAGGATGTTGAGCAGCACCTCTGGCCTCTACCTACTAGGTGGCAGTAGCGCTTTCCCAGGTGTAACAACCAACCCACTTGTCCCGTTGCCAAATGTCCCCTGGGGACTGGGGCACACAGTCACCCCAATTAAGAATATTGTTCTAGTTTTTTTTTTTTTTTTTTTTTTTGAGGCAGAGTCTCACGCTGTCGCCCAGGCTGGAGTGCAGTGAGGCGATCTCAGCTCACTGCAACCTCCGCCTCCTGGTTCAAGCAATTCTCCTGCCTTGGCCTCCTGAGTAGCTGGGATTACAGGCACCTGCCACTATGCCCGGCTAATTTTTGTATTTTTGGTAGAGATGGGGTTTCACCATGTTGGCCAGGCTAGTCTCGAACTCCTGACAGGTGATCCGCCTGCCTTGGCCTCCCAATGTACTGGGATTACAGGCATGAGCCACTGCGTCCAGCCCCACAAAGTGACTTTCAGCAAAGGATTTATAGAACGGATACATTACCAGATAGTGCAGACATGAATCTGCCTTTTTTCAAAGGGGGCACAAGCCAGGTGCGGTGGCTCACGCCTGTAATACCAGCACTTTGGGAGGCCCACGTGGGAGGATCGCCTGAGCTCAGGAGTTTGAGACCAGCCTGAGCAATATAGTGAGACCCTGTCTCTATTAAAAACAAAAGAAAGAGAAAACAAAGGGGGCACAGATAACTTGGGAGCAGTGCTTCTCAAACTTTTTTTTTTTTCAATACTGACAGGGTCTTGCTGCGGTATCCACGCTGGTCTACAACTACTAGCCTCAAACAATCCTCCTGCCTGAGCCCCCCAAAATGCTGAGATTACAGGCATGAACCACCGTGCCTGGCTGTGCTTCTCCAACTTTAAGATGCATACACATCATGCAGCATTTCTTGTTAGAAATGCAGTCCCTGGGCTAAGTGCAGTGGCTCATACCTGTAATCCCAGCACTTTGGGAGGCCGAGGCGGGAGGGTGCCTTTAGCCCAGAGTTCGAGACCACCCTGGGCAACATGGCGAAACCCCGTCTCTACCAAAAATATAAAAATTAGCCAGTCTTGGCTGGGTGCAGTGGCTCACGCTTGTAATCCCAGCACTTTGGAAGGCCGAGGTGGGCAGATCATGAGGTCAAGAGATCGAGACCATCCTGGCCAACATAGTGAAACCCCGTCTCTACTAAAAGTACAAAAATTATCCAGGCCTGGTGGCATGTGCCTGTAATCCCAGCTACTCGGGAGGCTGAGACTGGAGAATCACTTGAACCCAGAAGGTGGATGTTGCAGGGAGCAAGCCATTGCACTCCACCCTGGGCAACAGAGCGAGACTCCAACTAAAAAAAAAAAAAAAAAATTAGCCAGTCTTATAACCTAATCTCAAAACAAATAAATTATTTTAATTAAAAAAAAATTTTTTT
The DNA here is from genome assembly GCF_009828535.3 of Hylobates moloch. Classification (NCBI taxonomy): domain Eukaryota; kingdom Metazoa; phylum Chordata; class Mammalia; order Primates; family Hylobatidae; genus Hylobates; species Hylobates moloch. The sequence goes on along the minus strand of NW_026652287.1, from coordinate 100,953,094 downwards.
TGAGACGGAGTCTGGCTCTGTTGCCCAGGCTGGAGTGCAGTAGTGCGATCGGCTCAATGAGTGCAGTCGGCTCACTGCAACCTCCACCTCAGGGGTTCAAGTGATTCTCCCATCTCAGCCTCCCGAGTAGCTGGAACTACAGGCACACACCTTCTTTGAACCAGATGAGGAGCGCTTTACCTCATGAACTCATTAGAGGTTGCTGATGAGTCTTCCACAAAACCTTCATTCCTCTCCCCTAGATCCCCAGGAAACCTACAGGGACTATGTCCGCAGGAAATTCCGGCTCATGGAAGACCGCAATGCACGCCTAGGGGAATGTGTCAACCTCAGCCACCGGTACACCCGGCTCCTGTTGGTGAAGGAGCACTCAAACCCCATGCAGGCTCAGCAGCAGCTTCTGGACACAGGCCGGGGACACGCGAGGACCGTGGGACACCAGGCTAGCCCCATCAAGATAGAGACCCTCTTTGAGCCAGACGAGGAGCGCCCCGAGCCACCGCGCACCGTGGTCATGCAAGGCGCGGCAGGGATAGGCAAGTCCATGCTGGCACATAAGGTGATGCTGGACTGGGCGGACGGGAAGCTCTTCCAAGGCAGATTTGATTATGTCTTCTACATCAACTGCAGGGAGATGAACCAGAGTGCCACGGAAGGCAGCATGCAAGACCTCATCTCCAGCTGCTGGCCCGAGCCCAGCGCGCCTCTCCAGGAGCTCGTCCGAGTTCCCGAGCGCCTCCTTTTCATCATCGACGGCTTCGATGAGCTCAAGCCTTCTTTCCACGATCCTCAGGGACCCTGGTGCCTCTGTTGGGAGGAGAAACGGCCCACGGAGCTGCTTCTTAACAGCTTAATTCGCAAGAAGCTGCTCCCTGAGCTATCTTTGCTCATCACCACACGGCCCACAGCTTTGGAGAAGCTCCACCGTCTTTTGGAGCACCCCAGGCATGTGGAGATCCTGGGCTTCTCCGAGGCAGAAAGGAAGGAATACTTCTACAAGTATTTCCAAGATGCAGAGCAGGCGGGCCAAGTCTTCAATTACGTGAGGGACAAGGAGCCTCTCTTCACCATGTGCTTCGTCCCCCTGGTGTGCTGGGTGGTGTGTACCTGCCTCCAGCAGCAGCTGGAGGGTGGGGGGCTGTTGAGACAGACGTCCAGGACCACCACTGCGGTGTACATGCTCTACCTGCTGAGTCTGATGCAGCCGAAGCCCGGGACCCCGCGCCTCCAGCCTCCACCCAACCAGAGAGGGTTGTGCTCCTTGGCGGCAGACGGGCTCTGGAATCAGAAAATCCTATTTGAGGAGCAGGACCTCCGGAAGCACGGCCTAGACGGGGCGGACGTCTCTGCCTTCCTCAACATGAACATTTTCCAGAAGGACATCAACTGTGAGAGGTACTACAGCTTCATCCACTTGAGTTTCCAGGAATTCTTTGCAGCTATGTACTATATCCTGGACCAGGGGGAGCGCGGGGCAGGCCCAGACCAGGACGTGACCAGGCTGTTGACCGAATACGCGTTTTCTGAAAGGAGCTTCCTGGCACTCACCAGCCGCTTCCTGTTTGGACTCCTGAACGAGGAGACCAGGAGCCACCTGGAGAAGAGTCTCTGCTGGAAGGTCTCGCGGCACATCAAGATGGACCTGTTGCGGTGGATCCAAAGCAAAGCTCAGAGCGACGGCTCCACCCTGCAGCAGGGCTCCTTGGAGTTCTTCAGCTGCTTGTACGAGATCCAGGAGGAAGAATTTATCCAGCAGGCTCTGAGCCACTTCCAGGTGATCGTGGTCAGCAACATTGCCTCCAAGATGGAGCATATGGTCTCCTCGTTCTGTGTGAAGCACTGCAGGAGCGCCCAGGTGCTGCACTTGTATGGCGCTACCTACTGCGCGGATGGGGAAGACCGGGCGAGGTGCTCTGCAGGCGCGCACACGCTGCTGGTGCAGCTGTAAGTATCCCTGGGGTATCCCCTGGGGCTGCTTAGGTTCGTGTCTTTTTTTTTTTTTTTTTCTCTGTTGCCCATGCTTGAGTGCAGTGGTGTGACCTCAGCTCACTGCAACCTCCGCCTCCCGGGTTCAAGAGATTCTCCTGCCTCAGCCTCCCAAGTAGCTGGGACTACAGGCGCGCGCCACCAGGCCCACCTAATTTTTGTATTTTTAGTAGAGACAGGGTTTCACCACGTTGGCCAGGGAGGTCTCGATCTCTTGACCTCGTGATCTGCCCGCCTCGGCCTCCCAAAGTGCTGGGATTACAGGCATGAGCCACTGCACCCGGCCCATGCTTTTTTTATTTTTTATTTTTGAGACGGAGTCTCGCTTTTTCACCCAGGCTGGAGTGCAGTGGCGCAATCTCGGCTCACTGCAAGCTCCGCCTCCCGGGTTCACGCCATTCTCCTGCCTCAGCTTCTCCGAGTAGCTGGGACTACAGGTGCCCGCCACCACGCCCGGCTAATTTTTTTGTATTTTTAGTAGAGACGGGGTTTCACCGTGGTCTCGATCTCCTGACCTCGTGATCCGCCCGCCTCGGCCTCCCAAAGTGCTGGGATTACAAGCGTGAGCCACCGCGCCCAGCCTTTTTTTTTTTTTTTTTTTTTTTTTTAAACGAAGTCTCTCTTGGTCTCCTAGGCTGGAGTGCAGTGGCGCAATCTCGGCTGACTGCAGCCTCTGCCTCCCGAGTTCAAGTGATTCTCCTGCCTGAGCCTCCTGAGTAGCTGGGATTACAGGTGCCCATCACCATGCCAGGATTGTGTTTGTATTTTTAGTTGAGACGGGGTTTCGCCGTGTTAGCCAGGCTGGTCTTGAACTCCTGACCTCAAGTGATCCACTTGCCTTGGCCTTGAGGTTCATGCTGTTAACCAGTGCCTCTCAGCTAGGGATTTTGCTCTGACATTTGACAATGTCTGCAGACACGTTTTTGGTGGTCACAGCTCGGAAGCAAGTAACACTACTGACATCTAGTGGATTAAGGCCGGGAATGCTGCAAACATCCTACAGTACACAGGACAGTCCCTCTGGCCCCAAAGTGTCAATAGTGCCACAGCAGAGACTAAACAACACCCATTGGGACTAAATTGATGTCGATGTCTGGGAGAATTTATTCAATCAACAAATATTACTAAGTCCCTTTTTCTTGAGAGAGTCTGGCTCTGTCACCAAGGCTGGGGTGCAGTGGCACAATCTCGGCTCACTGCAACCTCCACCTTGCGTGTCTCAGCCTCCTGAGCAGCTGGGACCACAGGAGTGTGCCACCACACCCAGCTAATTTTTGTATTTTTTAATAGAGACGGGGTGTCACCATGTTGGCCAGGCTGGTCTCAAACTCTCAGCCTCAGCCTCCCAAAGTGCTGGGATTATAGGTGTGAGCCACCACACCCAGCCTCTATGTCCCTTTTATCTGGGGACCCAATAATCTTCTGTAGACAGAAGACTGTGTGAATAAGCCAATGGTCCCAAGAGAGCACGCATCCTAACGAGAACGGAGACAGATAATAAAGAGGGAAACAAGTAAACCAACTAAACCAACGATTGGGAGTGTCAGAGCCAGGTGCAGCCTGGACAACATGATGAGATCCCCATCTCTAAAAATATACAATAAATTAGCTGGGCATGATGGTGCATACCTGTAGCCCCAGCTTCTCAGGAGGCTGAGGAGGGAGGATTGCTTAAGCCCGAGAGGTCAAGCCTACAGTGAGCCATGATTCCACCATGCACTCCAGCCTAGACAACAGGGCAAGGCCCTCTAAAAAAAAAAATTAAAAGATAGCATGCTTTGGCTGGATGTGGTGACTCATGCCTGTAATCCCAGAACTTTGGGAGGTCGAGGCAGGGGAATCACTGGAGGTCAGGAGAACGAGATCAGCCTGGCTAACACGGTGAAACCCCATCTCTACTAAAAATACTAAATTAACTGGGCGTGGTGGCTCATGCCTGTAATCCCAGCTACTCTGGAGGCTGAGGCAGGAGAATCGCTTGAACCCAGGAGGCGGAGGTTGTGGTGAGCTGAGATTGCGCCATTGCACTCCAGCCTGTGCAACAAGAGCGAAACTCCATCTCAGAAAGGGATAGCATGCTTCCTAAACGGTGAAATGACATGCAAGGGCCATAGTTGTGAAGCACCAATAACACCAGGGAGTGGCCTGTCTTTCCTTCAAGCAGACCAGAGAGGACCATCCTGCTGGACGCCTACAGTGAACATCTGGCAGCGGCCCTGTGCACCAATCCAAACCTGATAGAGCTGTCTCTGTACCGAAATGCCCTGGGCAGCCGGGGGGTGAAGCTGCTGTGTCAAGGACTCAGACACCCCAACTGCAAACTTCAGAACCTGAGGTGAGTGCAGGCTGGTCTGGGCGTTTCAGGTGGTCCCCACCGTGGCCTCTCATGGGGCTCGGTCACCAAGGTTCTATCACGGGTGTATTCATTGGCTACGGCTGCCGTAAAAAAGTGCCACAAAGCCAAGTGCGGTGGCTCACGCCTGTAATCCCAGCATGTTGACAGGTCAAGGTGGGCAGATCACTTGAGGTCAGGAGTTTGAGACCAGCCTGGCCAACATGGCAAAATGCCATCTCTATGAAAAATACAAAAATTAGGAGGGTGTGGTGGCGGGCATCTGTAATCCCAGCTGCTTGGGAGGCTGAGGCAGGAGAATCGCTTGAACCTGGGAGGCGGAGGTTGCAGTGAGCCGGGATCGTGCCACTGCACTCCAGCCTGGGTGATACGGTGAGACTCCGTCTCAGGGGGGAGAAAAAAGTGCCAAATACTGGGTGGCTTCACCACATAAATGTATTTTCTCAAGGCAGGTGGGGGGCTGCTGGAAGTCCAAGATCAAGGAGTGGGCAGGTTAAGTTCTTCTGAGGCCTCTGTCCTCGGCCTGCAGATCACTGCCTTCTGTCTTCACATGGTCATCCTGCTGTGTGGGTCTCCACATTTTTTTTTTTTACGAGACACTGATATGCTCTGTCACCCAGGCTGGAGTGCAGTGGCACAGTCATGGCTCACTGCAGCCCCAAACTCCTGGTCTCAAGCCATCCTCTTGCCCCAGCATCACGAGTAGCTGGGAAAACAAGCATGTGCAACCACAACCGGCTAATTTTTTTATTTTGAGACGGAGTCTTGCTTTGTGACCAGGCTGGAGTGCAGTGGTACGATATCGGCTCACTGCAACCTCTGTCTCCTGGGTTCAAGCGATTCTCCTGCCTCAGCCTCCTGAGTAGCTGGGACTACAGGCACGTGACACCATGCCCAGATAATTTTTTGTATTTTTAGTAGAGACGGGGTTTCACCATATTAGCTAGGATGGTCTCGATCTCCTGACCTCGTGATCTGCCCACCTCGGCCTCCCAAAGTGCTGGGATTACAGACTGAGCCACCGCGCCCAGCCACACCCGGCTAATTTTCGTATATTTTGGAGAGACGGGGTTTCACCATGTTGCCCACACTGGTCTCAAACTTCTGGCCTCAAGTGATCCTCCCTCCTCAGCCTCCCTAACTGTTGAGATTACAGGTTTGAGCCACTGTGCCTAGCCAATTTTTTTTTTATTTTTTGAGATAGTCTTGCTCTGTAGCCTGGGCTGGAGTGCAGTGACATGATCTCAACTCACTGCAACCTCCGCCTCCTGAGTTCAAGCAATTCTCCTGCCTTAGCCTCCCGAGTAGCTGGGATTACAGGGGTGCATCACAACATCCAGCTAATTTTTGTGTTTGTAGTAGAAATGGGGTTTCGCTGTGTTGGCCAGGCTGGTCATAAACTCCTGACCTCAGGTGATCCACCCACCTCGGCCTCCCAAAGTGCTGAGATTACAGGCTTGAGCCACCGCACATGGCCTTGAATTTAAGGGCAACCTTTGTGAATGTATTTGACTACAAAACATTTTATATTGTTCTTGTTGCTTTTCTTGACAGGTAAAATTTATCATATACAACATGATATTTTGAAATAAATATATTGGCCAGGTGTGATGACTCACGCCCGTAATTCCAGCACTTTGGAAGGCCGAGATGGGAGGATCATTTGAGCCCAGGAGTTCAAGACCAGCCTGGCCAACATGGAGAATCCCTGTCTTTACTAAAAAATACAAAAATTCGCCAGGTGTCCAGTATTGGAGGCAGAGGCAGAGAATCCTTGAACCTGGAGGTGAGTTGCAGTGTGAGGTCACACCTATCCAGATGGGTGATCTGCCTCAAAAAAAAAAAAATTCTTAAAAATAAAATATATATTATTATATATATATTTGAGTGGTGTTTTTTTTTGCGGTGAGTGCAGTTTTATCGCCACATCCGCCTCCTGGTTCAGTGTTCTCCTTCCTCCTCCTGAGTACGGTGATTACAGGGCCCCACCACATTGGGTAGAGACAGGGTTTTGCCATTTTGGCCAGGCTGGTCTTGAACTCCTGACCTCAGGTGATCCACCCTCCTCAGCCTCCCAAAGTGCTGGGATTACAGGCATGAGCCACCACGCCTGGCGATAAATTCTTAAAAAAAAAAAAAAAAAAAAAAAGCTGAAGTGGTAGTGTGCACCTGTAGTCCCAGCTACTCAGGACGCTGACATGGGAGGTTGCTTGAGCCCAGAAGGTTTAGGCCCCAGTGAGTCATGATTGCGCCACTGCACTCCAGCCTGGAAAACAGAGTGAAACGCCATCACACAACGGTGGCTCATGCCTGTAATCCCAGCACTTCAGGAGGCCAAGGCGAGTGGATCACCTGAGGTCAGGAGTTCAAGACCAGCCTGGCCAACATGGTGAAACCCCGTCTTTACTAAAAATACAAAAATTAGCCAGGCATGGTGGCACACGTCTGTAATCTCAGCTACTCAGGAGGCCAAGGCAGGAGAATTGCTTCAACCCAGGAGGCAGAGCTTGTGGTAAGCCAAGATCGTGCCACTGCTCTCCAGCCTTGGTGATAGAGCGACTCTGTCTCAGAAAAAAAAAAAAAAAAAAGCAAAAGAAAATAATCCACAAAACTGGCGCAAAAGAAATGACCAGCTTTTTTCTCCTCTTTTCCACTCCAGGCTGAAGAGGTGTCGCATCTCCAGCTCAGCCTGCGAGGACCTCTCTGCAGCTCTCATAGCCAATAAGAATTTAACAAGGATGGATCTCAGTGGCAACGGTGTTGGATTCCCAGGCATGACGCTGCTTTGCGAGGGCCTGCGGCATCCCCAATGCAGGCTGCAGATGATTCAGTGAGTCTCTATCCCCAGCAGCAACTCCTTAAGCTCATTGTCTCCTGGGGCATGAAATATCACAAAACGCTGGTAATCCCCAAATCTCCACCTTTAAATCAGGGCTGGCCCTTAACCCCATGACCTAAGACCCTGGCCCTGGACTCTGGGCACTTTAGAGGACCCCTTTCTGCCCTTCTCTGACTCCACACTCAATTCCACATGATGAAGAGTCCCTGGGACAATCCCTCACCTTTTTTTTCCCCTGAGATGGAGTCTTGCTATGTTGACCAAGTTGGGGTGCAGTGGCGCAATCTCGGCTCACTGCAACCTCCACTTCCTGGGTTCAAGTGATTCTCCTGCCTCAGGCTCCCAAGTAGCTGGGATTACAGGCACCCACCACCACACCCAGCTAACTTTTTTGTATTTTTAGTAGAGATGGGGTTTCCCCACGTTGGCCAGGCTGGTCTTGAACTCCTGACCTCAAATGATCCATCCACCTTGGCCTCCCAAAGTGCTGGAATTACAGGTGTGAGCCACTGCAGCCTATCTACAAAAAAAAATTTTTTTTAATTAGCCAGGTATGGGCCAGGAGCGGTGGTTCACGCCTGTAATCCCAGCACTTTGGGAGGCCAAGGTGGGCGGATCACCTGAGGTCAGGAGTTCAAGACCAGCCTGGCCAACATGATGAAACCCCGTCTCTACTAAAAATGCAAAAATTAGCTGGGCGTGGTGGCGCACACCTGTAGCCCAGCCTGTAGTCCCAGCTACTCGAGAGACTGAGGTATGAGAATCACTTGAACCCAAGAGGTGGAGGTTGCAGTGAGGCAAGATCACGCCACTGCACTCCAGCCTGGGCGACAGAGCGAGACTCTACCTCAAAATAAAAAAATTAGGCAGGTGTGGTGGTGCACACATGTATTCCCAGTTATTCAGGAGGCTGAGGCAGGAGGATCATGTGAGCCCAGAGGTCGAGGCCTCAGTGAGTTGGTATCACTCCACTGAACTTCACCCTGGGTGACACAGCAAGAACCCTTTCCTACATAATAAGATAAACAGGCTGGGGCATGAGTGATCAGGACACAGAAAGGCAAGATGGCGCCCCCTTCAACCTCTCCTTCCTCCCGAGGTTGAGGAAGTGTCAGCTGGAGTCCGGGGCTTGTCAGGAGATGGCTTCTGTGCTCAGCACCAACCCACATCTGGTTGAGTTGGACCTGACAGGAAATGCACTGGAGGATTTGGGCCTGAGGTTACTGTGCCAGGGACTGAGGCACCCCATCTGCAAACTACGGACTTTGTGGTGAGTTCTTCCTGGGGTCAACTATAATAAAATGGCAAATCTCTTCATATTGAATGACGGCATAAAAATGCATCCATAGGGTTCGGGCACAGTGGCTCACACCTGTAATCTCAGCACTTTGGGAGGCCAAACAGGGCAGATCATCTGAGGTCAGGAGTTCGAGACCAGCCTGGCCAACATGGCAAAACCCCGTCTCTACTAAAGAGACAAAAATTAGCCGGATGTGGTGGCACATGCCTGTAATCACAGCTACTCAGGGGGCTGAGGCAGGAGGATCACTTGAACCTGGGAGGCATAAGTTGCAGTGAGCCGAGATCACGTCACTGCACTCCAGCCACGGTGACAGAGTGAGACTCCATCTCAAAAAACAAAGTAGAATGGTGGCTGCCAAGGCCTAGAACAGGAAGAAATGGGGAGTTACTGTTTAACAGGAGCAGAGGTTCCATTTCGGAAGATGAAAAAGTTCCAGAGATGGGCCGGGTGCAGTGGCTCACGCCTGTAATCCCGGCACTTTGGGAGGCCAAGGCGGGCGGATCACCTGAGGTCTGGAGTTCAAGACCAGCCTGACCAACATGGAGAAGCCCCGTCTCTACTAAAATACAAAATAAGCCAGGCATGGTGGCACATGCCTGTAATCCCAACTACTCGGGAGGCTGAGGCAGGAGAATCGCTTGGACCTGGGAGGCGGAGATTGTGGTGAGCCAACACTGTGCCATTGCACTCCAGCCTGGGCAACAAAAACGAAACTCCGTCTCAAAAAAAAAAGTTCCAGAGATGGATAGCAGTGATGGTTGCCCAGTAACTTGAAACTACTTCATGCCACTGAGTCAGTCAGCCCTCTGTGTCCATGGGTTCTGCATTTGTGAATTTCATCAACCATGGATCAAAAATATTCAGAAGGGTTGGGCGCAGTGGCTCACGCCTATAATCACAACCTCTGGAAGGCCAAGGCAGGAGAATGACTTGAGCGCAGGAGTTCAAGAGCAGCCTGGGAACCAGTGAGACTTCATCTCTACAAAAAATAAACATAATTAGCCGGGTGGCGTGGTATGTGCCTGGAGTCCCAGCTATTCAGGAACCTCGGAGGCCAAGGCTACAGTGAGTTGTGATCAAGCCACTGTACCCCAGCCTGGGTGACAGGGTGAGACCCTGTCTCAATAAACATATAATAAAAAGTAAATGTAATTGTGGCAAAATACATGCAACATAAAATGTACCATCTTCCCCAGTTGTTTCTTGTTCTGCCCCAGTATGATCTGCAGGAACCATCTTGAACTTTTTTCTTTTTTCTTTCTTTTTTTTTTGAGACAGGGTCTCACTGACTCACAGAAGCTTGAGTGCAATGATGTGATATCAACTTTCTGAAGCCTTGACCTCTGGGGCTCAAGCGATCCTTCTGCCTCAGCCTCCCAAAGTAGCTGGGACTACAGGTGTGTGCTACCACGCCAAGCCAATTTTTCTTTTTTTTTTTCTTTTCTTTAATAGAGACAGAGTTTCGCCATGCTGACCAGGCTGGTTGGAACTCCTGGGGTCAACCAATCCTCCTGCCTCAGCCTCCCAAAGTGTTGGGATTACAGGTGTGAGCCACCACCATGGCACCCAGTCAGCACTTTCTTTTTTTTTTTTTTTTTTGAGACAGAGTCTCGCCCTGTGGCCCAGGCTGGATTACCGTGGCTCTCCATCTCAGCTCATGCAATCTCCACCTCCCAGGTTCAACGATTCTTGTGCTTCAGCCTCCCGAGTAGCTAGGATTACAGATGCCTCCCACCATGCCGGCTAATTGTATTTTCAGTAGAGATGGGGCTTTACCATGTTGGCCAGGCTGGTCTTGAACTTCTGACCTCAGGTGATTTGCCCACCTCGGCCTCCCAAAGTGCTGGGATTACAGGCGTGAGCCACCACACCCAGCCCTTTTACCCACTTTTAAATTAGGTTGTCTAAAAATGCATTACTGTTAAGACTGGGGGCTTGGGCGCAGTGGCTCACGCCTGTAATTCCAGTCTTTGGGAGGCTGAGGCAGGCGTATCACTCAAGGTCAGGAGTTCGAGACCACCCTGGCCAACATGGTCAGAAACCCTGTCTCTACTAAAAATACAAAAACTAGCCAGGCATGGTGCCACACGCCTGTAGTCCCAGCTATTTGGGAGGCTGAGGCAGGAGAATCGCTTAAACATGGGAGGTGGAGGTTGCAGTTGAGCTGAGATGCACCATTGCACTCCAGCCTGGGTGACAGAGTTAGACTCCGTCTCAAAAAAAAAAAAAAGAAAGAAAAAGAAAGGAAAACCTCCACAATGCTTGTTGAATTGGACTTTGTGCAGGCTAAAGATCTGCCACCTCACTGCTGCTGCCTGTGAAGAGCTGGCCTCAACTCTCAGCGTGAACCAGAGCCTGAGGGAGCTGGACCTGAGCCTGAATGAGCTGGGGGACAGTGGGGTGCTGCTGCTGTGTGAGGGCCTCCAGCATCCCATGTGCAAGCTCCAGACCCTCCGGTGAGTCCCGTTTTGCTCACCACGCTAGGAGTCCCAATCCATGAATGCAGCCCTGTCACCTGGGATCACGGAGGCCAGGTTGCCTCTGATCCTAAACTGTAGCTACTACATCAGCTTTTTTTTTTTTTTGAGACAATTTTGCTCTGTCGCCCAAGCTGGAGAGCAGTGGCGCGATTGCAGCTCACTGCAACCTCCGCCTCCTGAGTTCAAGCGATTCTCCTGCCTCAGCCTCCCAAGTAGCTGAGATTACAGGCGCCCACCACCATACCCAGCTAATTTTTTGTATTTTTAGTAGAGACGGGGTTTCACTGTGTTAGCCAGGATGGTCTTGATCTCCTGACCTCGTGATCCTTCCATCTCGGCCTCCCAAAGTGCTGGGATTACAGGCGTGAGCCACTGCGCCCGGCCAATTTTTGCTTATTTTTTGTAGGGACAAAAAATTTTCGATTTGTTGCCTAAGCTAGTGTCAAACTCCTGGCCTTAGGAGATCCTCTGGCCTTGGCCTCCCAAAGTGCTGGGCTTACAGGTGTGACCCACTACACCCAGCTGGACACCCTTTCTAATCCCCAGCTAAGACCTGGGTTCCTAGATTTATAATCCTATGTGACCTCCTGCTTCCCCTCAGCATCATTTATTGAAATTTGAATGCCGGGCGAGGTGGCTCACGCCTGTAATCTCAGCACTTTGAGAGGCCAAGGTGGGAGGATGACCTAAGGTCAGGAGTTCAAGACTAGCCTGGCCAACATGGTGAAACCCTGTCTCCACTAAAAATATAAAAATTAACCAGGCATGGTGACAGACACCTGATATCCAGGTACTCAGGAAGCTGAGGCAGAATTGCTTGAGCCCGGGAGCCGGAGGTTACAGTGAGCTGAGATTGTGCCACCACACTCCAGCCTGGACGACAGAGCAAGACTCCATCTAAAAAAAAAAAAAAAAAAAGATTGTAATTTGCGTCTATGTGTGTGTGGTGGCATTCCACAAGTATAGGAGCTATGCCAACTGTATCTCCTAGTGACTAGTACAAAACGTAGGTAGAGGTGCTCAAAAATACACACTGTGTATTTTTTTATCAAGGCACCAGCAAAAAACAACAACAAAAAAATCACACGCGCGGCTGGGCGCGGTGGCTCACGCCTGTAATCCCAGCACTTTGGGAGGCTGAGGCGGGTGGATCATGAGGTCAAGAGATCAAGACCATCCTGGCCAACATGGTGAAACCCCGTCTCTACTAAAAATACAAAAATTAGCTGGGTGTGGTGGTGGGCACCCGTAGTCGCAGCTACTCAGGAGGCTGAGGCAGGGGAATCACCTGAACCCATGAGGCGGAGGTTGTAGTGCGCCGAGATCACACCATTGCACTCCAGCCTGGGCGACATTGTGAGACTCTGTCTCAAAAAAAAAAAATTTGTAGATGGAAGGCTGAGGCGGGTGGATCACCTGAGGTCAGGAGTTCGAAACCAGCCTGACCAACATAGTGAAACCCCGCTTCTACTTAAAAATACAAAAATTAGCCGGGCATGTTGCCACATGCCTGTAATCACATCTACTTGAGAGGCTGAGGCAGGAGAATCGCTTGAGCTTGGGAGGTGGAGGTTGCAGTGAGCCAAGATCGCATCATTGCTCTCCAGCCTGGGCAACGAGAGGGAAACTCCATTGCAAAAAGAAAAAAAAAAATTTTTGTACAAACAAGTTGTTGGTTGTCCAGACTGGTCACAAACTCCTGACCTCAAAGAACCCTCCAGCCTCAAGCCTCCCAAGATGGTGGGATGACAGGCATGAACCAGGGCACCTGACCTGATTCTTAGTTGCTTCCTTCTGTTCTCTTATTCCTCCCTTCCTCTCGTCTTCCTACTTCTGTCTTCTTTTTCTTTTTGTCTCTCAAGGGTAGAAACTGAATCTGTCCCTCTGTCTGCAACCAGCGCAGGGCTTGGCACAGGGCCCTCCCAGCAGATGTTCGCAGGAGGAACACCTCCCACTCCACCCTCGCATCCTGTCTTTGCAGGTTGGGCATCTGCCGGCTGGGCTCTGCCGCCTGTGAGGGTCTTTCTGCGGTGCTCCAGGCCAACCAAAACCTCCGGGAGCTGGACTTGAGTTTCAACGACCTGGGAGACCGGGGCCTGTGGTTGCTGGCTGAGGGGCTGCAACATCCCGCCTGCAAACTCCAGAAAATGTGGTGAGTGTCGGGGAGTTACGGGGTGGCAGTGCTCATGTTTGGACGGTGGAAGCGCTTTCTCATCCTTCATTTTTCTATTTATGAACCATCCTGCTTCACTACAAAAGATTCAGGTATCAAAAAGAGAGGTGGAAAGAAAAGACAGGAAGTCTCTCTGAACTTATTCTGATTTGGGGGTGCTGCCCGACTTAAAATTTTAAAAACTTAAGGCCGGGCACGGTGGCGCATGCCTGTAATCCTAGCACTTTGGGAAGCCGAGGTGGGTGGATCACCTGAGGTCGGGAGTTCAAGACCAGCCTAACATGGTGACACCCTGTCTCTACTAAATGCAAAAAAAATAGCCGGGCCTGGTGGCACATGCCTGTAATCCGAGTTACTTGGGAGGCTGAGACAGGAGAATCGCTTGTACCTGGGAGGTAGAGGTTGCAGTGAGCCAAGATCATGCCATTGCACTCTAGCCTGGGCAACAAGAGTGAAACTGTCTCAAAAAAAAAATAAATAAATAAAAAATGAAATGTAAAAATTACAAAAAAGAGGCTGGGCATGGTAGCTTAACGCCTGTAATCCCAGCACTTTGGGAGGCCGAGGCGGGTGGATCACCTGAGGTCAGGAGTTCGAGACCAGCCTGACCAAAACGGTGAAACACCATCTCTACAAAAATACAAAAATTAACCCAGCATGGTGGCGCATGCCTGTAATCCCAGCTACTCAGGAGGCTGAGGCAGGAGAATGACTTGAACCTGGGAGGCGAGATTACAGTGAGCTGAGATCACACCACTGCACTCCACTCCAGCCTGGGTGATAGAGCAAGACTCTGTCTCAAAAACAATAATTCAGGCCGGGCGCGATGGCTCATGCCTGTAATCCCAGCACTTTGGGAGTCTGAGGTGGACGGATCATGAGGTCAGGAGTTCGAGACCAGCCTGGCCAACATGGCCATCTCTATTAAGAATACAAAAATTAGCCTGGCGTGGTGGTGGGTGTCTGTAATCCCAGCTACTCAGGAGGCTGAGGCAGGAGAATCGCTTGAATCCAGGAGGTGGAGGTTGCAGTGAGCCGAGATCACATCGTTGCACTCCAGCCTAGATGACAGAGCAAGACTTTGTCTCGAGAAAAAAAAATAATAATAATTCAATCTGGTGCTCTGTAAATTCCAGTCAAATGTTAATTGTGACTTTCTCCCTCACCTTTCTCTAGGCCAGCTGTAGCCCTAATCTGAAGGATTTAGAATGGGATGAGGCATCATCTAGTTTATTTGGTGCTTTTTTTTTTTTTTTTTTTTTTAAACAGTGTCTCACTCTGTCACCCTGGAGTGCAGTGGCACGATCTTGGCTCACTGCAACCTCCACCTCCCGGGTTCAAGCAATTCTCCTGCCTCAGCCTCCTGAGTAGCTGGGATTACAGGCATGAACCATCTAGCCCAGATATTTTTTTTTTTTGAGACGGAGTTTTGCTCTTGTTGCCCAGGCTGGAGTGCAATGGCACGATCTGGGCTCACCGCAACCTCTGCCTCCCGGGTTCAAGGGATTCTCCTGCCTCAGCCTCCCAAATAGCTGGGATTACAGGCATGCGCCACCACCCCGGCTAATTTTGTATTTTTAGTAGACACGGGGTTTCTCCATGTTGGTCAGGCTGGTCTTGAACTCCCGACCTCAGGTGATCCGCCCGCCTTGGCCTCCCAAAGTGCGGGGATTACAGGTGTGAGCCACCATGCCTGGCCTAGACCAGATAACTTATTTTTATTTTATTTTTTTTGAGACAGAGTCTTACTCCGTCACCAGGCTGGAGTGCAGTGGCACAATCTCGGCTCACTGCAACCTCTGCTTCCCAGGTTCAAGCAATTCTCCTGCCTCAGCCTCCCGAGTAGCTGGGATTACAGACACGTGCCACCACGCCCAGCTAATTTTTCTATTTTTAGTAGAGACGGGGTTTCACCATGTTGGTCAGGCTGGTCTCGATCTCGTGACCTCGTGATCCACCTGCCTCGGCCTCCCAAAGTGCTGGGATTACAGGCATGAGCCACCGCGCCCGGCCCAGATAATTTTTAAAATGTTTTGGAGGCTGGGCATAGTGGCTCACGCCTATAATCCCAGCACTTTGGGAGTCCAAGGTGGGTAGATCACTTGAGGTCAGGAGTTTGAGACCAGCCTGGCCAACATCGTGAAACCCATCTCTACTAAAGATACAAAAATTACGGCCGGGCACAGTGGCTCACATCTGTAATCCCAGCACTTTGGGAGGCTGAGGTGGGCGGATCACGAGGTCAAGAGATTGAGACTATTCTGGCCAACATGGTGAAACCCTGTCTCTACTAAAAATACAACAATTAATTGGGTGTGGTGGCTCGAGCCTGTAGTCCCAGCTGCTGGGGAGGCTGACGCAGGAAAATCGCTTGAACCTGGGAGGTGGAGGTTGCAGTGAGCCGAGATCGCGCCACAGCACTCCAGCGTGGGCAACAGAAGGAGACTCCATCTCAAACAAAACAAAAATGAAAGGATACAAAAATTACCCACGCTAATTGGTGGTGGTGCACGCCTGTAATCCCAGCTACTCAGGAGGCTGAGGCAGGAGAATCGCTTGAACCTGGGAGGCAGAGGTTGCAGTGAGCTGAAATCTCACCACTGTACTCCAGCCTGGGCAACAGGGTGAGACACTGCCTCCAAATAACGTAGTAGCCTCTGATGTTACCTTAACCAACTCCTTATCTTCACCAGGCTGGATAGCTGTGGCCTCACAGCCAAGGCTTGTAAGAATCTTTACTTCACCCTGGGGATCAACCAGACCTTGACCCACCTTTATCTGACTAACAACGCCCTAGGGGACACAGGTGTCCGACTGCTTTGCAAGCGGCTGAGCCATCCTGGCTGCAAACTCCGAGTCCTCTGGTGAGGAATGATTACCAGTTCTTTCTGGAGGAGGCTGGACATTGGGCTGGGAGCACGAGGGTAGATAAGCTGGATGGACAAATACGTTACGCACTGGTGTATGCAATTAGGGGGCATACAGATGAGGCCAAATATTACCTATGTCATTTACTGGCTGTGTGACCTTGGATAATTTCCTTGTCTGTTGAAGGGGACCATCGTGGCTCACCAATTGCATTGGAGGTCACTGTAATTCGAGTGAGAATCTAGAATTACTCTGCTTGGGTTCAAACTCCAATTGCTAGGCCGGGCGAGGTGGCTCAAGTCTGTAATCCCAGCACTTTGGGAGGCCTAGGCAGGCGGATCACGAGGTCAGGAGATCGAGACCATCCTGGCTAACACAGTGAAACCTCGTCTCTACTAAAAATACAAAAAACTTAGCCAGGCATGGTGGCGGGCGCCTATAGTCCCAGCTACTCAGGAGGCTGAGGCAAGAGAATGGAGTGAACCCGGGAGGTGGAACTTGCAGTGAGCGGAGATCGCGCCACTGCACTCCAGCCTGGGCGACAGAGCAAGACTCCATCTCAAAAAAAAAAAAACTCCAATTGCTTTTTTTTTGGACGGGATCTTGCTGTCGCCCAGGCTGGAGTGCAGTGATGCAATCAAAGTTTAGGCTGGGTGCAGGGGATGGCACCTGTAATCCCAGTACTTTGACAGGCTGAGATGGGAAAATTGCCTGAGTTCAGGAATTTGAGACCAGCCTGGGCAACATGGCAAAATCCCATCTCTCTACACACACACACACACACACACACACACACACACACACACACACACACACACCCCAGGTGTGGTGGCACACACCTCTAGTCAAAGCTACTCACGGGGCTGAGGTGGGAGGTTCCTTTGAGCCCAGGAGTTCGAGGCTGCAGTGAGCCATGATTACGCCACTGCACTCCAGCCTGGGTGACAGAGCAGGAACTTGTCTCAAGAAAAAAAAGGCTGGCCGGGCGCGGTGGCTCACGAGGTCAGGGGTTCGAGACCAGCCTGACCAACATGGTGAAACCCCATCTCTACTAAAAATACAAAAATTAGCTGGGCGTGGTGGCAGGTGCCTGTAATCCCAGCTACTCAGGAGGCTGAGGCAGAATTGCTTGAACTTGGGAGGCGGAGGTTGCAGTGAGCCGAGATCACACCACTGCACTCCAGCCTAGGTGACAGAGCGAGACTCTGTCTCAAAAAAAAAAAAATTATGCAAGTTAACACAGCTTGGGGACTTGTGTGTAGCATGCGGTAAGCCTACTTTCCAGCAGCGTTGGGTGGAATTTCTGGAGGATCATGGAATGATCTTATCACAGTAGTGCACAATAGATACTTAAGGCTTATTAATTGAATGCCACAGTAGTGGACTGGAATAATATCAACTCTTGTATCCACAGGTTATTTGGGATGGACCTGAATAAAATGACCCACAGTAGGTTGGCAGCGCTTCGAGTAACAAAACCTTATTTGGACATCGGCTGCTGAATGGTCCTATCTGCTGGCTGTCCCCTGAGATCTGGACAGAGGAAGATGGGAGGGTGCTCATCACCCCCACAGCATAATGATCAGGCTCCTTCCTAGAGACAAACTCATGCAGATTGAGATCAAAAGTCCCTCTGCTTGGATCAAATTAATGTTTGACGGAGCTGGCCAGGCGCAGTGGCTCATGTCTGTAATCCCAGCACTTCAAGTGGCCGAGGCAGGTGGATCACGAGGTCAGGAGTTTGAGATCAGCCTGGCCAAAATGGTGAAACTGTGTCTCTACTAAAAATAAAAAAAAATTAGCCGGGCGTGGTGGCGGGCACCTATAGTCCCAGCTACTCGGGAGGCTGAGGCAGGAGAATCGCTTGAACCCGGGAGGTGGAGGTTGCAGTGAGCCGAGATCGCGCCACTGCACTCCAGCCTGGGCGACAGAGTGGGACTCCGTCTCAAAAAAAAAAAAAAAAACAAAAAAACGTTTGACGGAGCTTTAAGGGATGACCAACTAAGAGAGGTTTGATGGCCCCTAACAGGAGGGGTAAAAGCCCAACAGGGGCCAGGTGCGGTGTCTCACGCCTGTAACCCCTGTACTTTCGAAGGCGGAGGCAAGATGCTTGCTTAAGTCCAGGAGTTAGAGACCAGTCCAAGCAACATAGCAAGACTCCACCATTACTAATTAGCCAACTACTATTAATTGGTACAATTAATTACCCAGGGGTAGCAGCACACACCTGTAATCCCAGCACTTTGGGAGGCTGAGGTGGGCGGATCACTAGGTCAAGAGATCAATACCATCCTGGCTAACACGGTGAAACCCCATCTCTACTAAAAATACAAAAAATTAGCTGGGTGTGGTGGCATGCACCTATAGTACCAGCTGCTGGGGAGGCTGAGGCAGGAGAATCACTTGCACCTGGAAGGCAGAGGTTGCACTGAACCGAGCTCATGCCACTGCACTCCAGCCTTGGCGACAGAGCGAGACTCCATCTTAAAAAAATAAATAAATAAAAATAATTCCGGGTGTGGTGACTCATGCCTGTAATCCCAGCACTTTGGGAGGCCAAGGAGGGCAGATCGCCTGAGGTCGGGAGTTCAAGACCAGCCTGACCAACATGGAGAAACCCCATCTCTAATAAAAATATAGAGTTAACCAGGTGTGATAGTGCACACCTGTAATCCCAGCTACTCGGGTGGCTGAGGCAGGAGAATCACTTGAACCCGGGAGGCAGAGGTTGCAGTGAGCCAAGATCACGCCATTGCACTCCAGCCTGGATGACAGAGTGAGACTCCATCTCAAAAAAAAAAAAAAAATCCATATTCCCTTGGCCGGGTGCAGAGGCTCACGCTTGTAATCCCAGCACTTTGGGAGGCCAAGGCGGGTGGATCACAAGGTCAGGAGTTTGAGACCAGCCTGGCCAACATGGGGAAACCCCATCTCTACTAAAAATCCAAAAAAAATTAGCTGGGCATGGTGGTGGGTGCCTATAATAGCAGCTACTCAGGAGGCTGAGGCAAAATAATCGCTTGAACCCGGGAGGTAGAGGTTGTGGAGCCAAGATCATGCCATTGCGCTCCAGCCTGGCAACAGCGCGAGACTCCATCTCTTTAAAAAAATAAAATTAAAAATTAAAAAATTTAAAAAAACCCCTCAACTAATAATCCCCAAGCTGCCCATAGAAAAGATGACAGGAGGCCCAGGTAGGTCAAATATAAGGAAGAAGTCTTACTGGTTACCGTGGTGGACTCTTCCCACCAGTGGTGGCAGTATTGGAACAGAGGGTACAACTGCTTTATGAATTGCGGGTGCAAATAGCAAAACAAAACTCCCTTGCATTTGAGATCTTCAGTTCAGATACTGTGGAATGGGCAAAGCAGCTACAGGGGTTTGGAACACCTACAGGGGATAGTGGCCAGCAGCAGTGATAGGGAAAACAGCAACTAAGAACCTACTGCAGACCCCACGCGGTGGCTAAGCCTGTAATCCCAGCACTTTGGGAGGCCAAGCTGGGTGGATCACCTGGGGTCAGGAGTTGCAGAGCAGCCTGGCCACAGGGAGCAATCCCATCTGTACTAAAAAAAAATGCAAAAAATAGCCAGGCGTGGTGGCTCATGCCTGTAATCCCAGCTACTTGGGAGGCGGAGGCAGGAGAATCGCTTAAACTGGCAGAGGTTGTAGTGAACCAAGATTGTGACATTGCACTCCAACCTGGGCGAGAGAGCAACTGTCTCAAACAAAAAAACCTTCCAAAAATGAACTTAGGCCTGGCTCTGTGGCACACACCTGTCATCCCAGGGAGGCCACCCAGGGCAAGACGGTAAAGCCCCATCTCTACTAAAAGGAGGGATGTTTGATTCCCCTTAGGTTTCAGACCAAGCTGGCCAATGTATGAGACCCCAATTTCTATTAAACATTAGTGGAGCATGGGGGGGACACTCCTGTGATGCCAGCCACTAAGGATGGGGTGAGGGGGTGCTTATGTGGGAGGACCTTTTTTTTTTGAGACGGAGTCTCGCTCTGTCACCCAGGCTGGAGTGCAGTGGTGCAATCTCGGCTTACTGCAAGCTCCGCCTCCCGGGTTCACGCCATTCTCCTGCCTCAGCCTCTCTGAGTAGCTGGGACTACAGGCGCCCGCCACCACGCCCGGCTAATTTTTTTGTATTTTTAGTAGAGACGGGGTTTCACCGTGGTCTCGATCTCCTGACCTCGTGATCCATCCGCCTCGGCCTCCCAAAGTGCTGGGATTACAAGCGTGAGCCACCGCGCCCGGCGTGGGACATTTTGATCCAGGGAACTTGGGCCTGCAGGGAGCTGTGACAGTCTGGCTGTCACCCAGGCTGGAGTGCAGTGCACAATCTTGGCTCACTGCAAGCTCTGCCTCCCGGGTTCACGCAATTCTGCCTCAGCCTGGGACTACAGGCGCCCATCACCATGCCCAATTAATTTTGTATTTAGTAGATGTGGTTTCATATCTGTGGTGTTAGCCAGGATGGTCTTGATCTGACCTCATGATCAGCCTGCCTCGGCCTCTTAAAAGTACTGCCACTGCACCCGGCCTTATTTTTTAAACTTGTCTGAAATTCAAAGAGCAGAACTCTAAGTTCTAGCAGGGGTAGAAGGGAAGCACAAAATACTAACAAGTATTTTTATGCAATGTACTTGGGTCATAGAAGAAGCTTCAGTAACGCCAGACATGAGGCTCATGCCTGTAATCCTAGCACTTGTGGGTGGCAGAGGAACCCAATAGACCAGAAACACAACATGATGTTGTTCACATTTTATTTAAAAAATAGGAAAAGTGAGACTGTGGCAGGGCGGAAGCACTCCAGCCCATGCTCTGGCCAAACCCACTTCAGCCTTACATGCAGGCTGCCTACCAATTCAGGAATAGGGCCCCAAATTAATTCCCTTTAGGGCCAACCAGATTCCTCCCCGAACACCCCATCAAGCTTTTCCTGCCCTGTTCATATGCAGGTGAACCCCGGATCCTGCCCACCCCAGAATATACCAATTTTTATTATCTAAAATGGAGCATACAGACTGGTGCCCCGCAGACAAGCCCCAAACTCCAGGTCAGCGCTGAAGCTGCAGTCTGCGCCCACAGGCTCCCGTGAAGCAGGATGGTTCATGATGACCTACTCAAACAGGGACACCCCAAAATCGAAGCACTTCCCAGTACAGACAAGAGAAAGCGCCCCTATTTTGAGTATCCCAGTGTGAGCTCCTCGCAAGGATCTGCCATCACTGCGACTTTCCTGCCTACAAGAGGTTGGCCTCCAATCATCCAAGCACATGTTAAATATCAGCAATAAATTTGCTTGCTATGGGGGAAGAGGAAGTTACATATCAATTAACACCAACAGCAAAAAGTATTCCTTTCTTTGTGCATCCAGTCCCTTGATCGCAGCTGCTCTTTTTTTGAGAATGAGTCTTGCTCTGTCGCCCAGGTTGGAGTGCAATGGCGCCATCTTGGCTCACTGCAACCTCCACCTCCCAGGTTCAAGGGATTGTCCTGCCTCAGCCTCCCGAGTAGCTGAGATTACAGGCGCCCACCACCATGCCCGGCTAATTTCTGTAGAGACGAGGTTTCACCATGTTGATCAGGCTGGTCTCGAACCTCCTGATCTGCCCCCGCCTCAGCCTCCTCAGCCTCCCAAAGTGCTGGGATTACAGGCATGAGCCACCGTGCCCGGCGCAGGCGCACAGCCGCCCTTTGAACGTCCTCTTCCTTTCACCATCTAACCCAGATTCCCTCAGTTGTGTCAGGTGAAAGCCCAGGAGCCCCCTTCCCTTCCCCAGGTTTTCCAGCGCCATTACACCCGGACGCTGTAAGGGACCTGTACCCAAGACACTTTCCGGCTGGGAATCAAAACCACAGGCTCTTTAGTTCCTGCAGAAGACCGAGCTCCACGGCACCCGTTCATATGGGCGTCACCGGTGACGCTCAAATGTCGCAGCACTTTCCACTTGGACACCAGAATAGTGCTCCACATTTGAGGCCCACAGGGTGAGCAGCTTCATCGGCAAGAGCCGTGGTTAAGTTTAAATTACGAGGAAACGGCCATAGACACGGTCTAGGGCCATCCTGCTACCCACGCCCCCAACCAAAATGGCCTGTTCTCCCCACGTTGAGTTGTCTCAATCGGTAACACTCAAAAGATGGCGGCACTTTCACCAGAGAGCAGAAAGTGCCCCCACAGTTTGAGTGCCACAGGCTGAGGGGACGCGGCAAGGCGGCGATCGCAAGTGGAAGCACTTACCCATCAGAAGAGGCTTTTAAGCAAGGAGGTAGAGAGTAGCCCTTGATGAACTGTTGAAGGCCTACAAAACACGAATTAAACTACCCTTTCTTAAAAAGAAAAAAACAAGGCTTTCCACGTATGGATATTCAAAGCACTCCCCCGCCCACAGTCTCCAGATCCAAGCCATGAGGACTGAGTACAATGCAAGTAGGAACACGTGTGAGGGACAGTGGGGCCTTCGTCCTTAAGACTGAAAAAAATCACAGAAATAGAACAAAAGCACAGCCCGGCTGGGCGGAGTGGCTTAAGCCAGTAGTCCCAGCTTCTCGGAAGGCTACGGTGGTAGGACTGCTTGAGCCCAGGAGAGTTCGAGACCAGCTTGCATAACATAGCAAAACCCCATTTCTACAAAAAAAAAAAAAAGAAGGCAAAAAAACCCACACGGTAATGATGGTGCGCGCCTGTGGTCCCAGGTACTGGAGGCTAAAATGGTGAGTCCCAGGAGGTCGAAGCTGCAAGGTGCTATCATCCTACCTGTGCACTTCATCCTGGGCGACGATGGGATGCTGACCCTAAAAAATAAAGTAAAATAAAAGAAAATAAAATAACATGGCAATACTCACAGAAGCCAATGATACGGCCACGCCTCAGGTCTTCCAAAAAGAACAGTGCTCACTGCCGCTGGGTTCTTATATAGGCTGAGAGCCCATTCAACTTTGATAGGATTAAAACCCACCCCTTCCCACCCTCTCATTCCCCCTGGTCTCCGCCCCAAGCCACCCTGCTCCCTTTCATCCTAGCTTGCCTTAGTCAGACACACCTTCATAAATTTTTTCAAACACTGATTCAAATAGAAATTAGGTGATCCCTATTACTAGTAACGCCAACATGGATTCGTTATAAATACACTGGAAAACGCAGAGAAATACCCAGAAGAAAATCATTCCACCATCTGGGGGTTCAGTCACCCACTCAACAAATATTTAAATATAGTATTTTGGCCGAGCACAGTGGCTCACACCTGTAATCCCAGCACTTTGGGAGGCCGAGGTGGACGATCACTTGAGGCCAGGAGTTCGAGACTAGCCTGGGCAAGATGGCGAAACCCCGTCTCTACCAAAAAATACAAAAATTACCCAGGCATGGTGGTGCGCACCTGTAATCTCACTACTTGGGAGGCTGAGGCAAGAGAATTGCTTGAACCCGGGAGGCAGAGGTTGCAGTGAGCCAAGATTGTGCCACTGCATTCCAGCCTGGGGACAGAGTGAGACCCTGTCTCAAAAAATAAATAGGCTGGGCGCAGTGGCTCATGCCTATAATGCCAGAACTTTAGGAGGCCGAGGCAGGCAGATCACGAGGTCAGGAGATCGAGACCATCCTAGCCAACATGGTGAATCCCTGTCTCTACTAAAAATACAAAAGTTAGCTCGGCGTGGTGGTGGATACCTGTAGTCTCAGCTCCTCGGGAGGCTGAGGCGGGGGAATTGCTTGAACCCGGGAGGCAGAGGTTGCAGTGAGCCAAGATCGCGCCACTTCATTCCAGCCTGGGTGACAGAGTGAGACTCCATCTCAAAAATAATAATAATAAATTTTAAAAAATAAAAAAACTGGGTGCAGTGTGGCTCACACCTATAATCCCTGCTACTCAGGGGGCTGAGGTGGGAGAATCCTTTGAACCCTGGAGATGGAGGTTGCAGTGAGCCGAGATCATACCACTGCACTCCATTCTGGGCGACAGAGTGAGACTTAGTCTCAAAAAAAAAAAAAAAAGAGAGAGAAAAGAAAAAAACAGTGCGGCAGTGAACATTTTTGAGAGCAACTTTGATTAAAAAAAAAAAAAGTGGAAACATTTCTGATTTTATTTAATGAAACCACTAGAGTTTCTTTGACCTTGAGGCATAGAGAGGAACTCAAAAAGGTGGGGGGTGGAGAGGTAAGGAGGGGCTTGAAAATGGTAAGTGCTCAAAATAGTGAATGACTCAAGGAAGGGGAAGACTCAGGGCCCCAGGAAGCCGGGGTTTCCTTCCCATTTGTAATGCTAGCCAGCTGTGGGAGTATGTGCTCAAGCTTTCTGGTTAAACCAAGTTCCTTCATCAATGAAAATGTACAGCATTGCTGCAAAGGATGGCGAGAGATAGAAATGAGACAGCAAATAGCATGTCTGGCGAGAATCGCTAGAACCCAGGAGGCAGAGGTTGCAGTGAGCCGAGATCACGCAACTGCAGCCTGGGTGGATAGAGCAAGACTCCATCTCAAAAAAAAAAAAATTCTTGCTTTGGTCTTTGTCATGCTTGCGGGAGGTCAGTGCATATGTCCTGACCGCTGCTCAGCCATCCAGATTCCTATCTAACCTACTCACTCCTCTCACACTGCACCTGGATTTTCTGCTATTTGTGAACCACCTGGATGGTCTCTCGGGTATTTCCTAGAACTCAGCTTTTTCTCATCACCTCGTTTTGTCTTTGGAAATTTCTCCTTTAAGGGCGGCTTTCTTCTCCTGCCCTTGGGCCAGCACAGCAAGTTCATTGCTGACTTTTTTTTTTTTTGAGACGTGTCTCCCTCAGCCGCCCAGGCTGGAGTGCAGTGGCTCGACCTCGGCTCACCACAACCTTCGCCTCCCAGGTTCAAGTGATTCTCCTGCCTCAGCCTCCTGAATAGCTGAAATTATAGGCATGCACCACCACGCCGGCTAATTTTGTACTTTTAGTAGAGACGGGGTTTCTCCATGTTGGTCAGGCTGGACTCAAACTCTCAAACTCAGGTGATCTGCCTGCCTCGGCCTCCCAAAGTGCTGGGAATACAGGCGTGAGCCACCGCACCCGGCCAACATTTATATTTTTGAATATAAAAAATGTTATTAGTGCAACTGAATTTAATCAACATTCAACAAAGATGATTTTTAAGTGCATTTAAAAGACGACTGCAGGCAGTGGCTCACGCCTGTAATCTCAGCAATTTGGAAGGCTGAGGTGGGAGGATCTCTTGAGCCCATGAGTTCAAGGCTGCAATGAAGCCTGATCCTGCCACTGTACTCCAGCCCAGGCGACAGAGCAAGACCCCATCCCTGGAAAAAAAAGAAAAAAGAAAAGAAAAGAAAAGAAAAAAGATCCAGCTGGGCACGGTGGCTCATGCCTGTAATCTCAGCACTTTGGGAGGCTGAGGTGGGCGGATCACCTGAAGTCGGGAGTTCAAGACCAGCCTGGCCAGCATAAGAAAACCCCGTCTCTACTAAAAAATACAAAAATTAGCCGGGTGTGGTGGTGGGTGCCTGTAATCCCAGCTACTCAGGAGGCTGAGGCAGAGAGAAATGCTTGAACCTGGGAGGCAGAGGTTGCAGTGAGCCGAGATCACACCATTCACTTTAGCCTGTGTGACAGAGCAAGACTCTGTCTCAAAAAAAAAGAAAGAAGGAAAGAAAGGAAGAAAGAAAGAAAGGAAGGAAGAAAAAAAGAAAAAAAGAAAGAAGAAAAAATACATATATATATATAGAGAGAGAGAGAGAGAGATGCTGGTCTTGCTTTGTTGCCCAGGCTGGTCTCAAACTCCTGGGCTCAAGCGATCCTCTCACCTTGGCCTCCCAAAGTGCTGGGATTACAGGCATAATCCACCACACCTGGCCCAGTTTGACTTTTTTTGACAATTGGTAACATTGGTGGTGAGACCAGTTTAAGACTTGACCTTCCCCCCAACAACCAGGCTTGACGAGAAAAATCAAATTGAAAAAAATTTAAAATTCAAGATGCGCTTCTTAGGTTTTCTTTTTTTTTTTTTTTTTTTTTTTTGAGACGGAGTCTTTCTCTGTCCCCCAGGCTGGAGTGCAGTGGCGCGATCTCGGCTCACCGCAACCTCCACCTCCGGGGTTCACGCCATTCTCCTGCCTCAGCCTCCCGAGTAGCTGGGAATACAGGCGCCCGCCAACACGCCCGGCTAATTTTTTGTGTTTTTAGTAGAGACGGGGTTTCACCGTGTTAGCCAGGATGGTCTCGATCTCCTGACCTCGTGATCCGCCCGCCTCAGCCTCCCAAAGTGCTGGGATTACAGGCTTGAGCCACCGCGCCCGGCTGCTTCTTAGATTTTCATTCTGACCTGACAAGTATAGTTGATCTGGTCTTTTATTATTGTGGTAACTCAACACGCAAATTTAACGTAAAGCCTCAAATTGTAATAATTGTATTAACTATTAGTGAACTTTAAGTGTCAATTTATCTTTACTCTTAAATGAGCTCTTTGAAAAAAAAAAAAAATGACAGCCAGGGGCGGTGGCTCCCGCCTGTAATCCCAGCACTTTGGGAGGCTGAGGTGGGTGGATCACCTGAGGTCAGGGATTCCAAACCATCCTGGCCAACATGGCGAAACCCCATCTCTAGTAAAATACAAAATTAGCCAGGTGTGGTGGCGCATGCCTGTAATCGCAGCTACTTGGGAGGCTGAGGCAGGAGAATGGCTTGAACCTGGGAGGCGGAGGTTGTGGTGAGCCGAGATCATGCCACTGCACTCCAGCCTGGCCAACAAGACCGAGACTCCGTCTCAAAAATAAATAAATAAATAAAATAACAGAAGGAATCAGAAATCCCAAATATTTAGGACATGAGATTCCATAGCCCGTGCTTCTTGGGAGGAGGGGACAGATAGAGGAATCTTTGCCTCATCAGATGTTCTTCCTGCTGAGCTGAAAGGTCATCGTTTGCAAACCAACAGACCTCCTTGTCATGATAATCGCCCTGAAGCCTCACCCTGAAACCCAGCCCTTGCCATAATCTGCCCCAGCTGCCCATAACAATGAGATTAGCTTTCTTTTTGTAAACAGCCTAACAGTTTGAGAAATCCTTTAATGTACAATATTCATTTCTGTAATCCCATTTTTCTCTCAGTCACTGTTTATCTACAGCCTTTGGGTGGGTGCATGATAAACCTCCTTATGACATTAAGGGGAATTTACCATTTTATCCACCTTTTCTGCTATGGGATGAGTTCAGGAAGGATTCTTGCCAGACTAGAATAAACCCTTCCTCGGTTAATGGCTATTTTGTTTGCCTGTGTTCTTAACACTCCAAGATTTAATACACGTTGTTTAATATGTGGAACACCTAAAAGGTGCTGGCGTCCATCCTGGATTCGGGGGTGTGGGGGGGGGACATTGTATAAGAAAGATTAGACCAGGTGTGGCGGCCCAAGCCCGTAATCCCAGCATTTTGGGAGGTGAAGGGTGGCAGATTGCCTGAGCTCAGGAGTTTGAGGCCAGCCTGGGCAACATACTGAAACCCTGTCTCTACAAAAAAATGCTATGTATACATACTAGCCAGGCGTGGTGGAATTTTTTTTTAAATTAGAGATAGGGTCTTGGCCATGTTGTTCAGGCTGTTCTCAAACTCCTGGTCTCATCTCAGCCTCCTGAGTATGTGGGATTAAAGGCAAGAGACTCTGAGCCGAGAACACGCCATTGCACTCCAGCCTGGGAGACAGAAGAGAAACTCTGTCTCAAAAAAAAAAAAAAAAAAAAAGAGCCTCTGGGCTCTGCTATTTATTCATTTTTTAATTATTTATTTATTTTTATTATACTTTAAGTTCTGTGTTACATGTGCAGAACGTGCAGTTTTGTTACATAGGTACACACGTGCCCCTGCTGGTTTGCTGCACCCATCAACCTGTCACCTACATTAGGTATTTCTCCTAATGTTTTCCCTCCCCTAGCCCCCCCACCCTATTTATTCATTTTTGTTTCATAAAGAGCCAGTTTTACTCTGTAGCCCAGGCTGGAGTGCAGTGGCAGGATCAGGGTTCACTGTAACCTTGAACTTCTGGGCTCAAGCAACCTCCTGCCTCAGCCTCCCTAGTAGCTGGGACTACAAGCACGTGCCACCACACTTGGCTAAGTTTTTGCAATTGTAGTAGATAGGTGTTTTTGCCATGTTACCCAGGCTGGTCTCAAACTCCTGGGCTCAAGTGATCCTCGTGCCTGGGCCTCCCAAAGTGTGGGAATTGCAGGAGTGAGCCAGAGCCTGGCCGTATGGCCACTTTCTTGCTATATTAATTGCAGAGTTGAGAAATTGTGACAGAGACCATGTGACCCACAAAACCTAAACCATTTACTATCTAGCTCTTTGCAGAAAATGTTTGCTGACCTCAGTATCGAGGCAAGGAGTGGACAAAGGCCGGGCGCGGTGGCTCACGCCTGTAATCCCAGCACTTTAGGAGGCCGAGGTGGGCAAATCACTTGAAGTCAGGAGTTCAAGACCAGCGTGGCCAACATGGTGAAACCCCATCTCTACAAAAAATACAAAATTTAGCCAGGCATGGTGGCGGGCACCTGTAATCCCAGCTATTTGGGAGGCTGAGGCAGGAGAATCGCTTGAACCTGGGAGGTGAGAGTTGCGGGGTTGCGGTGAGCTGAGATCGTGCCATTGCACTCCGGCCTGTCTCAAAAAAAAAAAAAAAAAAAAAGCAGCAAAAATAGGATTTAGCCAAAGAACAGAGAGACAGGTTCATGGATGGAAAATTACGAAGGAGGCATCCAGGACAGCGGATTTCCGCTTAAACTGGCCTAACGGGATTCTTGCTAAAGGTGGACCAAGGCCTCCTACATCAAAGATGGTGAATGAGGCACTTCATCAGATATCAGGGGCAATTAGATGGGAAGAGTCAGGAGATAACTCAGCAGGAATCTCTGCTAAGAGTGGGCTGGGCAGGTCAAAGATAAGATAGCAGCCGAGGTCCAGGCCTAGTTAGGAGGGTTCAGGAGAGCCTGCATAAAGTTTGGTCAAGGCGGGGAGTCTGTCAAGGTATAAGCTCAAAATCTGTTTCTTTTCTATTTTTTTGTTTTTGCTTTTGTTGATACGGAGTTTCTCTCTGTTGCCCAGGCTGGAGTGCAATGGCGCGATCTCGGCTCTCTGCAACCTCCGCCTCCCAGGTTCAAGCGATTCTCGTGCCTCGGCCTCTGGAGTAGCTGGGATTACTGGCGTAAGCCACCATGCCCAGCTAGTTTTTGTATTTTTAGTAGACAGGGGGTTTCTCTGTGTTGGTCAGGCTGGTCTTGAACTCCTGCCCTCAGGTGATCTGCCCACCTCAGCTTCCCAAAGTGCTGGGAATACAGGCGTGAGCCACTGTGCTCGGCCATCTTTTTTTTTTTTTTTTTTTGAGATGGAGTCTTGCTCTGTCACCCAGGCTGGAGTGCAGTGGCGCAATCTCGGCTCACTGCAAGCTCCGCCTCCCGGGTTCACGCCATTCTCCTGCCTCAGCCTCTCCGAGTAGCTGGGACTACAGGCGCCCGCCACCATGCCCGGCTAATTTTTTGTATTTTTAGTAGAGACGGGGTTTCACCGTGGTCTCGATCTCCTGACCTCGTGGTCCTCCCGCCTCAGCCTCCCAAAGAGCTGGGATTACAAGAGTGAGCCACCACGCCCGGCACTTTTTTTTTTTTTTTTTTTTTTTTCGAGGCAGAGTCTCACTCTCTCTCCCTCAGGCTGGAGTCCAGTGGTGCTATCTGGGTTCACTGCAACCTCCGCCTCCCAGGTTCAGGAGATTCTCCTGGCTCAGCCTCCCAAGCAGCTGGGATTACAGGCACCCAGTACCACGTCCAGCTACCTTTTGTATTTTTAGTAGAGATGGGGTTTTGCCATGTTAGCCAGGCTGCTGTTGAACTCCTGACCACCCATGATCCACCCACCTTGGCCTCCCAAAGTGCTGGGATTACAGGCGTGAGCCACTGCACCCGGCCCACATCAGGACTCTATTGAATAGTGCAGGTACAGAACAGGTGCATCCTTGCATATAAAGTTCTGTTGGATGGGCCGGGCACGGTGGCTCACGCCTGTAATCTCAGCACTTTGGGAGGCCAAGGCAGGCGGATCACGAGGTCAGGAGTTCGAGACCATCCTGGCCAACATAGCTAAACGCCGTCTCCACTAAAAATACAAAAATTAGCTGGGCATGGTGGCACGTGCCTGTAATCCCAGCTACTTGGGAGGCTGAGGCAGGAGAATCGCTTGAACCAGGGAGTCGGAGGTTGCAGTGAGCCGAGATTGCGCCACTGCACTCCAGCCTGGCAACAGAGCAAGACTCCGTCTCAAAGAAAAAAAAAAAAAGTTCTAGTTCTGTTGGACAGTGCTGATGTGTAAAATGGCCTCAATGAAAAGGCTTGGATCTGCAGAGAGGTTGGGGGACATCACAGAGGAAATGGAAACGGAAGTCAGGGGACAGGCCTGGAAATGTGACTAAATTCTGGATAATTTGCAACTTCGGAAAAAGAGATTTCAGGTGCCTATTTATTTTTTTATTTATTTTATTTATTTTTTTTGAGATGGAGTTTCGTTCCTGTTGCCCAGGCTGGAGTGCAGTGGCACAATCTCGGCTCACCACAACCTCCACCTCCCGGGTTCAAGCGATTCTCCTGCCTCAGCCTCCCGAGTAGCTGGGATTACAGGCATGCACCACCACACCTGGCTAATTTTTTGTATTTTTAGTAGAGATGGGGTTTCTCCATGTTGGTCAGGCT